>NC_137929.1:10732444-11232444 GCF_963969265.1 Rhamphochromis sp. 'chilingali'
TCAGATATTGCTGTAAGATTGCATAGTGCATTTCCGAAATCTGGATCCTCAAACTGTAGTGAGAAATCACCTGCAAGTTCAAGTCTTTCTTTAAGTATATCAATCAATTGCCCCACAGATGCTGGTACTTCAGGAAGCTGGACTCGCCGGGCTTCTCTGGAGGAAAGAACTACCCGAAGTAACAAAGTCTGAAAAGAGGAGAAAGAAAAGTTGGCAGAAAATAAATAGCCAAACCCAATTAGAAGACAGTTGACACCTATACCATACAGCTGCCTTTTTCCAGATGAATCTGCTGACTACATTTGATTTGCAAATGATTAATCTACAAATGTAAAAAACACACACACACAAAAAAAATAAATAAAGCTTAAGTCTATGTCCAAGTTTTCATTTTCTTCAGCCACTGTACTCAACTGGCCTATACTTGGGAAAACCTTCAATTCATTCAGCACAAAACTAATGCTTAATGAGGAGAAAACAAAGGAGAGAGAGAGATAAGTTGGTGAGGATAGCAGAGTGATAGAAGAAAGAAGTGTGTGGAGAAGAAAAGAAAAAGCAAGGGGAAATGAGTCTTGAAGTAGAGGACAATAGAGGAAAAGAGAGAAAAAGGGTGGGTGAGAGGGGAGATCAGAATAGGAGACAGGGTGGAGAGGAGAGAACATACCATTATAAAGTTGCTTTAATAGAGAAGGTACGTCCTTGGGGTCACCATCAGCTTTCCACCAACTGTGTATGCTGTTAGAGGGTGATAATCCGTCAGCACATCTGGATCCAGCACAAGAAGGTCTGCACAGGTGTGTTCAATAAGCTCATAGGACCTGAAATGTTCAATGTACCAGGAACTCAGTCTTTTACAAATGAATGTCACCTCCTCTGCATTGACAAGAATGGTCACAATCTTATGGAATTCTGGGAGGCCACTGCATTGCCCAGCAGATAAAATCATGCCCGCCACATACTGTGTCCCAAAAAGATGAACGGTTTTAGACAGAGACACACTGTCTAGATGAGGGCACTTCTTTTGTATTTCACACTTGAGTGATGGATCCAATTCTGAAACCCTGACCACTTTGACTGTCACGGTCTGGCTGGGGCAGACCGTATGTGTTGCAGGGAAGGACTCAAGCGCAGACCAAAACGTGGTGTGGATTAACAAAACAAGCCGTTTATTGAGGTTAGCAACGAGGGTACAAAATAATAGGGCATCGGTGAAAACTAAACAATAACCTAAACTGGGTGAACTAATAACAAAACATGAAAAACCTTAACCATAGTGAACTGACATGGGTACCTGGAGATGAGACATGGATGAGCAGACGACCTGACAATGGCATGCAGAAAACAAAGGGCTTAAATACATACATGAGGTGATCAGGGGAAGTGGAGACACATGGGGGAAACAGCTGACAGACATAAACCTAATGACAGGACCAGGAGAGGAAAGCTAAATACAATAAACAAAGAACACATGACATTGTCAGAATAAACAGGAAATACTAAAACATGACAACACAACTTAACAGACCTAATATGTGATGAATAAATACAAAACCCCAAAACATAGAAAACCCAGGAATAATAACTGCCTAAACTAAAGGCAGATAGGAAATAACACAAACTAAATCACATAACAAAATGAGACAAATACAAACATGAACTCAGAGCGCTGGGTCAGAGACCCAGCCTGTGACAGAGCCCCCCCCTCAAGGGCGGATTCCAGACGCCCAAAACCTCGAAAAACAAAACCAAAAACAACCCACCAAGGGCGGGCGGTGGGGGTCCAGGATGGAGGGCCAGAAACAAGGCCAAAAAAAACCAAAACGTCCATCAAAAATCACAGGAGCACAGGGAACAGTTCATGACTCCTCAGGGGGCCGACCCGGAGGGTGACGGTCCAGAAAATCATAGTTCATGTGATCAGGGGGCCGACCCGGAGGGTGACGGTCCAGAAAATCATAGTTCATGTGATCAGGGGGCCGACCCGGAGGGTGACGGTCCAGAAAATCATAGTCCATGTGATCAGGGGGCCGGCCCGGAGGCCGACGGCACAGTAGTCCATAGTTCAAGGGTTCAGGGGGCCGGCCATGTGGAAGGTGGCAGTGGAGAAGCAAGCATGGCTGGCCACACTCGGGAGGCTTGGCTCGCGGCCGGCGGTGACGTGGACGAGACCTGTCGGGTGGCTTGGCTGGCGGCCGGCGGCAGTGTGGATGTGGACGAGACCCGTCGGGTGGCTTGGCTGGCGGCCGGCGGCAGTGTGGACGTGGACGTGACCCCTCGGGTGGCTTGGCTGGCGGCCGGCGGCAGTGTGGACGTGGACGTGACCCCTCGGGTGGCTTGGCTGGCGGCCGGCGGCAGTGTGGACGTGGACGTGACCCCTCGGGTGGCTTGGCTGGCGGCCGGCGGCAGTGTGGACGTGGACGTGACCCCTCGGGTGGCTTGGCTGGCGGCCGGCGGCAGTGTGGACGTGGACGTGACCCCTCGGGTGGCTTGGCTGGCGGGACGAGCAGAGGCGTGGCGTCGACCACTGGCTGGGTCGTGGCAGGCGAGACGAGCACAGGCGTGGCTGAACCTCCAGCTGGCGCAACAGGACCAGGCGTAGCAGAAGCACAGGCAGAGGCCGGACCAGGCGTAGCAGAAGCACAGGCAGAGGCCGGACCAGGCGTAGCAGAGGCACAGGCAGAGGCCGGACCAGGCGTAGCAGAGGCACAGGCAGAGGCCGGACCAGGCGTAGCAGAGGCACAGGCAGAGGCCGGACCAGGCGTAGCAGAGGCACAGGCAGAGGCCGGGCCTGACGAGGCCGAAGACTCTGACGAGGCCGAAGACTCTGACGAGGCCGAAGACTCTGACGAGGCCGAAGACTCTGACGAGGCCGGGCCTGACGAGGCCGGGCCTGACGAGGCCGAAGACTCTGAGGCTGGGCCAGACGAGGACGAGGGCGAACCAGGCGTGGCAGAGGCAGAGGCCGGACCAGGCGTGGCAGAGGCAGAGGCCGGACCAGGCGTGGCAGAGGCAGAGGCCGGACCAGGCGTGGCAGAGGCAGAGGCCGGACCAGGCGTGGCAGAGGCAGAGGCCGGACCAGGCGTGGCAGAGGCAGAGGCTGGACCAGGCGAAGATGAAGACTCTGACGAAGCCGGACCAGGCGAAGATGAAGACTCTGACGAAGCCGGACCAGGCGAAGCCGAGGCTGAAGCTGGACCAGGCGAAGCAGAAGCAGAAGGTGGCTGGACGAGCTCCTCGGGCCCGCCAGCAGACGTGGCATGAGGCTGGATGGGCTCCTCGGGCCCTCCAGCTGACGAGGCATGAGGCTGGATGGGCTCCTCGGGCCCTCCAGCAGACGAAACTTGAAGCTGGCCGGGTTCTCCTGAACCTCCAGCAGACAAAACATGAAGCTGGCCGGGTTCTCCTGAACCTCCAGCAGACAAAACATGAAGCTGGCTGGGTTCTCCTGAACCTCCAGCAGACGAAGCATGAAGCTGGCTGGGTTCTCCTGAACCTCCAGCAGACGAAGCATGAGGCTGGCTGGGTTCTCCTGAACCACCAGCAAACGAAGCATGACCAGCAGGTGTAGAGACCACCGGCTGGACAGAAGGCTGAGCAGGCGATGGAGCGAATGACTGAGCTGAACAATGGGGAGCTGGCTGAGCTGCACAGTGGGCTAAGGGCTGAGCTAACGGAAACGCAGGAAAATGACCTATGGACTGGGCTGCTATCAGAGCTAATGACTGAGCTATAGACTGAAAAGCATGCAGTAGTGGTGGTGGTGTTGGTTGCAGACTGACTTCTCCTGAGCCTTCAGTAGAAACAGGAACGGGTGCAGGCACCTGCTGGACACTAGCCACTCCCACCCGAGGAGTAGGTACGGGTGCGGAGACGGGCTGTATCCTGGCTGACCTCACCCTGGGGACCGGCATGGGTGCAGGGGTGGACTGGTTCACAGCCCCCCTCACCCCGGAAGCCGGGACAGGCACCAGCAACGGCTGGGCAACTGCCCTTCCCACCCGAGGAGCTGGTACGGGTGCAGAAACGGACAGAGCCTCAGCTGGCCTGGAAACCAGAGCAGGGACCAGCTGGGCCTCAGACTCCCCCACCCGAGGAACAGACACGGGTGCAGAGGCACGCTGGGCCCGAGCTGCCCCGGAAGGAGAAACACGAGCAGGAACGGGAGCAGGCTCAGATAAAACAGTCGCAGAAACGGCAGGCTCAGGGTCAACATATATAGGGTCGACAAAAACGGATCTATCAAAAATGAACCCGCCGTCCACTTCATGTGTAGCAGTCTTAGTTTTAACAGTTTTCAAAATCCTAGGGTTAACAGTCGCAGAGCGGGTTGACTTGGGGATGACTGAGCCGGACTTGACAAAACCTGACCTGACAGAACCTGAACTGAGTGTTTGAGACCTGGTGACGTAATTAACAGTCTTTCCCATAACCGTATGTGCAGGCTTAGGCGAGCGGGAATTGTCTTTCATCCCTCCCTGTGTAGAGGGAGTAAAACAAAACGGATCCTCCCAGTCCACGTCGTCATCCATAAGGGAAATTCCCCATGGATCGGAAGTGAGCCGATTGTTGTTTATGTCAGAGGGGACGTGAGAATAAAAGTCATTTTCACTCACCACCGTGTGCTCAGCATTGTCCAGTTTATGGCGACGGGTGCGCCGCTTCCTTCGAGCGGAGGAAGCCGGCGGAGCGAGCGACTGAGCCCCCGGTGCACAACACGGCAACAACGAGGCTGGAGCGTGAGCGCCTGTAGCCACACGGAGGACTCCCACCTGAAGCGAGCGAGGCTTAGATGCAGGCAGCGCAACAGGCGGGGACTTTCGGCAGCTCTTGGGACCTCCGAGAGCTAGCCGAGTCCCGTGGAAAATGCGCTCGTAGTCGGGGGCGCGCCACGGCTTCCAGCGGAGCTCCTCCTCCAGCTGGGCAAAGGCTGCCTCCCGACGCTCGTAAAGCTCGCGGTCTGCTGAGTCCATAGTGGGTCAGGTCGTACTGTCACGGTCTGGCTGGGGCAGACCGTATGTGTTGCAGGGAAGGACTCAAGCGCAGACCAAAACGTGGTGTGGATTAACAAAACAAGCCGTTTATTGAGGTTAGCAACGAGGGTACAAAATAATAGGGCATCGGTGAAAACTAAACAATAACCTAAACTGGGTGAACTAATAACAAAACATGAAAAACCTTAACCATAGTGAACTGACATGGGTACCTGGAGATGAGACATGGATGAGCAGACGACCTGACAATGGCATGCAGAAAACAAAGGGCTTAAATACATACATGAGGTGATCAGGGGAAGTGGAGACACATGGGGGAAACAGCTGACAGACATAAACCTAATGACAGGACCAGGAGAGGAAAGCTAAATACAATAAACAAAGAACACATGACATTGTCAGAATAAACAGGAAATACTAAAACATGACAACACAACTTAACAGACCTAATATGTGATGAATAAATACAAAACCCCAAAACATAGAAAACCCAGGAATAATAACTGCCTAAACTAAAGGCAGATAGGAAATAACACAAACTAAATCACATAACAAAATGAGACAAATACAAACATGAACTCAGAGCGCTGGGTCAGAGACCCAGCCTGTGACATTGACAGTGTCAACATAGAGCTTTGGTTTTAAAAGGTTCCCACTATCCAGATGGTATGCCATCATCTGCTGGTGTTTCAAGGAAAGAGTTAGCAGCACATTTTTCCAGTTGTGAGTGTCATGGACCACCTTTTTAAAGAAGCTATGTTTTGCTTCAAATCTCATCGTCCACAATTCCACTAACGGCCCATAGCAGCGTATAAGATGTGGGTAGTGGTCAATGAAGTGGTGTTTTGGCCTTAGTCTGAAATCCGGAAAGGTACTGGTAAGCAACAAGCGATGATCCAGTAATTTGCAAGATAAATAACACAATGCTTCCTCAGTGAGTCTGTTTGAGACAACAATGTCAACAATTTCCTTGAGGTCCATTAAAATCTCCCAAGCTGGCTCCTGTTCTGGTATCTTACATCCAATTATAAAAGGAAGTAAGCGCAGCAGTAGGGCTGCACGATTAATCGTTAGAAAATCGCGAACTCGATTCATACTTATGTGCGATCTCATTTCCAAATGACAACGATTTAAAAAAAAAAAAAAAAGACGACGATTGTACCGCATTTTGATCCGCGACGTAATCTGCATGAAAACAAGCGCTCACTCTTCCTGCTCAACAAATCACAAGGGCGGAGCCTTATACCACGTGATACAGAAGCTGTGCCGTGTGATGCTAAAATTAGCAGGGAAAAAACAACGGAGAGCACGTCAGGGATGACGAGAAAGTGACAGGAGAAAATCAGTCCCGGTCAACCACCCAAACATCAATAACGGGAACCTTATACAGCGCTTCCCTATACACGTCAAACTCCCGCAGGCACAAAGAAATTACGGAGGCTATCACTTATCACCTGACCAAAGATATGGCTCCTATCAACACTGTGCAAAACGAGGGATTTAGGAAAATGATCAACACCCTAGACAAACGCTACACAGTGCTGTGTTATTTTTCTATTGTTGCACTACCTGCTCTATACACGCAGTGTCGAGCAATGGTGGAGACAGAATTTCAAGCAGTACAACATTTTGCGGCAACGACAAAACGTGAGACATTTGTTGTTTTTATGTTTATTTATTGTTTTTATGTTCAGTCTCAACTGTTACGAAGTTGATGTGCAGTTAATAAGTGCAATAAATATTTATACTGGAAAAGAAAATCGTGAGAGAATCGTGATCTCAATTCTAAGCCAAAAAATCGTGATTCTCATTTTATGCAAAATCGTGCAGCCCTACGCAGCAGTGTCCAATTTTCATGTCTATTACCAAAAACTGTTCCTTTCTCAAAGCTTGTTTTTGGAATTTTTTGAGGCTTGTTTACTTTGTCGGAATATTTGTAGGGAAATGATTTTATGAAGTTGTTTAACGTATCAAATGTAATGAACCCTTTTGAGATCAGCTTTTTTAAACATAAGGACAACTCCAAAGGAATGACGCCTTCAAAAAGGTCATGCAAAATATCAGGAGGAAATCCGGTTATTGGGTGAAAGAATAGTAAATGTTTGCTCAGTACACATTCCCTTTTTACCCCATTAACACTTTGGAGGTTGTCAGTTTGCCTAAGCTCTTCCAGAAATGAATTGTGTTGATCAACACCCCTCAATTGGAAGTCATTAACTTCAGTCGTTGCAATTTGGTCCCGACTTATCAAACAAAAGCGACAGAACTTGTCAACAGTAAAGCTTTCATAAAACCCGCCAGACCATGTGCACCAAGGTTATCTGCGCTCACACAATATACAGTGCCCTTAATAAACTGGCTTACAACTTCCACAAAAATTCCCTCTTCTTCTAGACACCTTATATCTTTAATCAGTGGCTCAAAAAACTTTTCATAACCGTATTGTTTGACATCCACACTTTTACCTAAGAGAGCAAGCTGAATTAAACAAAGATTAGATCGAAATCTGGGTGGTGTTACGAGTTCATATATTGGGGATGGAAACAAGAGAAAAAACCACAATAACAACACTGGTCCGGCTGGGTTGAGTCAAACGATGATTTTAATGAACACACGCGTGGGAGATGGACACTGTATGCAGACAGCATCAGATCTCAAAATGGTGGAGCATTGCTCAAACTCTTATAGCCTCTGGTGCCTCCACCTTATCATAAAAGCCTAAACATTCACATACTTTTCTCTCAGACGGCGCCTAAGCTACGACCTTGGCTCCCCGTTTATCTGCTCCTGCTGAGATGGGGCAGAAAACTCCAGCATATTCTGTTCTCTTCTAATCAGACAAATAAGGCGATGACTTTCTGCGAACAGTATTTCTCATAACTCAGCAGTATAATGCATCATAAAACAATATCATTCATCCACAATAAATCAGCAGTCTAATGTAATGCAAATCAGTTTAACTAATGCAATAGTTATCAGCTTCTTCTAATCCAGGAGAATAATGCAGACTAAAACTACCTAATAGTTTACAATTTTTAATTAGGGGTATAACATGACATAAAATAATATTCCACTTTTTACAGTGGTAAATTAAGAACTACCAAATATACTGCAGTAATCTTGTGACGTTTTTTAGAGGTGCCCAGTGGGTTACAAACTTCAAAATCATCAATGTACAACCCCAAACTGATACATAAGTTTTGTTGTCGCAGTAACTTATTGCCCTTGTAGTACTTGCCATCTTGAAATGACTTAAAGTGTCCAGATAAAGCTTCTTGATTAAATACAATTTGGTCCAAAAAATCTGCCCGTCCCAGTAAAGTCTCAAGTATCTTAGTGACAGATATATAAACAAAAGAGTTTTTATGAGCTGTGTTGTACAGATACTCTGTGGGTTCTACAACGGAAAACTGCTCTTTAAAATATATATTCCTTCTGTGATCTGTAGATAGGGAACCTTTCTCCGATGTTGTTAAAAGCAGTGGATTCGTTTGAACTAGGGCATTAGAAATGTCTTGCAAAACACAATCATTTACTTCTATTTCATGCTTTGAAAGGATCTCTTTTACACTGGTGAGAGTATGAATGTTAGAGAAAGAGAGCAGGTTATGGAAATCCTCTACAATCTTTTGTGTTGCAGCTCAAGAAACATGCAACACTGTTTGCATACACAGAAAGAGAGATGCCAGTTTGTGTTCAAGTGTCTCACTATCCACATCCTTTACAATCTCGTCAAGCTCATCTGGTCTCACAAAATTATAAGCTGATGTTCCTGCTTCACAATCAGATTGCTCACTTTCAATTATCTCATCTTCAGAAACAGTTCTTGCAATTGTTCGAAAATCCTCAAGTGTACAATTTTTATGGTTTCGACTTCTGTGAGAACTGAAGGTTGGGCGAATGTTTGTTTTTCTAATGTCTCTGTAAAGCACTTTGAATCACCTTGTTGTTGAATTGTGCTATACAAATAAACTTGCCTTGCCTTGCCTTTTAAAATTACACCTTAAAAAGGGACATTGTACAGTTTCTCGGTTCTTTAAATGATGTCCAAGATGGTTCCAAAAGGTTTTCTCACTGCAAATCTCCTTAAAATCACACAATTCACACTGAAATGTGGAATTTTTGTGGATTTTTACTATTGAGTGTGACCTTGAGAGGTGTGATCGTAATGCTCCAGGTGTTTTAAATACACATACACAGTCTGTGTGAATGCATGGCCAATGTGCACCTTGTCCGTGATGAAGGCGGAAATGTTTCAAAAGAGTCTCTTGACTGGAGCTTGTGAATTTGCAAAATCGGCACTGCATGAAATCCACCCCTGAAACACAACAGACATAGTCA
The DNA here is from genome assembly GCF_963969265.1 of Rhamphochromis sp. 'chilingali'. NCBI lineage: Eukaryota > Metazoa > Chordata > Actinopteri > Cichliformes > Cichlidae > Rhamphochromis > Rhamphochromis sp. 'chilingali'. The sequence continues at coordinate 10,741,777 of NC_137929.1, forward strand.
ATTTTGCCAAAAGCACTTTTGCAATGGGCTAAAACATCCATATCTAACACACAGAAGGAATCCATAGATGCAGGAGCTGAATACATCAACAAGCCAAAACCAGAGACATCATGAAAAAAATATGTAAGGAATCATATTAACTTACATATGACCACTTGTCTACTATATCAAGTATATGATTGATAACATACATGACATGTAACATAAATGCAAGCTTGAATTCAAACATTTTTTTGTATGATAAAAAATACAATAACTATATAAAAAATAATACTATCTGTAACACAATATACATCAACAACACACAATCATTCCTTAAATATTGTCTCCTTCCCCATTATGTAAAAAGCTCTGAAAATGTAGCAATCTTATAATACAGAGCATGAAGTACAACTTTAATTTGCGTGTGACAATTAACTTACAGTACATTAGGCAATCTTACACCAGCTGACAAACTGTCAAGTCAGCTTTAAACATTACTTTAAAGTAACAGTGCTGCACCGGATAAACTGTGACTATTGAAAAAGTGAAAAAACAATATTAGACAATATGCAAGTTACTTATATCACTGTCATATAATTGGCACACATATCCTACACCGACCCATGAAAGCGTCTCCATGACAACGCGTGCTTGGCCCAGTTTGTTGTCAATGTTAACATAACGTTTTCGAGGTATGGGGTCTTCACACACCCCCGTTCTCTGCTAGCCATCGGGGCGGGGGGGCTGGGAGGAGATGTTGGCTGTCCGATTGGCCTCCCTGCTGCTGCGGAGCCTGGGACGGTCTGCTTGCATAGAACTAACCAGCATTGTTAAAAGGATTAGTAACAGGGCTCATCTTCTAGGCGTCTTAGCATGTGACCAGCTGCCAACAAAGCCCATCAGATATCCATGCATGGGCATTGTGAATACAGATCCATCAGACTTACCTGGGAAGCACTGGTTGGCGTTCTATATCACAAAGACAAGCAAGGGTACTTTTTTGACCGCTTCGGTAACTCACCTGATAAGTTTTCACCCGAGATAAAAGTTTTTCTTTTAAAAAACACCGTTCGGATATTGTATTCTGGGAGACAGGTTCAGAAGGACTTTTCGGTAACCTGCGGACAACACTGTGTGTTTTTTCTATATCATGTCCAAAAAGGAGCATCTTATTCAAGACTAATTAATATGTACAGTGATAACCTTGTTTGTAACGATGCAATGGTTTGTCATTTTGTTAACAAAATAAGACCTGTTTCTGCATGTTTTGAAAATAACTTTGTGTGCAGTGCGGATACTGATTCAAGTAACAAATAATAAAAGATAACAGAAGAGAATATCGTTTCATCTGATATTTATTTTCACCTAATTGTTAAAAACATTATTTAGTAATAATAAAATCTTTAAACATCAGCACAGAGTTCAAAAAGTAGTAAAAAGGGTAAAACTGTCATCTGTTTAACAAAACAATATAGACATAAATAAGAAAAAAAAGTAGTAGTATATAAAAAGGGAAACAAATGCGAGGCTAAATGATCTTTTTTTCAAGAATAAGAAAAACAAACATAATTTTAAAATTCATTAAAAATCCATCCACCCGCTTCTACTCTGCCTTGATTTTTTATGTGTGGTAAATAAGCTTTGATCGCTCAGTGACCGCTTCTTGTGCAAACCATTTGTTTCAACACTCGGGTCACCAGTGTCACCTTTATATTGGCTAATAGTCCTCCTCACCTCAGCATTAGGAAAAGCAGACAGAGGAACATTTAAGCGGGCGAGTGTTTTTAAAAATGTCGACCACCCTGCAGGCCATGAAACATCTGTTGCTCTACGTGTTGCTGTTGCACTTTTGATCAAATCATAGAGATGCGAACCTCTGATTCTCTGGTTGTCAATAATAATCTCACCCCTATCATTCCAAGAAACTCCCGACGCACGAGTGAGCGCTGTTAAAATAAGCTCTGCATTTTTTCTGCTCCTTTTTGCCATATAGGACAAAATCTCATCCCAAACATGTCTTTTTGTCTGTCGCCACCAACATTGCTTTGGCGGTCAGATGCATCCTGACCGGTTTCAGAAGGCAAAGATAGTGTTAGCACATGTTTTTTCACTCATGCCTTGTTTCACAAGTGAACGGTATCTCTGAAGAATGGCAGAATACTTTTTAGCCTCTCATACACATCCAAATCTGCAGCTGCAGCACTTCAACCATAGCTTTGTCTAGCTCGTTTTGCTCTACATGTCTGACGGAGCCTGTATGTTGTTGCTGCTGATGGTTTAACATGTCCAACTGATGCTGCGGGACCAAAAACATTTTCTGTGTGTGCTCCATTTTCACCTATTTGCTATAAGACTGGTGATGAAGGGTATGGCATCCCCTAATAACGGTAGCAAAAATCCTCCAGATTGGTTGATGGAGCTTCTCTTTTTCAAAATTTTGACCTTTTTGTCTGCAACCAGCCTAATTACTTTTTTTCTTTTTTAGCTGTCTGTACTGTTGATCAGTCAGCGGGATAACACCTTTCAAAACATTGAGCGATATCTCACACAGAGCATTAATAAAATCCATGCTCGCATTACAAATAATATTCCTCCGTACGCTGGGTGGGGATTTATACAACAACTCCAACAGTGCAATGTTTCTCTGCATCCGTGAATACGAAATCCTTTTTACCGCTTTAGCCGTTTTTTGGGGATATAAACAACTTGACGATCTGACAACAAATTGGTTCTGAGTCTTAAATAGTCAGGCGTCTTAGATTTATAATCGATTAGAAGATACCCGTATGGGGTGGATGTGGCATCATTAAAAGCTTCTAAGAAGTATTTTGTATTACCTGGAAACATCTGTCTACCTAAAACTGAAATTTGATATTTATCTCTCGGGTTGTTAAACAGAGTTAAATAATTAGTGTTGAACGAAATTGTTGCATAAACAAATTCTGAACTAAACACATGCAGCTCAAGTTCCTATGATGAACATATTGTGTGAACACATTTTGAACTTCTATGCTGTCAGACGCAGTATTCATCACATTGTCGATAATGAGCAAGTTGTTCTTATCCGGAGGTAAAAGGACATCGTCACTCAGAGACTCCGGTATACCATTCACAAAGGTGATTTTTCTTATCTGAAGAAGTTGATTGTATAAAGGTTGCCAGCAGGAGTAGATGTAAACAATATTGTCAATTTTGGCTGAAATAATAGTAGATGCTTTTTCAATGATGCTTTTGACAAAGAAAGTCTTTCCACAATTACTCGGCCCGCTAATAACTAAACTAAAGGGTGCTGGAGCCTCCCATCAAAGGCTTGATCCTGATCAGTATCCATAAGGGAGTGTTGTATAGTCAGGCAGCACCCTTCTCTTGTTTTAGACCACCTGAACTTTTTTACAACTGTTTCATTCCTGAGATGAAACCTCTTCTTATCGCGTTTGATGGTGTCAGACTCTGCAACTAAACGCGCATCCCTGTTGGCCACAAATGCCTTGACTAAGCCTTTCAACGATTCGTGGGTAACAACTTTAGAATTAACATCATTGAGTGTTACACCTTTACACTTAATCTGAGTCTTGCCCTGTTTTGTGTAATAACATTAGCATTTTGGACCTCCAGAGACAAACTCAGTAATGTGATCATCCTCTCCAGACCCGCCATCATTGAGCTCATCAGTCAGCTCACCGAGGTATGGTCCTAAAGGGGGTACCCACTCCCCGGGATGAGAGGTGAAGATAACTGAATCTGTGTCGCAGTAAAGAATGCGTTCCTGCAGCTTGTCTAACAAGTCATACAGAGTGAGCCTCGCATAGGCCGTAGTCATAGCACCGACAAAGACATTCACATCCTTCACCCGCGACCCTCTACCATCAGCATGACACCACTGAACCATTGCAACATCATCAGAGATGAAACAAAACTGGCGTCCGTCATAATGGTCACTGAACATCAGCTGTGTGAATCTGGCAGGGTCTGTAATCAGCTCGCAAGATGACATATTTGTTCGCATGCAGAATCACCCCCAGAGAGAGTTCAGAAGCAGTTTATTACAACTTCTGATTGCTTTGTTTACACAAATCTTAGCAGGGTCAAGTCTGATGCCTTCTCTCTCATAATAGTCTTGAACAAACTTCTGCTGCTCCTCAGCTGTTTTGACATTTTTCGGGTATCCAGATGCCTGCTGCTTGAATTTCAAAAATGTTTTGACATACGGCTTAAACAGTGTGTCAGTCTTATTAGGGAGGTGACAAACTTCAGCGATGCAGACAATCTGATACCCTTTTTCAATAGCCTTTTCAAGCTCAAAGGAAACCCAAGTACCTGACAGTTGCCTCTCACTCTCAGCATGCACACAATCACTGTGCTGGCGCTGCTCTTCAGCACACGTTCTGCAGAGAGGAAACATCAGCTTATTGTGGCACTTGTAGGGCAGAACAGGATGAAATAGACCCCTTGGAGGAAGCACAGTGCACTTAACAAACCCGAAATAATTTTCAACTCTGTCAAAATTATTGGATATGATCTGAGGGTGACCTATTGGATAATTTTTCGTGCACTGAACAGTGGGGTAAAGACTTGTAAAATCATAGTATCTGATCTTTTCATCTCCACCATCATCAACCTTGTGGTACAGTTTCATCGCATTAGTCCTCCCCCCAAACAACACGTCTCTAGGGTCCAGAGGCTCAGGCTTTTTGTATTTGTGCATAAAGTCCTTGACTGACTGATCAGTCGACTTTAATGATGACCGATCACACCCCCACATGACCACAACATTAAGACCATAATGCATTCTTAGAGCATTCACCTTCTCACAACTTGCATGATACAACTCGCCATATGACAGCTTGGCGGCAGGGTTAACATCAGTCTCCGGGTAGCAGCGGAGACAACCGTGATAGAAACACCCAACGAATTCATATGCAGTTCTGCTGGAAGCATCAAATCCATCCACAAAATAAGGTCCTACTTTTTGTTCGCCGCCTCTGAGAGCATGCTTGATGACAATGTTTTGTTTCGTATTGAAGCCATTCAAGAGACACGTCTGAAAATGTCTTATTCTGATCAACATACGCACCGTGATGAGTCAGTGCCAGGGTGTCTTTTGGAAGAAACAAGGTTTTGAAAATCCCCATGCAGTATGATGCCAGGGTGGCGTGTGAAAATGGATCAATCTGCGTGCACTCCATCAAGGTCTCGCGGTATATTTTACAAGCCATTCTCAACACTTCGACATCATTAATGCAGTACTTACGCATTTCAGCCTGTAAATCAAATGGTTTCTCGCAGGCAGGCTTGTACCACGCCATAAATTTCTCCTTTTCAAATTCAGACATTTTTTCATACCCGTAAAAAGACGGGGCAGGATAAGGACCTACATAGAATTCGTCAGCCCTTGTGTTAAATGTGAGTTGAAAAAAGCCTTTTTCAAGGTCCTCGAATCCCAAGGCAGAAGGTGTTTTGGCCAAACGCATGGGCAGAGAGCTAAATGAGTCTATCCATCTCTGATCATAGGATTTGTCATACATTAGAACGACACGACTCCCTCTCATTGTTACACCTGGAGCAATACCCTGTTTAACGAGGTATTCCAGGAGAATATAGCTGTCAAAACCCGAAGAATTATGGGCTATAAATGTATAGCCACGGTATTTAGGCCTTCTGTAGTGGATACATGAATTAAACCTGATTATAAAAAAACATCAAGGCAACGAAGACCAGCTTACACTCAATATTAATATGAATACACAACATACACGCAACAAAGACACGCTTACACTCATGAATGTGAATACATGACATAAATTGGAGTTTCTGGCTGGAGAGAGAGAAGTGTGTTGTTTAAGCAGTGATGATAATAATGAAAATGTCTTAGTTTTGTCACTTTTAGGTGAAAAGCAGACCTGGATCAATTTTCCACATGCAGCAGTCGGAAGCAAGTTATAGTTTAACATCACTGGAAACGTTCAGGCCAAGTTTCTGGTTGAATTGTTTACAGCGTCATGTGTCACTAAACCTGACAAGCGAGCTCTCACTCCTGGCTGAAGACGAGGAATGCAGCTCCAAAGAGCAATAACATGGCAGTTAAAGAGAGACAGTGGAGAATGCAGGACAAAGCTGAAAGAGAACTTCCTGTTATTGGACTGTTGAAGTGGGAGAGGACAAAGGAGTGGGAGCAGTAGGTGAGAACACAGAGGAATGCTGTTATTTAATGTGGGAAACCTAAATTTGGGTTAGCAAACCTGGGGAAAAGAAAACTGACTGCTTAAGTGGGAAAATTGTGAAGGAGTCTGAAACACTGCAAAAAGAAACATACACAAAATCACACACACAAGCAGAAAATGTATTAACCTTACAAAGACAAGAGAGCTCATGAAGATTAGACAGCATCTTCAGCATGTGAGTCTGTTTATCATCTTGTCCAAGTCACTTAGTGTGATGAAAAAGTGATACAAAGATCATTGGACTCATAGCAAAGTAGTTAAAAATGATCCAGTTATAGCAGAGAAATGTGTAGGAAAGGCAGCTTTGAGAACATGCCCTGGTGGATCTGCAGCTCCACTGCACAGACATCGATTAAACCTGACTAATAACACACATGCAATGAAAATCAGCTTGTTATCTTTCATCAGTGTTAAAATAGTGTGAATTTAACACACTTAAACCCTGAAGCAGAGGAATAACTCAGGGACGTTTCATGACAATAGAGTGATTTTTGTGAAAAGGAAAAAGTGATTAAAGCTTAAAGTAGTTTTTAGAATAGTGAATTAGGAGTGCTCCTGTACAGATTGATCAAATCAAGTGATTACTGTAGAAAAAAAATAAAAATAATTCAATAATGTGGTGATGTTTAAATATGCATTTGTCTTGTCACGGCAACTTCTTGAGATATGACTCAACTCATTTGCATACTGATGCAAATGAGTTGAATGACTGGGGACAGGAAAAGAAAAAGAAGAACTTGTGTTTCCTGTCTGACTGGATGAGTGAAGCTTGCACTGAAACACACACTGTGACTGTGTGAGAAGAAAGGCTTCGTAACAGACAGGATAATTAAATAAAGTGTTCAGGTCTGTGACTAAGTGCAGTCGTCCAGATTTGGAAAAGAAATTTAGAATTTAGTGATGATAGATGGTTATAACGTCTTTAGAAAGGGCTTAATGAGAATATCAATGGTGTGCAAAACTGTGCAGCTTTTAACAAGATTTTCTGTGTATTGAGCAGGTGAGACTATGTCAGTTGACCTCAGACTGTTAGGACGCTGAAGAACTTGAGGCAAAACTTTTCTGTGATTAAGATTTTTGGGGTTGTTGTTTTAGTGATGGGTTGATTCTGTCGGTTAGGTTTGGGTTGTTTTCTTATTTTAATAGAGGGAGTTTTATTACTCATGGACATGGTTAGAACTGGGCCCTTTAAAATGGTAACAGTGCACTTAGAGAAAACCTGTCAGGTGATGATGTTTTGTGCTCTGATGAGCTAATAATCAGCTCTCTTTTTCTCATTTTTGTTCTAAGCAGGCCTGAAAGATTGAATTAACAGCGCTGTAAACATTTTTGGGAGAACAAATATAAGGTGAGCTTTTCCAGATTACAACTGACTGAGGAAAAGCCGACCTGTGGGGACCTGATCAGGTTGTAAGTTCCTGTCTAAAATGATTGCAGCGAGTCAATCCAGTCCAAGAGCATAAAGAACTCTTTTCCTAAAAAACAAAACAAAATAAATATAGAATAATAGACTGGACTGTGACTGGACTGACGATGTGGACTAAAGGTCGGACTGACTGGACACTGAGATAAAGACTGGACCAAGAGTAGGATGAATAAATGCTGACAAACAATTCACCACGCTGGCATGAGAAAGGGGATGCTTTGCTTTGCTTTGCTTTGCTTTTGCCATGAGCAGGAGGAGCGCAAGTCTTAATTCTGGGGCTGCTGATTTTGGGTTGCTGATGTTTGCTTTGAAAAATTCTGTTTTATTGACTTGGTTTAGATTATGGTATTATGGTATTATTGGTATTATTATGAAATTATATAGTGGGGAAATACCAAATGCTAAAGGGGAGAAAACGTTGGATTCTACTCATGTTACTATTAACAAAAGCAGGCCACTGTAGAAGTCAATTAAATTTGATAGAGGAAAATAATTACAAAGACTTGTCCAAGTGACCAAGGTTTTTTCCCTTTAAAACAGTAAATTATTAAAAGAGCTGCTACTGGAGGGAGACAGGAGCAAAGTAATGAAAGCATATATATTTTGGGTAAGTCTGATAAAGTAAAATAAAATGTCCCATTACATTAAGAGGAGCAGGAAACAAACGGGAGACCAGTCCTGACGGTGGATTACACTAGGACTGAGGACCTGATTGAGCGTGCCACCGGCTTCAGTGACAGTAACCTCTGGCTGGACTGGGTGGCTCAAAATGCTAAAGAACAACATGTATCTGATTGTGAGGCTGGGCCAGACGAAGCACAGGCTGAGGCTGGGCCAGACGAAGCACAGGCTGGAGCTGCAGCAGACGAAGCACAGGCTGGAGCTGCAGCAGACGAAGCACAGGCTGGAGCTGCAGCAGACGAAGCACAGGCTGGAGCTGCAGCAGACAAAGCACAGGCTGGAGCTGCGGCAGGCGAGGCTGAAGACTCGGAGGCTGCGGCAGGCGAGGCTGAAGACTCGGAGGCTGCGGCAGGCGAGGCTGAAGACTCGGAGGCTGGACCAGGCGAGGCTGAAGCCGGGCCAGGCGAAGATGAAGCCGGGCCAGGCGAAGATGAAGCCGGGCCAGGCGAAGACGAAGACGCTAGAGCTGCAGCGAACGTGGACGAGGCTGCCGGTGGAGCAGCTGGTGGCTGAACGGGCCCCTCGGACCCTCCAGCGGAGACAGGAGGCTGAACGGGCCCCTCGGACCCTCCAGCGGATGAGGTAGGTGGCGGCGTGGGAGCCGCGGAGTCCTGGATGAGCTCATCCGGGCTCCCAGCAGGAGCTGATGCAGAGCCAGGGAGATTTGGGACCCCTGGCTGAATGTTAAGCTGACCAGCGGACCATACTGCTATCGGGGACTGGGCTACAGGAAAATAATTACAAAGACTTGTCCAAGTGACCAAGGTTTTTTCCCTTTAAAACAGTAAATTATTAAAAGAGCTGCTACTGGAGGGAGACAGGAGCAAAGTAATGAAAGCATATATATTTTGGGTAAGTCTGATAAAGTAAAATAAAATGTACCATTACATTAAGAGGAGCAGGAAACAAACGGGAGACCAGTCCTGACGGTGGATTACACTAGGACTGAGGACCTGATTGAGCGTGCCACCGGCTTCAGTGACAGTAACCTCTGGCTGGACTGGGTGGCTCAAAATGCTAAAGAACAACATGTATCTGATTGTGTTGCCTGTGCTTCAGCTAGACCACGTTTGTTCACGGAGCCCGCACCACTGTATCCAGAGGACAAGTGGGGCTATGACTGCATGTTGCGGATGACTAGAGAAGCGGTGAGCACTGGCAACTGGACTATCTTGTCCAGCTCATTTCCCCTAATTCACAAGCAAACACAAGTAGGACCATTCATGCCCAAACAAAACAACTACACATGCTTTAAATTGTCAACGGATACGGTAAAGTACAAGTTGGGAGAGATTGACCCAAGTTGGTGCTCTGTCACAGTCACAGGGAGAACCACAAACAATGTAAGCCAAACGAACACTTTAATTGGACCATAGGCAAGAAGTGGGCTCTATTATTATTGTGGACGTAACACCCTTTTGGTTCGTGCCCATATGGGACGTGCGCAATGGTGCGACTCGGAGCTCCACTCATGCTAATTGGGAACAAAGTAAAAGTCATACCACAACACAACACACACACATTGACGGCCAGACGTAAGAGACACATTTTGGCAAAGAGAGGGACACAGGGGATACATGCTAATGACCCTAGAATGAACTCGCCTACCTGGACTGACTCAATAGGAGTGCCCAGGGGAGTTCCAGATGAGTATAAACTAGTGGACCAACTAGCTTCAGGATTTGAAAGTATGTTCATATGGATAACTCCAAATAAGAATGTTGATCGCATAAACTATGTCCATTATAATGTGCTGAGCCTCTCTAACCTGACCTGACCACTGATGGGAGTGCAAAATCGAATGGCCTTAGACATGTTGTTGGCGTGAAAGAAAGGGGGTGTGTGTGCCATGTTTGGAGCAGTGTGTTGTACCTTTATCCCCAACAACACTGCTCCAGATGGCTCAGTAACCCGAGCTCTGGAGGGACTGAAAACTCTGTCTAAAACCATGCATGAGCACTCGGGAATTGACAATCCGCTGGACAGCTGGATGACCTCAGTGTTTGGGAAACGGAAGGGGTTTTTCATGTCTGCAATGTTTTCTACTGCCACTTTTTAGCGATACTGGTCACCTGCGGTTGTTGTCTCATTCCTTGTGCCACAGGACTGCTGGAAAAGGTAATAACGAGGGCAGTGGACCCCGGAACGGTGGTTCCAGTGGCCATGATGCCATTGATGGACTTAGAAGCGGCCGAATGGGCCGAGGAGTGACACAACACGAAGTGTGGTGACCTTTCTTTTTGAAAGGTCAAGAGAGGGAATGTGGGAATAAAGAAAATACTTTGCTGCTACAATATAGCCTTCATCATTAACACTGCATTAAAATGTTTATTAAAGCTACTGGCATTAGACTAAAACTTTTATTAAAGGTGCAGCTATAATCATTGTATACACACATTGCATATTGTGCTCATGAAAGAGTTGATGCTCAGTCTATTCAAGGTCTTAAGCTTCGTTGGGCGCGATGTCCCGATGGTCTATTGTGTAAGTGACTTGGAGCAGCAGAAGATTAAACCGCATACACGCTTACAAACACAAATGATTTAAACATAGGCCAGGCCGAGGGCCTGGAATTCATTTTGCTTCTAACTGCATTTGAGCTGCCTAGTAACAAGTGACAGAAGAAGAGTCAAGAAATTGTAAGTCCCCAGGAATCATCTGGAAGGTGAAACAAATTGCCATGTATGGAAGAATGTGACAGAAAGAGGAACGTCTTTGTCTGTTTTTATGCTGATATGGTGATGGTGTATATCTGACCCTGGGTGTGTTTAATAAAATTAAAAGTGTTGCTCACACACATAAAGAACATTGAGATCAAGTAAATTAAGATTAAGTAAAGATTAAGTAAAGTTAATATAAAGGATAGAGCCCAGAACATGATATTGTGAACCAACTTTGAATAATTAAGGGAACAATAGATGCACACAGTAGATTATTGAGGTGTTCTATCCTTTACAGGAGAAGATTTCAGGACCACAGCGACCACATTGGTGGCGAGAATCCTGGAAGCCCCAGACCGAACGGAACCAAACAGAGAAAGGGGAACCCAAAAAGAAGCACAGAGCACAGAGAACCATAGTTCCAGAAAATGTGTTGTTTAGGAGATTAAAAGCTCGTTAGACACAGGTTAAATGTGAGCATAAAAGTAATAAAGAGTAATGAGAGGGACTTTAGGAATAGTTGCAGGATTTCTATGTTATGTAAATTGCCCAAACACACTGTTCAGGCAGGATATGCTCTACCCGTTAAAGGGGGCAAAGAAACCAGGACTAAGTTTTGAAGATGAAACGGGTTAACTCTATAGAGGATGTTTCCAAAGATTGACAAAATAATCTAGGGCCTTTTACCAGAAAAGCTAATGGTATCTGTTTGGAGTTTACAGTGAGCACTGAGGGAAGTCAGAAGTGGGTTTAAACTGGGATTCTGGGTAAAAAAGGGGGTGTAGGAAGTAGATTTAGGACATTTCATAGGTGCTGTCTTAGAGCTTGATTTATTTGTTGTGGATAGAAGTAATTATGACGGAATTATAAGGAAACATTGAAAACATACAACCTGTTGAGGGGACAGAGAGGGTTGGGCAATTGAAAGGTTTCATTTTGTTTAGCATAATCTCTTTTGTTATATTTTAGCCTTTTAACATGCAGGTAAACTTAATGGGATAAATCAGGAATTATGTCGTGTTTCTTAGGAAACACGAAAAGGGGGAGAACTGTCATGTAATTAATATATTCTTAGTGCTTATTGTCTGATTATATTGTTTTATGTACTTTAATAATGAAGGTTTGTAAAGCAAGGCCACTTTTGACTCACAAACTAAGTGCTCAGCCAGACTGAAAAACAGGAAGTTAGTGTAGAAATATACAAGCATATTAATAAATACAGGAAGCCAGACAGAAAAGAGGAACTTGTTGTCATGATACGTTGTGTGGCAGGCAGGGGAAGGACCCAAGATGCAGATTCACAGACACGGGGATAAACTCAAAAAACACAGCTTTATTGCTGGCCACGGGAAGCAATACAAAATAAACTAAAACTGGGAAAACTAAAGCATGAACTGTACAAGGAACCGAACCACGGGGAGAATTACACACAACATGAGGGAGAACGCAACGCCGAACAGAGGGAGACTCAGACAGAAATACACAGAGGGTAAACGAGGAAAGTGGGCACACACGGGGAACACAGGTGACACTGATAATCATAACGAGACAGGGCGGGGTGAACTGAACATGACATGTACAGGCACAGAGGTTCAGACAGGAGGAGAGAGAGCACGGGGAAATACAGACATAACGGGCTGGGGAAACATGAAACAACCACAAAGGGAGACGAGGGCTCATAAATACATAGAGGGCACACAGGGGGGAGAGAGAGCACGGGGAGAACTTAGACATAATGGGCAGGGGAAACATGGAATAAAACATAAGGAGAGACGAGGGCTCACAGATACACAGAGGGGCACACAGGGGGTAAAAGCCATGAAGGGAAAACACTTAGGGAACAACACAACAGGGCAACTCAGAAAACATGGCCTAAATAAGGAACGAAATACAAAAATACAAGGAACTAAGAATACTGGGCCCACATGGCCCAGGACCATGACACTTGTACCATATAAGGAGTTGTTGAAACTGTGTGACGTGTAAAGTACCAAAATAACACCTATATGAGACACATTTTTAGATTCTAATGTTAGAGATCCTGCAACTGGCGAGACCTCGTCCCTCTGACCCCTCCCCAAACCCTCAAACCCTCCTACCCACCTCGACATACAAAATCTGTGTGGCTTCACGTGTTCTGTTGATGTTTACATGATCGAAATAACTTGAACACAAACACAAACAAACAAAGAGGAAGACCGCACCGGAAGGAAAAAACTACAAGTCCCAGCATCCTCTGTGTTTAGGGAGCAGCAGTGAAAGTGAAAGTATTGAGCCTCCGTTCAGAGCAGCAGGAGGAGGAAGGTGGAGCTGAGGCAGGTGAGTGTTTACATGAATATGTTTCTTCTTATGACATAAAATAATTCCACGCTGTTCGTGTCTGTGGGTGAAATGTGAGGCCGGTCGGCTCCTCTGAGCGCTGGTTTCCTGTAAGTAGAGAGGAAGTGAGTTTAGCTGAGCCTCTGTTTAGTGTGAGAGAGCAGGAGGAGAGGGAGAGCTGTGCTGAGGCAGGGTGAGTGTTAACACCGCTCTGACATTACTGTGTCTCTGTGGCGGGAACAACAGGCTCCGTCAGTGGAGGCAAAAATAATCAGACTTTGGTTTTTCAAAGGAAACAACTTTATGTCGGAAGTTCCCGCACGCTCATTGGATAACGATGTGTCAATCTCGAGCTATTAGCCAATGAGCGTGCGGATTCACAGAAAGACCCGCCTTTATCACGGGACTTTAAAAACTCCAATGGCGACAGAAACTCCGTGAGTGGAGTTCAGGGTGACATTATGAAACTGTGACGTTTGAGCCACTTCCTGTTCTCAGTCCCAGCGTCCTGATCACTGAGGTTTCTGTTGCTCTGATATCTGATATTGATTATATATACAGGTACAGGTAAACAGGCTGTAGCATAAACATCAAACACAGCTGAAGCAGTTTTTGGATGGTTGGCTTCAAATGATCCGTCGGTTTGAAAAGTAAAAACAATTTAAAAATAGCTGAAGCTGATGCAGGGTGAGTGTTAACACCAGGAAGAGTCACAGCTCAGCATGTTGTTGACAGGTTGTTGTTCAATCGGGGGAAGACATCTCAATCATTGCAGGGGGAATGGCTTTCACAACTGTAATGAATTTACTCTGAGTACATGATATGCCATAATTATCTATGAATTTGTTATATGTTAACACATTTCCGTCATTGTCTAAAAGGTGTAAAACCGTCCAAATGCCATGATCCATCCAATCCTTATAAGAGATGGATTTTCTTTTATCGTATACATCTGTTGTCCCAAATCGAATTTGTATGTGGAGAAAAAATATGCTTGTATATCATTTTCCAGTACTGGAGAACCTGTTCGTGAAAATTGGATAATTTAATTTGGATATTTCAAAGTCGCACTTTATAAGAAATTCAATGCCACCCAGCTTCTTGAAAATTACTTTGGGGAAATAAAACCAAAATACCGTTTGAAATATTTATGAAAGATTGCAACCATTTGAGTTTGATGGAACCATCATTGCTTCAAAATCAATCGCATTCAAACCTCCTTCTTCAAATGACTTCACTATATCTTTCTTCCTAAAATAATGTTGCTCGTTTCTCCAAATGTAATTGAAATTAATTCGATTTATAATATTGATTAGACTATTGGAAACATATAACCATTGTGATGGATAAATCAATCGAGAGATACCTTCTGTTTTAGTAAGCAAGACACGTCCAAAGATGGAGAGGTGTCTTTGTAGCCAGCTGTTTAAAATCTTTTTAGATTTCTGGGTAATATGCTCAAAATTGAGATTTTCTCTATTATTTGTGTTCTTTGACATTATAATACCCAAATATTTAATGTCAGTTTTAATAGCTATGTTAAGAGAGCTACTAGGTCACAATCATGAATAGTTAATAATTCACATTTTTACTTTAGTGCGAACAACTCATATGAATTTCAAAGCTTTTCTAACAGCTTTGTCCATTTTCAGTTTGTTTAAGGCTTGATCTCAGTCATCCAGTGATATATCAGAATCACACATTTCTCTGAATACAGAATCGATTTTTGGAATATAAGATTCAATCTGATCAAAACAAGTTAATGAATCAGTAATTAAATATTTTGAGGAGTATAAATTTGAGTAAAATTTATGTTTTTCTTCCGCTATAGTCTTATGATTTGTGCATTCCTCCCCATTTACGATTATTGTATTAATAGATTTCTTTTCTTGCTTCCGTTTCTCCAAATTGTAGAAATATGAAGGACTTTTTCACCTTCTTCTATCCATTTTGCACGAGCTCTAATGTAAGCTCCATGAGCCTTTTTCTTGTATAGATCATCTAATTGAGCCTGTAAAGACAACAGGGATTTCTTATCAGCCTCTGACATAAAATGTCTATTACAATAGTTATTTATATTGTAAAGTAATTTACTTTCAAATTCCTTCTATTGTCTACTTTTCATTGTACTAAACATAATTGAAAATTCTTTAACTTTAAATTAAAAAAAAATCCCATCTATGTATGTAATTGCCAATTGTTACATTGTTGTAAATGCTATGGAGGAGCTCTTTAACTATCTTAACATACCCATCATCATTTAACAGATCTGCATTAAATTAAATGCATTAAATATATGAACTGAATGTTTCTTCCAGGCTGTAAAAACATTATTTATCCTCCATTACAGTCCTGCATTCAGAGCATTACTTCTGTTATATTAGTACATGTATTTTTTAGTAACTGCTGTCAGAGTCCCTGTTACTGAGTTAGCTTAGCTAGCAGAGCAGCTAGCAGTTAGAGTATGAACTCTGTAAGCAGTCAGCTCGGTCCTGGACATGGTTACTGACATAAAGCTGCTCTCTGCAGCCATGTTTGACCTGCTGCTTTGTAGGACTACAGTAATGGAGGATTTGGAGGCTGAACTCGGCTCTGTGACACTTTTTGTAGTGAACCGATGAAAGCTGCGTCTCAGATGGATGTTAGTCCAACACATCAGACACGACCTCTGCAGCTCTCAGTTGATGTGCACATGAATGATTTGTGTTTCCTCTGCAGGTGAAGGTAGAAAGTGTGTGTGAGCTGATGTGAATTGAGCAGCA
Source organism: Rhamphochromis sp. 'chilingali' (assembly GCF_963969265.1). NCBI lineage: Eukaryota > Metazoa > Chordata > Actinopteri > Cichliformes > Cichlidae > Rhamphochromis > Rhamphochromis sp. 'chilingali'. The sequence continues at coordinate 10,757,828 of NC_137929.1, forward strand.
TGGATCAGTGTGAGGACAGAGAGGAGGGAGTCCCTCCCTCTAAAAGCACTCTGTGTGGGGAACATGAGAGCCAGACCAAAGCTCAGAGGTGAGATGACCATCTCTAACTGTCCATGACTCTTCTCCATGTCACAGCTCAGCACTCACATCACTGCTCCATCATTATTCACAGGAACCCGCCTGGACCTCCACCCAGCTCTGTGTCCTTACAGAGTGACGCGTCTAAAGATGACTTCATTGATTTTAAAGTCTCTGCTGCAGAGAGGTGAGCTGTTAGTAACAAGAACTCTCTGATTTAAATGATTTTGATGTTTCCTGGTTTCTAAAATGCATCTCTGTAGCAGAGCAGTGTCTCCAAGGACACACAGGCTCAGCTGTAACTGTCAGTTTATCTGGTTTAAGACACATTTGGACTCAATTGGCTGTTTTTAACTATGTATTTTAATCAGAGGTGTAAATTTAGAGCTCACACATCTGGATCCTAAACTATGCTAGAAACAGCTGCTAGCAGTGGGTAGTTTGACTTTGATACGCTGCTCTAGAAAGCAAACAAAGGTTTGTGCAGCTCCTCTTCAGAAAAGTGTTCAGAGAGCAGCTGCTGTGTTAGACAAAGGCTCGTCATGTGAGCCCAGATGTGTGTAACAGCTGGATGAAGGAGAACCATCACAGTCACGTCTCCATCCCGCCTTTATTAATGAACTTCCTGTTGCTTGCAGATGACAGGAACACAAAGTGTTTGTGCCACGTGATGCTGCAGGATTTGTTAACGTGTCCATGATGGTAACATCTCCTCGTCTAACTGCAAACACATGAGTGCTCCTAACAGCAGCTATCACAGCCACACAGGCAGACTGTGTCTCACTGTTGCATTCAGGGACATTTGTTTTCCTGTAAAAAGCTGAACTCTAATCTAAGAGGACTGTTACTGACAGGAAACAGCTGCGTTATCTGCAGTCTGTGTGACCACAGCTGCTTCAATCACTTCATCAGAGAATTGATCATTGAATAAAACATGTTTGTGTCTGCAGAGGTCAGAGGTCACAGTCTGCAGGATCCAGCTGTCCGTCTGTGAGGAGTGATGGGTCCATATATCAACCTCCAAACTTCAGTGGTGAACCTGGACCAACGAGGTCAGAGAACTGTGATGACTCCTTTACATGTTTGTGTTTTCCTGGATAAATATGACCAAAGATTCATTAAAAAGATAAAAATATTAAACTTTGTCCTGTAGCGCTGTGTGGCAGGCAGGATTGGACCCAAACACAACAGGATGAAGTCAAAGAGGCAGCTTTATTTCAGCTGTGAACATGCAAACAGCAGAAATAAGGAAACATAACTGTAGGTTTGCAGTGAATGAAGCCTCAGCTCGACGCTCCACTTTGTCCCTCTTTTCCTTCTCCAAACAGCCACATCAGGAGTCTCTGATGGAGTTTTAAAATATTTAATTACAAATGTCCAAAGATGGGTTCAGGATACCTGAATCCACAATTATTAAAGCTAAAATAGTTCACAGGGTTTGGACTTTGTTAGGTGACGAGAGAACATCAAAGTTCAATTCAATTCAATTCAATTCAATTTTATTTATATAGTGCCAAATCACAACAAAAGTCGCCTCAAGGCGCTTCATAGTGTCGAGGAGGGAAATTATTTTACTGCTATTGTTAAATAATTGTCATTGCATTAATAATATAATCTGCAGCATGGATATTGCATTCCAAGGTTTAAACAGTGTCTCTTTCAGAAAGACTGAGTTGCAGGCTGACAGGAAGTTGTATGCAGAAGTGAAAGCAGGAAGTTATTTTGAGCCGCAGGCTAAGACGAGGCTTTAACAATGTAACAGATAGCTTTAAGAAGGCCTTAAGCAGCTATGACTATTTTATACACAATGCATATCTGTGCTTATTAAAGAGTTGGAGCTCGGTCAATTAATTGGGGGTCGGAAGCTTTGTTCGGCGCGATGTTCGGACAATCTATTGTGCAAGTGACTTGGAGCCATAGAAGGAATCGCAATACATGCTTACAAAACACTTATATCAGGTCATTTTATATTAAGGTTTTAGTAGAGGTTCTTGATTAAAACATTTATTTAGTAGAAGACATACACATAGTCTCAGTGAGCTTCTGGTCTGGTAAAAGGTCAGAAGTGCAACAGGTGAATTGAGAAAGAGCATTTGAGGACGAGACACAGACAGTAGGTGAAGAGGTGACACAAAGAGCATGTGAGGTCAACACACACACACACACACACACTTTAAGTTAGATTTATTTAGAGGAGAGGTTAGTTATGTTTGGCTGTAACTGCAAAATTGTCTTGGTAAAAGAGGAACCGTTTCTTGGTGTCTCGGCAAGAAAGAGGAACAAGACAAGAACTGAAAGGTAGACAGGAAGGGCTAGCCATGAAAATAGAAGATGATTTTCTGGGTGAAAAGTCATGATGATGTTGATCTGATCTATGTATAAAATGTATCTGTGACGCATGAAGGGGCGTCAGTAAACAAACCCTGATGCTATAAAATATCTGTTCATGCTTTGATTAAGTCGAAGACTACTTCCTGTCTGCGTACAGAGTTGTCTTCCCACGCGTGTATTCATTAAAATCATCGTTTGACTTCACCCGGCCGGATCGGTGTGGTTATTCTTCGATCACCTCTTGTACCCTTCCTCAATATTGAATCTTAACATTTGGGGGCTTCGTCCGGTTATTGAGGAGGGAGAGTTGGAGGTTTGGACGGAGAAATCCGGGGTCTTGGGTGGTCTGACGGGCAGACATGAATTCCAGTGGTCTAAGTGAGTGGGCATAAGCCGGCTTATCCAAAAGGTAAGGCACTACCTGTTGAATTATTTCCAAAGTGTGCCAAATTGGACATGATAAAATTTAAGTCTACTCACTGAAGTTACTGGTGGATGTCTGTTTTGATTTTGATGAAAATCTCATGAGTTGAAGCAGTTAGAGTTCTGCTAAGAAGAAATGAAAGTAGTTAAGAGTCTGATAAGAAAAGTTTAAATACTGGGTTGAAGTCCCAAAGAAATTGAGTTAGAGTCTCAAGTAGTTTGGTAGGGAATTGGTTATTGTGTTGGTTAGAGTCCAAATTTGGTCATAAGAGTGGACCTGAGCGGTCATTTTGTGAGTTGGAGTCTCCATTTGACCACTAGGTTGCACCTGCTTCAGTTATACACTTGTTTCGGGTGTTGATTGTTGTTTCAAAGTATTATAAATTATTCTAGAACGGCAGTTCGAGTCTGCTAGGAAGCGCAGAGCCCGGAGGTTACGCTCCCTCCTTGTCGTGGACGCGCGACATTGACCTCTCGGCGAAGAGGGTTAGTTCAGTGTGGTTTAGCTGTGGGGTACAGGGCATCCCGGAATTAAGCTAGGAGTTAGAGTCTCCTTACCGTTTGAAACGGTATCTGCGCTTTTTTGGCCAGCAGAAGTGGACTTCGGGCGTGTAACTTTAACCTAAAACTTCAAAAAGTTTGGGTTGGTTGACGCTTTTAAATTGAGTTAGGGATTTTAGAAATGAGGCCAGAAACAGTTAAAGTCTTGATACTGGTTAATTGATCGGAAAAAACGGTTATGTTAAATTTGTCGAAATTCGATAGGTGTTAAAAGGTTTAAAATCTGTGCAGTTGTAAATATAAGACGTCTCTGTAATAAAAAAGATCTCTGTGGGTCGAGTCAGCAATGCACTGACTGCCTGCTGCTATTCTTAGATGAAGAGTGTGTGTGTGCATGCAAATGAGGCAGCAGATGCAGAGCGCATGAGAGGACTATGCTTTCGGTTTTGTGTGTCATTCAGCTCTATAACTATTGTTTGCAAATGTGGATAAATGTCTGCAATTAAAATGCTGGCTTAGTAAATAATAACATTGTAAATATATGAATGGTGACAGCGTTTCAAAATAGAATATAAGAATTGTTTGTGTTTAAAACCAACGTTTAGGTAAAGAAGATTTAAGGTGGATTTGAAGGCATAAACAAAAAATAAAAGGGTTACAGTCTGCAAGGGTTGTTAATTCATGAGCTGACTGGATGCAGAGTAAGTGGAGTGGTCATCCTGAGAGGATTGAATGATGCTCTAACTCTGTGGTCAAGTCAGACATAGGCTTTAAGCAACCATGAGCCACTAATAAGCGTGACAAATTAATGAGTATGTGTAAATTGAACTTGTTAAATAGCTTTGATAGGAGTAACTCAATGAGCACGCAATAAAGTGGACTTTTTAGGGGCAGTTTATCACTGACACCATAAAAAGCAACTTAATTAGTAGTTCAATAACAAATTGTAAAGATAACCTTTGTTATTTGATAAGAGAGAGAAAATTCAGGTTACATATAGTGAATAAATAAGGAAATGTTAATCTCTGCGTCATTCCACACTGAAATTTCAATTGTAGGGGATCATTTGGAGGTGAATTGTGTAGGACACGGGGAGACAGAAGAATCTCCCCATGAGTTTTCGGTGTGCATAGAAATTGAGGAGGCTGAACTGGAAGCCTGCCTGGGTCGTTGTTTTTGTTTATTTGAGGGTCTGCTGGAAGTTTGTGAAAACGACCACCTTGATATGTGGGAGCCTTCTCGGGCAGCGATTTTTTGTTAAACCTGTGGCAGGCTGTGCAACATGGAGAAAGCTTTGACATAATGTCATAAAGGTGATTTCTTGGTTTTAGACTTATTAGTACGGGACAAGTTGAGGGACCCTTGAGGGTGTGTTGCTGTAAAGTATATAAGGGACGCGCAGCGCCGTTAATGGGTTTACAATAAATGAAAAAACACTAATCCGAGGAACTATTGGAGAGGTAAGTATACGGAGGTGAGCGCGTTGCGCATAAGGGTTGCTGGTGTCATATATTAACACTTTGAGGGCGAATAATTTTGATTGAGTGTCAACGCTTGAGAACGCGAGGACAGCGTCTAAAGTGCTGGGTTAAACTTTGTGTATCACCGAGCAGGGGAAGAGGAGCCAGTGGTTGCGAGAACAGCGAGACGAAGACTGAAACCGAAAGTTAAGCGTGTCTGGGTGACCTAGACCAAGAAGGTGGAGTCGACCAACGCCATTGGAAGAGGTAAGTCTGTGTTTCAGAGAATGGCTGACAGCTCGGGTGCGACACCTAGTAGGAAAAGGGGATGCAAACCTCTGAAGGATCAGCTCGAACAGCTTAAGAAAGCTGTTCGCTTGGCTTCCCCTGGAGTATTAAAATCAGCAGAGAAAGAGTGCCAAGCGATGGAGGTTGAGGTAAGTAAACCTATTACATCCCAACAGAAAGGGCTGGGTGATAAAATACCTCTGAGCTTGGTGTTAAAAACTGAAGGAGAAGTGTATGGACAAATGCATGAGGCCCTACGTGCGTCCATAGAGGCATTAACGGCATTGGAGGTTATAAAGCAGAGAGTAATGCAGGGAGGGCCAGAAGAGGAGAATGAAGACCGTGCGACGTCATCAGAAGAAGAGGACGAGGAGGAGGACGAAGATGGAGGACCTGAGCCCCAACCAAGTACAAGCCTAATTTTGAGGAAAAGAAGTGTGAAGAGAGACCAAGCACAGAGACAGCCCATATTTAAGAGCTCAAAGGGGAAAGGAAAGTTGAGGAAGAGTAGAAGAGTGAGTTTTGAACAAGGAGCTCCTGACCCTGGTTTAAGTCTGCCTCTAATAGCAGGTCCAAAGAACGAACCAGTTTATCGCGCCTATAAGGTGAGAGATTTGGAAGCATTGGTTAAACAACTTCCACCAATAACCAAGGGAGAACATTGGGAAGGAGAAGAATTAGCGCTGGGCGACTTTCGCGCTTTGGCCGGACGTTGTATGCTGGGTGGTGGGTTAGCAGATGTAGAGCAGATAGCTCAAACAACCAGATATGCAAATGACCTGAAATATCATGAGGTGCAGAGTGACTTAGCAGATGCAGTTCGGGAGAAGGACCCAACTCCTAACTCTGGAGCCATTCCAAAAATTATTTGGGATCCCAAAAACACACCCAGAGAGTGTTTAGCTAAAGCAAAGGAACAATGGTTGTTAGGAACAGGAATACATCCGGGGAAGGAGGGTGAAAGTAGAGCGTGGTTTCGTTCGGCAGTGCTGGCAGGGCTGCCCAACCAGGTTGCAGTTGACTTGGAAAAGAACCCAGATTTTGCCGTTGCAGACTCGGTGCAGTGGGAGAGACATGTGACCCACAGACTTCAGCAGGAACAGGATTTGACGAACAAACAAAAGAAAGAGTTAGATGAAGCACAGGCGCAGCTGCTTAGGCTGCAGCTGGGTGAGGCTCGCGAAAAATATAATGCGAAGAAAAAGAACCGAAAGAACTAAATAAGACTATAATGGTGGCAAGGCCTCAGCCCGATCCTGTGCCTGACTGGCCAGATCAGGATCCGGGTCTCTACCCTGATGACCGTTGGCCCGCCAATGCACCAAGGCAGCGTCAACCCGTAGGGAATTGGGGGACCGGTGGACCGCAGAGAGGGCGTGGTGGATCCGTGAGGGGAGGACAAAGGGCTCGGAATCCGGGGAATCCTGGCAGTGTGTCTTGGACTGGCTGTTACAGCTGTGGAGCAGAAGGACACTGGTCCCGAGAATGCCCTGAATCGCAGCGAAATTATCAGAGGCGAGGCTATCAACCCCAGGCACGAGGAGGCCCAAGACAAAGAGTTGCTTACAGGGGAGCACATCAAGCTCCAAACCCGAATGCAGCACCAGCCCCCAGTACCCAGTAGCCGACTGGGGCTGGGAGGGGGAGCAATACTGATGGAGCCCGGAGAAACTGAACAGCGTGGGGACGGCAGAACCTATGCTGTCAATGATGATGATCCAGCATTGACAAAGCTGGGAAAACAGACTTTGAAGCACCAATATGTGGTGTCCTCACAGGTGCCTGGAAAATCTCATGGGCAGGGACCTGCTTGTGAAACTGGGATCACCTTCAAAGACTCAATATTTAGTCCAGAACTCTGAACAACCCACTGCCGAAATCTACTGGGGGAGGCTAGTGGAAGAAGGCATTCTGAGACATTATCAGCTGTGGAAACCCTGGATAATGAGCCTGGCCGTCTATTCCCCCCCGCGAGATCCTTTCCACGTTACACTCTTTTATGATAGGGAAGATAATGATATCTATCGGGAACAGTTCCAGTCTGATCTTGAGGGACAGATGTGGAATGTGCAAACACATAACATTTATGTTGGACCAGAAGGTGTGGCCGCGGCTGTGAAATTTACTGATGAACAACTGCCTTGGTACAATGTGGGAGAGGATTCAGCCCCTCACATTACATTGGCGGTCCACGAGGGTCATGGGCCAAGAGATCTGGGACCAATGGTCAAGCGGGCGCTGGACAACGCATGCTGGCAAAGCACCCAAATTCCAAATGTTTGGTATGCACCAAAATGTAAAATATATCGCATAACTTGTTTGTCCAACGATGCAGTGATCTTAGAACATAAAGAAATCTCCAGAATACATGGCAGGGAAAGAATGGATCATCCTGATGCAGTAGCTGAGCTCTCAAAATTGCCTGGTACTTTGTGGTCCGCAGGGCCCACAGATGTAGGTCTAGCTAACTGTTCGCCTGTCCTGTTCCAGCTGAAGTCTGACATACCATTTAACAGACCATAATAGAAGCACAAAACTGAAGACCAAGAGTGGTTCACATGTATTGACTTAGCGAATGCATTCTTTTGTCTCCCACTGCACGAGTCACTCAGAGACATTTTCTCATTCACATACAGAGGCCGCAAATTTAGGTACACACGCCTACCACAAGGCTTTGCACTCTCACCAGGAATTTTTAATCAGGTGTTGAAAGAGGCATTGTCCCCATGTCAACTGCCAGGGGGCTGTACATTAATACAGTATGTTGATGATCTTCTTATTGCAGCCCCGTCAGCAGCGGCCTGTACGGCAGCATCGCTCGTGGTGTTGAACAAATTGGCGGAGTGTGGCTTCAAAGTGAGCAAAGAAAAACTGCAGTTGGTCCGGCCAGAGGTAACATTCCTGGGCCGGGTGATCGCACACAGATCAGTGGGGTTAATGAACACACACAGAGACCAAATTCTGACACATCCAAAACCAAGAACTGTGAAGGAGTTGCTTTCCTTTCTTGGCTTGACAGGTTACAGCAGGCAGTTCATTCCGAACTATGCGGGTAAAACGGCCCCTTTAAGGGACCTGATCAAGAAAGTTGGTGTTCGAAATCTGAAGGCTGAATTGCCTTGGACGCCGGACACAGAGACAGCGTTCATTTCACTAAAACAGGATTTGTCAAGAGCCACAGATCTGGCCACACCTAACTATGATGAGGCATTTTATCTTGATGTTTCAGAAACAAAGGGAGTTGTGAATGGTGTGTTGTTTCAGAAAAAAGGGGGAGGTAGGGATGTACTTATGTATGTTAGCATAAGATTAAATTCAACAGAAGCAAGGCATCCCACATGCACACAACACGCAGCAGGAGTAGCAAAGATAATTCAGAAAACAGCACATATAGTGAGGGAACACCCACTGAAAGTGCTTACTACACACAGTGTAGTGGCCTATGTGAACTCACAGGCATTCACAATGACTCCATTGACGCAACAAAGGTTCAGCAAAATTTTAGAGGCGCCAAATCTGATATTCACACATGAAGGAATAAATATGGCAGACCTAATGGGGTCAGGAGAACCACATGACTGTATTAAGAAAGCCCAAGTTGAAGGAAAAATCAGGGAAGACCTAAAGGCAGAGCCCATACTTGGAGCTGAGGATTGGTTCACAGATGGATGCTGCCACAGAGATGAAGAAGGATTGAAAGCGGGCTATGCAGTAGTCTGTAGAGTAGGAACTGAGTTTCAGGTGAAAGAAGCAGGAAAAATTGAGGGACAACAGTCGGCCCAGAGAGCTGAAGTGATAGCCCTAACTCGAGCCCTGAGGTTGGCTAAAAACATGAGAGTGAACATCTACACTGACTCAGCATATGCGTTTGGAGCAGCTCATGTGGAACTGGCTCAGTGGAAGAGAGCCGGGTTCAGAACGGCCACTAATGCACCCATCTGTCACAAAAAGGCCCTGGAGGACCCAGACGAGGTAAGTATTATAAAATGCAAAGGCCACTCACAAGCAGACAGTATGGTGGCAAGAGGAAATCAGAAAGCTGACGAAGCCGCAAAGGAAGCAGCGGGCTACAAAGGACAGAGACAACTGGTGCAGGTAACCCCAGAAGAGGAGGTTAGCACTAACAGCATGGAAGAAGTTAGACAGGCTCAGGAGGAGACATCCCCAGAGGAAAAGGGGGTGTGGGAAAACAAAGGAGCCTGGCAAGATGGCGGTTTGTGGAGGGGGCCAGATGGGCGTCCCGCTTTAACGGCCAAAATGGCGGAACAAAAGGTGAATGAGGCTCACGGGCTTGGTCACGTGGGAGTGAAACAGATGGAGAGAAATTTGTGCCGATGGTGGCATCCTGATTTGAGAAGGATGATACTGGAAAAGGCCAGAACGCGCCTAATTTGTGGGGCACACAACCCAAAGCCAGCAGTAAAACCTGAAGCTGGTAAGTTTCTCATGCCAGGAAGGCCAGGAGAAGAGGTCGTGATTGATTATACCGACATGATTGATACAGGCCCAGGTGGGGTGAGGTATTTGTTGGTGTGTGTGGATGTTCTGACTGGATGGCCCGAAGCATAGAGAGGATGAACCTAAATTTGAAAAACAAGTTGGCTAAAATTTGTGCGCAGACAGGGCTAAATTGGGTCGCAGCCCTGCCCATTGCTTTGATGACCATAAGATGTTTATGATGATGTTAACTTTGTATTTCAGGTGCAGTTATAACTATTTTATACATATTGCATTTTGTGCTTTTAAAGGAGTTGTGGCTCAAATTTGTCTCTGGAGGGTCACGAGCCTTTGGCTAGCGCTATGATTAGCCAATCTACTGTGAGGATAATATGAGTTCATGAAGGATTGCACACGCTTACAGACACAGAGTTAAGAAACACACATGACAGTATTGATTCCAGGCAAAAGGCCCTAAATTCATTTAGCTTTTAACTGAACTTAAAGAAGGACCAAAGAGGAAGGAAAGCATATATTTTGGTTAAGTCTGATACATTAGAATTAGAAGGTATTGTTACATTAAAGGGAGCAAAATGAAATAAAAAGGTTATACCAAAACAGGTGATAACATAGGAAATGTGAGGTTTTAAAATGAAGTTAGTGTTAACACATAGGAGTTGTTTCAAGGCAGCATTTAGCTATGATGAAATGTATACAGGAGTAATTGCTTATATGCTTAAACTTAATTGATTAAAGTGGTTGTTTTCTTTTGGAGTAGATTAACTTGCAGCAGCGACAACTTGTGCACAGGATGTTGATGATCAGATAAGGGAAAGTAGAGCGAGCAACCGGACGTGAAAGCAGGGCTTAAAGAGTTCTAAAGGGATGAGTAACGTTGAAGAGTATACATAAATACAAGTCAATAAGTTAAGAAGATAATTAGGATCAGGCTTTTGATTAAAGAGTCCCAGATAGGATAAGTTAGGGAGATGCAAGAAAAGGTGTTTTGTTTCCTTTGCAGAAGATCGATCTCGGCGACCACAGGAGGGGCGAGGATCCTGGAGATCTCGAGGTTCGAGACCACCAGAGAAGGGTCTGCGTGAGGACACAATGTATTGTGACCTCTGGTGTTCCAGAGGTCAAAAGAGGGAGTGTCGAGGAGGGAAATTATTTTACTGCTATTGTTAAATAATTGTCATTGCATTAATAATATAATCTGCAGCATGGATATTGCATTCCAAGGTTTAAACAGTGTCTCTTTCAGAAAGACTGAGTTGCAGGCTGACAGGAAGTTGTATGCAGAAGTGAAAGCAGGAAGTTATTTTGAGCCGCAGGCTAAGACGAGGCTTTAACAATGTAACAGATAGCTTTAAGAAGGCCTTAAGCAGCTATGACTATTTTATACACAATGCATATCTGTGCTTATTAAAGAGTTGGAGCTCGGTCAATTAATTGGGGGTCGGAAGCTTTGTTCGGCGCGATGTTCGGACAATCTATTGTGCAAGTGACTTGGAGCCATAGAAGGAATCGCAATACATGCTTACAAAACACTTATATCAGGTCATTTTATATTAAGGTTTTAGTAGAGGTTCTTGATTAAAACATTTATTTAGTAGAAGACATACACATAGTCTCAGTGAGCTTCTGGTCTGGTAAAAGGTCAGAAGTGCAACAGGTGAATTGAGAAAGAGCATTTGAGGACGAGACACAGACAGTAGGTGAAGAGGTGACACAAAGAGCATGTGAGGTCAACACACACACACACACACACACTTTAAGTTAGATTTATTTAGAGGAGAGGTTAGTTATGTTTGGCTGTAACTGCAAAATTGTCTTGGTAAAAGAGGAACCGTTTCTTGGTGTCTCGGCAAGAAAGAGGAACAAGACAAGAACTGAAAGGTAGACAGGAAGGGCTAGCCATGAAAATAGAAGATGATTTTCTGGGTGAAAAGTCATGATGATGTTGATCTGATCTATGTATAAAATGTATCTGTGACGCATGAAGGGGCGTCAGTAAACAAACCCTGATGCTATAAAATATCTGTTCATGCTTTGATTAAGTCGAAGACTACTTCCTGTCTGCGTACAGAGTTGTCTTCCCACGCGTGTATTCATTAAAATCATCGTTTGACTTCACCCGGCCGGATCGGTGTGGTTATTCTTCGATCACCTCTTGTACCCTTCCTCAATATTGAATCTTAACAATAGATACAGAGAAAAACCCAACAATCATATGACCCCCTATGAGCAAGCACTTTGGCGACAGTGGGAAGGAAAAACTCCCTTTTAACAGGAAGAAACCTCCGGCAGAACCAGGCTCAGGGAGGGGCGGCCATCTGCTGCGACCGGTTGGGGTGAGAGAAGGAAGACAGGATAAAAGACATGCTGTGGAAGAGAGACAGAGGTTAATAACAGGTATGATTCAATGCAGAGAGGTCTATTAATACATAGTGAGTGAGAAAGGTGACTGGAAAAGAAAAACTCAATGCATCATGGGAATCCCCCGGCAGCCTACATCTATTGCAGCATAACTAAGGGAGGATTCAGGGTCACCTGGTCCAGCCCTAACTATATGCTTTAGCAAAAAGGAAAGTTTTAAGCATAATCTTAAAAGTAGAGATAGTGTCTGTCTCCCGAATCCAAACTGGAAGCTGGTTCCACAGAAGAGGGGCCTGAAAACTGAAGGCTCTCCCTCCCATTCTACTTTTAAATACTCTAGGAACAACAAGTAGGCCTGCAGAGCGAGAGCGAAGTGCTCTAATAGGGTGATATGGTACTACAAGGTCATTAAGATAAGATGGGGCCTGATTATTTAAGACCTTGTATGTGAGGAGCAGGATTTTGAATTCAATTCTGGACTTAACAGGAAGCCAATGAAGGGAAGCCAAAACAGGAGAAATCTGCTCTCTCTTTCTAGTCCTTGTCAGGACTCTTGCTGCAGCATTTTGGATTAGTTGAAGGCTTTTCAGCGAGTTTTTTGGACATCCTGATAATAATGAATTACAGTAGTCCAGCCTGGAAGTAATAAATGCATGAACTAGTTTTTCAGCGTCACTCTGAGACAGGATATTTCTAATTTTAGAGATGTTGCGCAAATGGAAGAAAGCAGTCTTACATATTTGTTTAATATGAGCGTTGAAGGACATGTCCTGGTCAAAAATGACTCCAAGGTTCCTCACAGCGTTACTGGAGGCCAAGGTAATGCCATCCAGAATAAGAATCTGGTTAGATACCATATTTCTAAGATTTTCAGGGCCGAGTACAATAACCTCAGTTTTATCTGAATTAAGAAGCAGAAAGTTAGCGGCCATCCAGGTCTTTATGTCTTTAAGACATTCCTGCAGTTTAACTAATTGGTGTGTGTTATCTGGCTTCATGGACAGATAGAGCTGGGTGTCATCAGCATAGCAGTGAAAATGTATGCTATGTCTTCTAATGATGCTGCCTAAGGGAAGCATGTATAATGTAAACAGAATTGGTCCTAGCACTGAACCCTGTGGAACTAAAAGTGTGTTTTATCTTTAAACAGTATTTTTATCACTTCAGTTGCTCTCACAGCCCTGTTTGTTATTTTAGTAAGTAAGTAAAGTTTATTTATTAAGCGCTTTTCATAGACAGGTAGTCACAAAGTGCTGCACACAGAGATTAAAAGAAACAGTACGATAAATAGCAAAATGCACAATATACACAATATAGAGTTTAAATGTAAATTAAAAATATCAAAATGTAAACAGCATTGGTCAACAGAAAGCTTGTTTAAACAGTAAAGTTTTTAACTGTTTTTTAAAGGATTCCACAGAGTCAACCAAACGTAGTTGTAGAGGTAGACTGTTCCACAGCCTTGGTGCCACAGACTGAAAGGCTCCGCCCCCTTTCGTCTTCAGACGTGTTCTGGGAGCAACCAACAAACTCTGAGTCTGTGAGCGGAGACAGCGAGCAGCAGTGTATTTAGTGAGAAGCTTGGATAAATAATCTGGGGCCATTTAGTGCTCTGTACGTTAAAACAATCATTTAAAACGAATTCTAAAATCTATTGGGAGCCAATGTAAAGAACATAAAATAGGAGTGATGTGAGCTCGCTGGGTAGAGCGAGTTAGTAGTCTGGCTGCTGCGTTTTGTACAGCTTGGAGGCGAGAAAGAGATGATTTATCCAAGCTGGTAAACAGGGAATTACAATAATCTAAACGCGATGACACAAATGCATGGACAATTTTTTCCAGTTCAGCTAAGGAGACCATATGTCGCAGTTTAGAAATATTCCTTAAATGAAAGAAACAGGAACGAGACAGAGACTTTACATGTGAGTCAAGGCCCAAAGAAGAGTCAAATATTATTCCAAGATTTCGAATATTTGGCTTAGCAGAAGAACAGAAAGGGGCAACAACTTGACTGATTTTAGAATATAGATCAGGAGGAGCTATGATCATGGTCTCTGTCTTGTTCTAACAAGGTAATTGTTAGAAAGCCAATCAGAGATTTGAGTTAAAGCCTGGACTAGGGTGGACAGCCTATCCAGCTGATGAGGCTTAACCAGAGCTCTTATGTTTCACTCAGTGCTCCCACCAAACACCTTGGAGGACACATTAGTGTGATTTAGATTTCATTGGTGTAAACACCAGTCACACAAGCTAACCCATGGAGGCAGCAGCAGGCTTTGTGTTTGGTAAAGTCTGCTGGCTTAAACTAAGAGAGTTTTGTTTGTTAGCACAAAGAGCTGTCAGCTAAAGCCCCGAATGCACTTTGAATACAGACAGCAAACAGTCAAACTGACCACATCTTTTTCTGCTGATCATCCACAGCAGTACGTTTAGCATTCATGCTAGCAGCAGGCTATGACTGTTAGGGTTGCCAACCGTCCCTTAAAAAACGGAATCGTCCCGTATTTAGAAACAAAAGCACACGTCCCGTATTGAGCTAATAAGGGATGCACTTTGTCCCGTAATACAGTGAGAATCAAAAGTAGTCTATAAATGTTAATGGAATTAACGCTTTGTTTGAAAACATAATTCCCAGCCCCTCTCCTGCTTTGTGACCAATGAGCTGACAGCACACTTATGACAATTCGAGAATGACAATTCAGATTACCGCTCATCTCATTGGTCGAGGAAAGGTCGCTTGCGGAGAAAATACCGGAAGACAACAGATGACCACAACAAGAAGCATGGCCAACAGGGAAACAAACGCCGACACTGCGGTGCAAGTCTCGGACGACAGTACACCTAAAGCTGGGCAGACACTGTGCGATTTTTTCAGTCACGTTATTCAGCTCCTGCTCAAACTGCACGATTGGTTCGCAGGGGTTATAAGTTCGTAGGTCACGATGCAGGTCTCACACTATACCGCCCGATGCTCTGATGCGACCCGAGTGCTCACACTGTGCCTCCATAACATGAAGGTTATGACAGAAAATCTGTCGCTCTCCCTCTCTGTCTTTCACTCACACAGACACACAAACCACCACAATCAACTTTGCTAAATTGCTAATGAAAAACACTGATCAGGCAGCTGTGAATGAGCAGCAGTGTAAATCCAACTATTTTCACGGTTGTTGTGGTCGTGATAATTTTGTGATGCCACATCGAAAAGGCTCGGATGAGCTTTCCAAAGTTCTACAAGTTGTGCCTCCATCGCTTGTGTCCAGATCACACGCTGCACAGCCGTGCTGCTCCGTCTTTTTCACCGACGTTTACGTGTTTGCGCGTGAGCAGTGTGAGCGGCTCACGAGCGATTGATGATCGGGAGCTGCTCGAGGTGTTAATCGCTTCTCGTTACCCCACGTATACTACACGATGCACGATGAAGGCCAAAATCGGGCCGATCACCAAATCGGTCGCACGACTCAAAAATCGTCTCAAAATGGGCCAAAGATCGCACAGTGTGAGCCCAGCATTAGAGCAGCAATGTTTGTTCGCTCAGAGAAAGAAAAAAAGGCTGCAAAAGCACAGGGAGGAATGGGAAAAGGGAAACACCTGGCTGGAAAAGGTCACCATAACACCTATAAAGCGCACTGCACTGTGTGCCGGCGCACTTTTTCCATAGGCATGCTTCTAATGGTGGGCACATGAAGAACATGAGGGGAGTGAAAGCTCGGGGAACCCTTAAACAATTTCTTGTCCACCAGGCCACGGCAGAAGCAGATATGGTATGTAAACACTGGTTTGTTTTTTTAAACCCTCTGGTTAAGGTTAATATGGGCATGTGCAGTGAATATCAGCGCTATGTGGCCAGAAGTGTGATAATATAATTTATTACTGCAAGGATAGATGATTACAACAAATAGATCACTAATACATAAAAGTAATACATAGATGAATAATGATGATGAGTTATGATGCGTAATCATGGGAACAAGCGGGTTTACAAACAGGAGCAGCTGATTAGCTTTAGAAAAGCTGAAATAATACCTCAGCTGAAGCCAATTGTACTAAATACACTATATGTGCACTGTTACAAGAATATTTTTCGTTCTATTGCTTTCTATTAATTTATATAATTTTAAGTTAAGCAGGACAGAGTTCTTTTAAAGAAAGATTTACTTTTATTCTCAAAAGTTAAGCATGACAGGCTTCTGTTTAAGAAAGAGACCTGTTTTACTGTGTTAATGTTGTCATTTTGAGCTAAAAATAGATGGCTAAATGATCATTTGTTTCCCATATGGTCATATCACAAAGAATATGCATCTGCTTAAATCAAATTCAAGTCAAATGGTTAAAAAATAATTTCACACACACAAAAAAGAGCTACCACACTGGGAAGGGTGAAGACAACTAGGTTGCCCGGCCCTGGCCACGAGGTGTCCCTTATTTATTTTTCAGGGAGTTGGCAACCCTAATGACTGTCCACTGAGCACCAACACAGGTAGGAGTGAGCAGTGATGAAGCAGGACTGTGGGCAAGTTTGAGCTACAATCCTATTGGCTTCTCAGTTTCTCCAAAGAAAAGGGGAAAAATTCTTGGTGTTGTGAAGATGTGAGTTGGTCTTGTTGTCGTGGGGCTGGAAGGATGCTGGCAGTGAGAGGCTTTTCATACATACAGTGTTCAGTAACAGAATGAGAAGAAAGCCACTGCACATGAAACAAGGTGCTCGTAGTGTTTGTTTACTGTGGTTGTGCCACAATGTCAGATCAGTTGTAGATTCACATGCAGACTTGTCCAGTGAAACCAATGCAAGTACTGCAGTACAGAGCAAAGACTAAGCAAGCCAGGAGAGCTCTCCAACTTTCTGAAAGTATCAGGATATTTGAGTGATAAGAAAAAGTGGATCGTGCAACAATGTCCCTCAGCACACAAAACAATCAAAGCAGAATAAATATAATGTTTTAGATCAAACACTTACAGGGACCTGAAGAGAGAGAACCAACAAAATGTCATGGCTAACAGAGGAACTCAAGCACAGACTGAGTTCTGACAAACAAAAAGGTGACAGTTTATTTACCAAAGGGGTGAACCACAGTGCTCTATATATGTACAGTGAGTTGGGGAGGGGGTCCAGGGCTCCAGGGAAAAGAGGGAAGGGAGTCCACTCTCACTCCTCTTCAGTCACTCTTGTCCTGCTCTGCACTCACACAGCCACACACGGGAGTCACAGGTAAGCGTCTGTAACCAGGTCCAGGGAAATATACACTCAAAGTAAACACAAAGTTAACCCAGCTGGTGAATTTAGAGAGAGATTTCTTAGCAAAGAACTGAGATCATGAACACAGGAGGGTCAATGTCCCAGCGACAAACTGCTCCATGCCACAGCGTTAAATGGTTACCGGTAAGCCCAGGTGAATCAGCAACAGGTGGTGTAATCATCATAGCTGGGTGGACCAAGAGCGAGAGGCCATTACAAGCTCCACCCAGGCAGGCAAAACCATAGCAGGAGAGAGCAAAACATAAAACCTGAAAAGCCATCATGAGCAAGCCAGAGAGACACAGAGTTTATAGTAGAAGAGAAACCTGCTCATCTTCATCATGTTTGTTTAAATAGAGAAAATCAGAATTCTCTGTGTGTCAGACCACGGCTCTACACGGACACTTCTAAGCTGCTTCAGAGTGAACTGACCCAGATAATCTGCACACAGCGGCTGTAAAACAGTGAAAGTCATAACTGTCTCTCTCTGATGGAAAGCTCTTATTGTGAAGTCAGGAAGTCTGCAGGAAGTGTTGAGTTTGTATTCATCGCTCAGTGTTTAATGAGACAGGCAGACAGGAAGAGCAGCTCATTAGTGTTGATGAAATCAAAGGAACTGTGAGGAACTGCAGTTTGGTCACATCTGGATGTTTTTCACTGACAGTAAATGTTTTTAGTGATAAAGAAATGTGTTCACAGAGAGAGGAGGAGGAAGAGGAGTGGTGTTTGTGAGGAGGAGCAGCTGTCCTGCTGTGCTTTGTGTCAGGACGTCCTGAAGGATCCAGTCTCTACCAGCTGTGGACACTGGTTCTGCAGACAGTGCATCTCCTCATACTGGGACCAGTCTGCTTCATCAGGAGACTCCTCCTGTCCCCAGTGTGGAGAAAGATCCAGAAGCAGAGCTGGACTGCAGACAGCCAGTCAGAGCAGCTGTGTACAAAGTAAGACTGAACATCTGTCTGCTGATGGACTCATTTCTGAAAACTGGACTTCTTGTGTTGTTCAGACATTGAAGACTTTTCTTTCTCTTTAGTCTCATTGTTTTTCTTTCTTTCAGCAGATGTTGGTCTGCAGGAGGTTTTAGATGAACATAAGATCAGTCTGAGGAGGAGATGTGAACGTGTGACTGAAGGAAGTGATGAAACAGGAAGTAGAACCCTCCTCAACAGGATCTACACTGAGCTCTACATCACAGAGGGACAGAGTGAAGAGGTTCATTCCCAACATGAGGTGAGGCAGCTGGAGACAGCTTCCAAGATGGACGCCCTCCATGACGCTCCAATCAGGTGCCAGGACATCTTTAAAGCCTTACCTGACCAACAGAGAATCATCAGAGTGGTTCTGACCAACGGCGTGGCTGGTGTTGGAAAAACCTTCTCAGTGCAGAAGTTCACTCTGGACTGGGCAGAGGGCTTGGAGAACCAACATGTCAGTGTGGTGGTTCTGCTTTCATTCAGGGAGCTGAACCTGATCAGAGATGAGCAGTACAGTCTTCTGGAGCTGCTCCATGTTTTCCATCCAACATTACAGAAGGTCACAGCAGAGAAGCTGGCTGTCTCTCAGCTTTTGTTCATCTTTGACGGCCTGGATGAAAGCAGACTTTCATTGGATTTCACCAACAGGAAGCTGCTGTCTGATGTCACACAGAAGTCATCAGTCAGCCAGCTGCTGACAAACCTCATCCAGGGGAATCTGCTTCCCTCGGCTCTCGTCTGGATAACTTCCCGACCTGCAGCAGCCAATCAGATCCCTCCTACATGCGTTGACAGGCTAACAGAAGTACGAGGCTTCACTGACGCCCAGAAGGAGGAGTACTTCAGGAGGAGATTCAGTGATGAAGAGCTGTCCAGCAGAATCATCTCCCACATGAAGACATCCAGGAGCCTCCACATCATGTGTAGTATCCCAGTCTTCTGCTGGATCACTGCTACAGTTCTGGAGCACATGTTGACTACAGAGCAGAGAGGAGAGCTGCCCAAGACCCTGACTGACATGTACTCACACTTCCTGCTGGTTCAGACAAAGAGGAAGAAGAACAAGTACCATGAGGGACGTGAGACGAGTCCACAGGAGCTGACGGAGGCTGACAGGGAAGTTCTTCTGAAGCTGGGGAGGCTGGCGTTTGAACATCTGGAGAAAGGAAACATCATGTTCTACCAAGAGGACCTGGAGCAGTGTGGTCTGGATGTGACAGAGGCCTCGGTGTACTCAGGAGTTTGTACAGAGATCTTCAAAAGAGAGTGTGTGATCTTCCAGAAACCAGTCTACTGCTTTGTTCATCTGAGCATTCAGGAGTTTCTGGCTGCAGTCTACATGTTCCAATGTCACACCAACAGGAAGACAGAGGTGCTGAAGAACTTCTTTGGGAATAAATATAAAGAGTCCTCTCTGGATGATTTCCTTAAACGAGTCATGTCTAAATCCCTCCAGAGTAAAAATGGCCACCTGGACCTGTTTGTTCGCTTACTTCATGGCCTCTGTCTGGAGTCCAACCAGAGACTCTTAGTAGGTCTGCTGGGTCAGACAGAGATCAGTCCAGAAACCATCCAGAGAGTCATCAACAACCTGAAGAAGATGAAAAGTGATAAAATCTCTCCTGACAGAAGCATCAACATCTTCCACTGTCTGATGGAGATGAACCACCTCTCAGTACATCAGGAGATCCAAGAGTTCCTGAAGTCAGAGAACAGATCAGAGAAGGAACTCTCTGAGATCCAGTGCTCAGCTCTGGCCTTCATGCTGCAGATGTCAGAGGAGGTTCTGGATGAGTTGGACCTGCAGAAGTACAACACATCAAAGCGGGGACGGCAGAGACTGATTCCAGCTGTGAGGAACTGCAGAAAGGCTGGGTGAGTCCAGATGTGATCATTAACATCATTGATCAGTGTAGGTTAGTAGTTTAATGTTGAAAATAAAATCAGATTGTAACCACAAAGTGTTTGTGTCCGTACGCTGCAACCTTCCACACCATTCCTTTATTGTACAGACTCAGCAGCAGCTCCATGGATCCCAAATCCAAGAGTGGAGAACAGATTTGAAGTGTGTCACATCCATGCAGTCACAGCTGTTTCCACCATGTTTCCACTGATATTAATCCTGTTCAATGACACGTTTCATATCAGTGAATATGTTCTTTAGGACGTCCACTGACATGTTTAAGTGTCCTGCTGGAAATCACTCAAATCATTCATGAAATCCATTAAAAATCCTTTTAGTGTTTCTAACTTCACCCTCTGTCCTCTCTCTCTCTCCATCCTCCTCACTGCTTCTTTCACTGATAATCACACAAACATCGTATTCAGCTACAAAATAACACAATAATATCATCTGATGATCATTATTATAAGAGCAGGATCCATATTTGATATCAGAGTAACACACTGCTTGGTTATGTGCAGTCATCATCAGTGACTGTGGGTCAAACAGAAGCTTTCTGATTGGTTGCTGACCTTGGTCACCTGTCCACTCTCACCTGTTTGTGTTTGCTCTCTCTTTGCTGTCTCCATCCTCTCTCTCCTTTCTCTCCCTCTCTGTCTTTGTACGTCACTCAGGTCCAATGGAAACAGTGACATTTACAAACCAATCAAAGACAAACTGATCCATGTCAGGTTATAACAATATTCAAAGTGAATACAGGCTGCTGCTGGACACAGACAGGTAACATCATTTTGACTTGCTGTCACCTGGATCTGGACTCATAAACACTGAAGCCCTGAACAGGAATACAAATCATTTTCTGCCAACTAGCGACACAGCAGCAGATAATGGCTCAGAAAGCTAAAATGAGCCAATCATTTCTGTGTTTAGTTCCCCTGAAATCAGATCTGATATCAGCAGCTCTGAGTTCATTCATCATTATTGTCCAGTGATGAGATTTCTGCTCCGTTTGGTAACAGTCAGCAGGTTTTTCCTGCGTGTGGACGTGAACAGTCGTACCTGACAGCAGGTAGCGAACAGAGATCATCTTTCCAGCTGGAACTCTTCACTGAGCTGAACTCATTCAAAATGTTCTGGAGTCAAAACAGGAAACAGTCCAAATGTGTGTCTTCACTCTGACTCTGGATCAGATCTCAGTGACAGAGTGTGGACATTATGGAAGCCTAAATGTGACACCGTCTTCCTCCTTCATCTGCAGATTAAAGCCAAACAAAGATTCTCATTAAAAGTCTGCAGGTCTGAGAGAGACTCAATCGTTGTGTCATGTCAAACACAGTAAGAGGAGCTGAAGCACAGATTTGAAGAGCAGATTCATCAGATTATGACCTCACTCTGTTTTGTCTTCATATACATTCAGTCTGTGTTTATAATGCAGATTTTCTGCTTTTATAATAACACTTTTTATATTTTCTATCATCACAGACTGACTGAGTGTCGACTCTCAGAGTCTCACTGTGAAGTTGTGGCCTCAGCTCTGAAGTCCAACCCCTCCCATCTGACAGAGCTGGACATGAGTTGGAACAAGCTACAGGATTCAGCAGTGAAGCTTCTGTGTGCTGGACTGGAGAGTCCAAACTGTGGACTGGAGACTCTGAGGTGAGTTCACTGACTGCGGCTGTTGTTGTTTTTCTATATTTCAGGTCTTTGATTGATGTTTGAAACTTTCTTTAGTTCCTAAATGTTCAGGATGTGTCTGAAGACAAATGTGAAGAAGTTTGAGTGCTTTCAGAAATGTTGTCTTTCCAAACGACTGAACAACAGTTTTTCCTTTTGGCTCCAAACAGAAGTGACAGACTTGAGCAGGGTTCATTTAAAGGCTGACAGAAGTGGAGTGGTGACGGGGAAATGTTTGACAGGACAGTGTTTCAGCCTCCACAGGTTCATGTTGTGCTCCATCAGTCAGTGAAGATGAAGTCAGTGCTGATGAGGCTGTAGAGTGTGTGAGGGATGTGAATGAGGATGATGAAGATCTGATGATAGCAGATAAAAACAGGCTGCAGAGACTTTGAGCCATACAGGGCACACAGTGTGTGTACAGAACAGCTGAAATCATTATGGAGGCCTCACTGGGATATGGAAGCTTCACAGTACAGCTTCAGTGAAGCTTTAAAGTCTCTGATATGAGATGAGAAATGAAGCAGCCAGAGCTTTTTCATGAGTGGAAATCCACTGTGACTGTGAGCTGCTGCTACAGCCTCCAGATTAGCCAGCAGCTCATCCTGCTCAACATTTTCTCACCAACTTTAATGGAAGTGTGATGTTTTCAGCTGGAGTGATGGTCAGGGTGGCCTCCCTCTCCTCTTCTTCTCCTCTTCCTCTTTCATTTGTAAAGCCACTTCTGCTGCTTTCATTCATTTGGAAGTCCTGTAGCTGAGCTTGGGAGAGACTAACAGCCTCGGCAGCAGAGGGGAGAAAGGCTGTAACACCACCACTTTACTCTGTTCTACCTGTCACATCATTTTATCAGGAAACAAATGTGCTCATGTTTTTACTATGTTTGTCTTGAAGATGTAAGAAGATCACATGGTGCTTTTTATTATTGTGTTGGTTTGTTTCCTGTCTCTTGGATGGAGCCCAGCTGTGCGTGGCCCCTGGGCCTGTGGTCAGAGTGTGTGCTGGATAATCCGGCCCAGGATGAGGCCAAACTGACATGGGATGAAATGTCTGTCACATAATTGAGCTTAGTGTAGTTTCATTTCTGCACAATTTAAAAACAACCAAAACTTTGTTCTGTCTTTTCTATGTTATACTGTAGACTTTCTTTGATACTGTGTCCAAAAGGAGCAGCTTTTACTTTGAAGGGGAGGCGTCTCTGTTTCCTCTTCAGGTTGGATGATGGAAGCAAATGAGTGTGTGATGTTCTTTCAGTGTTGCACTTTGTAGACGCTCCCTGAGCACTGGTCTCACAGCCAGCTGCACATAGAGACCAGTGTTGTTAGTCCAGGTCAGAAGATGACTTGTTGGAATGAAAATGAGCTTGTAGTTTGTCTGCTTTAATAATGTGACTGGAAGAAGGTGTTGGACTTCAAATATGTCCATTTCTTTCACACTTCACCTTTAAAAGTGAAGCCTTGTGGTTCCTGGAAGGAAAAACACGACTTTTTCAAGTCTTTGTCCTGTTTTTATGAGAAATATACGACTTTAATGTGAAACAGAGTTTTTTCTCTTGTTGTGTTTGTTTGAAGCTGCTTCCTGTTGGCTTCAGCTGTTTGGAGTTTCCATTTTCTAAACTTCTACATTCTGAACCTTCTTCAGCTCTGAACAGATGATGAAACACTGAATGATTTCAAGCTCACACTTTGTCTAATAAACTTACATCTTTTATTCTTTGTACAGATTGTGGGACTGTGGTTTGTCAGAGATCAGCTGTGATTATCTGGCAGCAGCACTGAAGTCCAACCCCTCCCATCTGAGAGAGCTGGACCTGAGTAATGACTCCTGGTGGACGACTAACACCAAGCTGCAGGATTCAGGAGTGAAGCATCTGTGTGGTTTCCTGGAGAGTCCAGGATGTGGACTTGAAACTCTGAGGTCAGTCAGCATGTTTTAGTTGTGCTGAGATGAATATGATGTGAAAGTTGTGCTGACACTAAACTGCAGACATCAGGCTGATATTATACTGATCCACACTGAGGATCTTCATGGTAAAGTCTGTTTTCTTCTTCTCTGGTTTAGTCCATTGACTGCAGCAGAACAATGTTCACATTTCAAACCTTCAAAGAAGAAGAAAAATCCTCCACTGGATAATTCACTGTGAAACTCTCAAACTCTTCATTCCACCTTAAAGTCTGTCTGACACTGAAATCCAAAGCAAAATGTGCGTTTGCTTTACAGACAGCAGTCCAACACAAACATACACACATCATCCAAAACACAGTCCAACATCCAAATCTCCTCCACTGCCAGCATGAATGATGGGAAAGAGAAGGAGGAACACTCTGACATTCAGGGTTAGAATGAGTTTCATGAAGCAGACTGTGAAGATCAAAGCTGCATTAGAAAGCTTACATGAATGAATGAGTGGACAGAAGTGGACAGAGATCATCTGAAGCACTTCAAAGGCTTTAAATCAGCACATTTCTCTTTATTCTTTATCAACTCTGTTAGTTTCTCTCAGTTTTCTGTGGAATGAAGCTAACAGCAGGCTAATAAGATGCTGACCAATAGGTTTCTATTAAAGGTTGTAATTTGTATATGAAAAAGTGCTTTGGCTCAGCAGGGATCAGCTTACAGGTAGAATACAGCTGCTGGATGGGATTAGCATGTCATAGCTATCTACCAAACTGCTAACTGGGGGATTTCAGGCCATCTATGAATCATTTTTGCTAACTGTTTATTCAGCTTAGGCTCACAGGGCTGGAGCCTGTGCCCTAGCTGTCATAGGGCAAGAGGCGTGGTCCACCTGCACAGGTGAGCAGTCCATCACAGGGCCAACAGAGAGAGACAGAGAAGCACTCTCTCACATCCACACCTACAGCCAATTTAGAAGCACCAATGAACCTAAGCAGCATTTCATTGGACTGTGGGAGAACATCCAACCTCCACAGAAAGGCCAACAAGCTTCAACCTACAACCTTCTTGCTTTAAGGCACTAGTGCTAACCACTTTTCCCCATTTCAGCCCAAATCCTGCATCTTCCTGTTTCTGACTCCAGGCCAGCTCCACTAACACTTTCTCATCAGACACTGCCACCTAGTGGAGGAAGTCTTATTTCCATTTGAAGCTTCAGATTACAGTTAGTTCCTTTACAAAGAGGTGGAGGTGGTGGGGCCACAGCACCATCATCACTGAGTGCCATAGGACACTTAACCTTTGTTTCCATATGCTGGGAACTTCCTGTTGTTCCAAGGAGGACTGGAAAATGTGTGAAAATCTCCCAGTCAGTTCCTCACAGCACACTTCAATCATTTCCCTCCCACAGCATCAGGACCAGGGCTTTTTCTCTCTTTGCTCCCACTAAGAGATTTCCACACAAACACCTCATCAGTGGGACTCTCAGAGCTACCAGCCCGTTGCTACAATCACAAAGCTCTTCATTGAAATCAATGATATCAAAGCTGGAATCAAATGAGTCCAAGTCTTCTGCTGATTCAGCATCACATTCATCTTTGCTCCTTGTTCTGCATCCCCAC
The DNA here is from genome assembly GCF_963969265.1 of Rhamphochromis sp. 'chilingali'. Taxonomy (NCBI): domain Eukaryota; kingdom Metazoa; phylum Chordata; class Actinopteri; order Cichliformes; family Cichlidae; genus Rhamphochromis; species Rhamphochromis sp. 'chilingali'. Next base: position 10,783,029 of record NC_137929.1, read on the forward strand.
CATGGACTTCATTCCTTTCCAAGCCATCCTTGAGTGTCCTTTATTCAGCTCATCCTCTGCTTTACTTTTACACCTGATTTTAGCTGCTTTATCTCTCTTTCAACAAGTTTCTGTGCCTCAATCTTTTTCTTCTCTCCCTCATAACAAGACAGCTTCTTCTGCCTGAGAACATGTTGGAGTGATTTACTAATCCAGGGCTGCTTATTGGGGAAAATACTTCCTGTTTTCAAAGTAATCCCCATTTTCCCCAGAAAGAAATGTAAGTAGAAATCGATGATCTAAGTGAGAACATGAGCCTTTAAAAAGTCCCAGTGGGTGCAGTCAAAGCAGTCCCCCAGTCCCAGTATAGTCTTTGGTCCAGACTGGAACAACTGTGTGCCCAGTTTGAGCTCTGTTCAGTCCTGTGACCTGACAGACCCAGAGGGGCCATCACATCACATTTAGAAGCTCCCCTAATGGAGCCACAACACATGTCCAATACTTTGTCTGTCTTGTTGGACCAACTGGACGAAATGATTCAAGGACTTAGTCACAGAACAGAGATTCAAATCTCCAAAATCCAACTGGCTGCATCAGGACATATAGTCTGAAACTCTGCACAGTTTCCTGTTTGAAGCTGCTTCCTGTTGGCTTCAGCTGTTTGGAGTTTCCATTTTCTAAACTTCTACATTCTGAACCTTCTTCAGCTCTGAACAGATGATGAAACACTGAATGATTTCAAGCTCACACTTTGTCTAATAAACTTACATCTTTCATTCTTTATACAGATTGATCGACTGTGGTTTGTCAGAGATCAGCTGTGATTATCTGGCAGCAGCACTGAAGTCCAACCCCTCCCATCTGAGAGAGCTGGACCTGAGAGGAAACAACCTGAAGCATCCAGATGTGAAGCAGCTGTCTGATCTTCAGCAGAGTCCAGACTACAGACTGGAGACTCTGGTGTAAGTAGAGTGATGGAGTGAGTGGGTGGTGCTGTCAGCAGTATTGTACTAAACACAGTCAGTATGAAACAAAGATCCAGTGTTTCCTGTAAAGCTGCAGCTTCTCAGTGAAGCTGTGAGAGGAGAATGGTGACAGGCTTCAGGATTGGACACAAACATTTCCTGTTTCTGACCTTTATGGTCACCATAGTAACAACTGACACGCTCTGATCAAACGCTGTCAACAGCCAATCAGCTCTCTGAACAAAGCAGCACGCAGACCAATGACTGCATTCATTTCCAAGTTTAAAGCAGTGAAGAACACAGTCTGTAGGTGAGGAAGAATTTAGTGAGAGCAATGTTTGGATGGAATTCCTCCAGTTAACAGCTGGAACCGTCCATCTGGATTGTTGGGCTTGTTGTTGGGGTTCCTACAGAGCTCAGAGTGGACACACCAAGGTTCTTCTAATGAATGAATGTCCAAACTCAAACTAGGAGGGAAAAACATTTTCATCAACTTCAATAAAAATCCAAAGATTAGAAAAAGTGAAGCAACAATGAGTCCTAGTACAGTCCCAGCACTGAAGTCCCTGCTGCTCTTTATACTGGATGTGCTGCATCACTGACTGACAGCTGATGAAGAGTCTCTGGAAACACTCGTTTATCTCCTCTGCTCTTCCTTCTTCTCTCTGCAGGTGGAGGTGATGATGGTAAACAGGACGGTGTGTGTGCTGAGAGAGGAGGAGCTGTGTCCTGATGATCCAGAGAGGTTGAAGCAGCAGCAGCTTGTGTGTAGAGACGCTCTGACTGGGCCATGTTACTGGGAGGTGGAGAGGAGAGCTTAATCCAGCAGTGACTGACAGAGGAATGAGAAGAAGTGCAGATGACTGTCAGTGCTGCAGAGTGAACTGCTCTGAGAACAGCTCCACTGTCAGACACAATGTAGAGTCCAGCATCATCCCTGTGTGTCCCTCTGGATCTGACAGAGGATCATCAGTGTATCTGGACTGCTCTGCTGCTGCTCTGTCCTTCTACAGTCTCTGCACAGTCTCTGTCTGACTCTGGCTTCAGACCCTCCTGGATCAAACTCACCTGGAAAGACTTTCAAACATCACTCAATAGATTTGAATACAGAATATATTTGATATATGCTGTAGATGTACTGTAGAGTTGCAGTTTGTCCCTTGTAAATACAGTCTGTGAGCAGCTGTGAGTTGAAAGATCTTTCTAGAAACACGAAATGTTTTCACTCTTCTGTTGCTTTTTCATATATTTCCACAACATTAATATTGATCCCACCTGTTTCATGCTTTTATACATAATAACAGGACACGTGTGATCTGAGCGCTGCTGTGGTTGCTGTGCTGCACGTCTTCATTTAGATAACAGAGACATCTAGTGGTTCAGAGGGAGAACTGCAGGAGGTGGAGCTGTGTTTTAGCATGGAAAACTTTTTATCTTTTAGGCGCAGATACAAATATGACAAGTATCAGTGTAAGATACAAAAGGTCACATCAGTCAGCAGAGGGAACAGTGATCACACAGCAATGTAAGAATAGAAACAACAGTGAATCTGGACATGTATACAGATGGAAGCAAACAAACAGGATGTAACACTACATTAAAGCCACAAATGGGAAGAAAACAAACCCAAAGGAAAATATATTTGATCTCAGGAATCCAAATCAGATGCTTTAGAGCAGGGGTCGGCAACCCTGGGCACGCGTGTCACAGCTGCCACGTGAAGGGTTAACTGATGGCACGACCATAGCTGGACTGGCCATCGGGCATACCGATGGTGATTTTTCGTTTTTATGGGCTGATGATGTTGTTTTATTTTCTTGTAACGGTATAAACAATGAAAGATGGCGGATTGGCCGGATGCTGGTCGATGTGTAGAAATAAATCAGGTGTTTGGTGGTGGCTATGGCGGAGCTTCCACAGAGGCAGCAGGTGGATGAGGGAAATTGGAGGCAGGAGGAGCAGAGACCCGAGGCGACCGCCGGTCCGAGTGTCAGGTGAACTGAACTTCAGGTAAGAAGTTATGACCTGCAGTCTGTCTGGGTCAGATATAAACCAAGTTTAGGTGGAGTTTATTTTCCTTGTGCTGACTTTTTACAGTCAGTTACAATAACTCGTACTACTACTAGCTAGCATGACGGAGTTTCTATACAGCTGGGTGGTGCTATGATGTTACTGATAGTGAACTTTACAGTGGCTTGCAAAAGTATTCGCCCCCTTGAACTTTCCCACATTTTGTCACATTACAGCCACAAACATGATTCAATGTTATTGGAATTCCACATGAAAGACCAACACAAAGTGGTGAACACGTGAGAAGTGCTGATTTTCTAACACTGGAAAATAACTCAAAATGTTAGAAATATTCCAGTGTTAGAAAATCAGCACTGCTCAGTGTTAGCCATTGTTAATCTTCAAAACTGACTAGGTTACTTTTAAACATATAACACTGTCAAAAGTGTTAATTGTTGTATTTAACACTCAGAGGAGTGGACCCATATAGACACTCTCTAGTGTTAATTTAACACTGGAGATGTTGCTGTGTAGTTATACAAGCTGTTACGAGTTCAAAATTGGGGATGGAACAAGAGGAAAAACCACAATAACAACACTGGTCCGGCCGGGTTGAGTCAAACGATGATTTTAATGAACACACGCGTGGGAGATGGACACTGTATGCAGACAGCCTCAGATCTCAAAATGGTGGAGCATTGCTCAAACTCTTATAGCCTCTGGTGCCTCCACCTTATCATAAAAGCCTAAACATTCACATATTTTTCTCTCACACGGCGCCTAAGCTACGACCTTGGCTCCCCGTTTATCTGCTCCTGCTGAGATGGGGCAGAAAACTCCAGCATGTTCTGTTCTCTTCTAATCAGACAAATAAGGCAATGACTTTCTGCGAACAGTATTTCTTATAACTCAGCAGTATAATGCATCATAAAACAATATCATTCATCCACAATAAATCAGCAGTCTAATGTAATGCAAATCAGTTTAACTAATGCAATAGTTATCAGCTTCTTCTAATCCAGGAGAATAATGCAAACTAGAACTACCTAATAGTTCACAATCTTTAATTAAGGGTATAACATGGCATAAAATACTATTATAATCTAACAATTCCCCCTGATGAGCTCATTAGAATAATGAGCTCATTAGAATAATGAGCTCACCAACACCCTCTAATCTCTTCTCACTCCTGAGGTCCTTTGTCCCCCTGATGGGCGAACCATATGTGAGATGACCTGTGTTTGCACAGGTCAGATGCAAGAAAAACTATTATTACAACAATAGCAGGTACAGATGACACTCCCCAGTTCTCCCACAGCTTTATTTGGTGCTACCTTATACCCTTCAGACGTACTCAGACTAGAACCTCTGTCCAAGGGGCTTTTAACCTTTATTTTATTGCTGCAGCTACCAGTGTCTTCCAGTTGGGTGATCCTCTGCTCTTCTTTCTTCAACCTCAGGGGTTAGACAACCCTTCAGTCGTGGCACAGATCAGGGGATTATTCTGCCCCGATTTCAAACAACGATCTGTGTATCCTCCAGAAAAAGGAACAGGAACGTGTCCCCCTTTTTGCCCAAGAGCCTCTCGAACCTCGTTGGTCTGGTGTTCCCGGATTTCCGCCAACCCCTTCATGGTTATTGCTGTGTTTATGGGATCCATCCTTTTGTGGTGACTAGCTAGAGCCCAAACGCCATGACCTTTGGACCCAGTTGGTGTCTCGGCAGTCACCGTATCTGTTTCCGCTGCGAAGGATCCTCGCATATCTGTAACCTCGTCTGGTGTCTGTTCCTTTCTCTGTAAGAGACAGAAAACCAAAACACCTCTCTGCCTAGCTCTAATAATCTAATGTTGTTATCTACTGACCTTCTAGTGATTCAGAATTGGTTTAAAACAGTCAGAATGTTCCAGGGACTTATTCTAATCATATCCTATGTGTGTGTAAGCGTGTTTGCATTTAGCCCTCTGCACTCAAGGCATTTCCTACACTTTATCAGTCCGGACAATCACGCCGAACGAAGCTTCTGACCTTCAAAAGGCCGAGTGCCAACTCATTATAAGCACATTTGCAAGGTGTGTCTGAAAATTATTGAAACCACTCTTTTTAACAAAAGGCAAACAAATTAACGAATCTTCTAAACGCTCTTCAGTTCATTTCAATGATCGAGGCTTAAACATAAAAATAATGATTTATGCTTCTCACTGATTCTCTAAAAAAAAAGTCCAGAAACTTCTCGGGCCACTATTAGCTTAAGCTTTACCATACCTAAATTATTAAAGACACAAATCAACTTTTGACACAAAGGTTAGGCAGCTACAAAGTTTCCCAGATTGTTAAGTTGATCTGCGTGTAATGTTCTGACTCAGGTATTTAATATTTTTATAAATGTCATTCAATCAACTACCACTACTTAAACTTAGCAAAAGACATAATTGAATAAAAATCACAAAAAATAATATGATATCAGTGGTGTGTAAGCGCGTGCGGCCTTCTTTGCTTCAAGTCACTCAAATCCATAGATCAGCCAGACCTCGCGCTGACTGTAGCTTTTAACCCTTATTAGCTTGAGCACAACTCTATAATGAGCAACAAACTGCAATATGTATAAAAATAATCATAGTTGCACCTGCAAGGAAAGATTATATGATTATCCTAACACCTGTAAATAAAAGATCAACCTGAGGTTATAACAATCACTGAAACACAAATGTTAGTATAATATCAAAAACTTCAATTAGATGATGATCAATGCAATGCTTAGTACTTGATTCTGATACAATAATAATGCCGATGTGAAAATAACAGTAAAACACCCCCTTTGTCCCGTTTAATTTGACACATAAATATTTATAGATGGCTCTTTTAAATTTGACTTTCCCCTGGTTTCTTCCTCACTGACCACAGCAGGGGAAACTCTGTTTTGACTCAGCCATGAATGCAGCTCACCTAATTAATCACTGAGCTCCTTCATGACTGACATCTGAGAGGGTGGCGCTGCATATTCTTCCTTTAATGGGTCTATTTTCAATCTGTTAATTAGATTACTTAAACATGAAGCAGACTACATCCACCACAAGTCAATACAGCTGTAGATGTGGCCAGTCATCAATCTATTACCAATTAATAACAACAGATAGCTTTTATTTTATGCATGCTCTTAATCAACCACTCACCCAGAGGATCTTCAATCCCAGGAAATTCCTTCTCCTCTTAAATTAGTCTGTCCTCCTTCCATGCCCTGGTAACTGGTCCATCCAGAGCCACATGATCTCGAAATATACATACAACAAGCCAAACCACACCTTGGTCACACCAACCCTTTTCCGCCCTGATAATGTCCAATGCCATCCCAGTATGGACTGTCAAAAGTAACTTTAACGCTGACTGCTCCGACAATCCATTTTATAACATTTCCTGGTCAGATTTGCCAATCTCTGCACCAGGGTTTTAAACGTTTCGCCATTGTCATTAGTTTTTATTTTCATTTAGTTTTACCTCCAGATTTTCAATAGTCATCAGTCCTGATGTTTATACCAGTTGTAATTAGTTTTTACCAATTCTTTGCTAGTTTAGTCTAGTTTTTATTTTCTGAAAATCCTCAGTTTCAGTTTAATTATGATTAGTGTCAGTTATAGTTTTATTTGTATTTTGCAAAAATTAAGTGTAACAAAATCCCGGTTTCATCATATCAACCATGCTCTTCTGCTTATCCTTGGGTATTAAAACTATTAACTCTTGCAGCACTGCGTGTTCCTAATTTTGGTTCAAGTAAATTGATAAACTTTTGAAGGCTATTGACTCACAGTTATTTAAATGTCCCAGTCCTGTTGTCTCGGGATGCATCACGCTGCCTTGTCTGGGGTTAGCTGTTTTCTGGGGATGCGGGTTGAGTGGGGGAGCTCTTCAAGGAGGGGGAGGGTGCTCCCCCTGATGAGCTCTTCAAAATAAGCTAGATTAACCTTCTTGTGTGAGCTTTTCAAATGGACTTCAAGGTTTGTGGGACTTTTGTTTTATAAATGTCCCTCATAACCCCCTGATGACCCAGTAATTCATTTTTTGCGCACTGTAGTGTACATTCAGTTTTTGCTTGTAGCTCTCATACTCTACTTACCACTCATCTAAGTCCTGATGTTAAAATTTTATCCCATATGTGGGGGTACGGCCTTGCCAACTGTTCTTCCTGTTCAAAATGGCTGGCATCCCCACAAGCACATTTTTGGAAGAAAAAAGGTAAGCATGATATTTACATTTAAGATATTTTTATTTAAACTCAGATTTTACTTAATTTTCAAAAATAAACATCTAGTAAATGATCTTAGGTGTTCTTTAGAATTAGGCTTATTTAGTTTCAGAGAAAACATGACTAATTTATTAATGTGTGCTCTAATATACATTGGGACCTAGTACTTATATTTATTTCACTTTTTTCTAGTAGACAACTCTTTGACAAAGGCAGGGAGAATTCTTAACAGAATAACTGACCGAGATTCAAGCATAGTTTTTCAAGGAATGAGAGTCATGTGAGCCAAATAGGAGAGAGTGAGACCCCAGTAGGAACTACACAAAGATTATCGAGATGCAGTGGCAGGTGTAATAGAGAAAAACACAGGGCCACCTGATATCTATCATCGTATCTGGTTCAAAACCGATATGTAGGAGAATCCGGAAATTTGAATTTTAAGTTAAAAATAAAATCTGGGTGAAATGCAGAAATGTTTTCCACTAAAGTAAAAATAAGAGTCGCAATTATAGATGAATCCATGGCCCCTAATTGTTTCTACAAGATCACGTCGTTGCTGAAAGTTATCAGTGATCTCAATATGCGAAAAGGATTCACCGTATCTGGAGTTCAAGCTCCTCTTGACTGAGAAACCTGGTACAAACATGTGGACATGACCTGAATAATATCAGTAATGAAGAGTTCTCTCCAAAACTCAAGAAAAAGCTTGCCTGAAATGATTAACAGTCCAAGGCATTTCAATTATAGAATGGTTGGGTGTAACAATGAAAGAGATGTGAGATGAGGGAAGTGCCAAATGTTCCTTTGTGTCTCCAAATAAAAATCAGTACTTCCTCAGATATCCTAAATAAATTGACTTTTGTGAAATAGAAAGTTCAGTGCCATCACTTATTCCTGAACCAATAGTTTACAGCTAGTGAAGTGTCAGTGACTTCTAGGTTGGTCCCTGATCTTCATCTTATGAGATTGTTATTTTAATAACACTTGATTTATTTAAAAGAAAAAAGAAAAAAGAAAAAGAAAAAACGAAAATATTTTCTCCCTCTTTTTTTCCTTATTCTCTGGGTCTCAGGAGGACATTATGTCCCTCTCCACTACAAGACTCTTGTTATGTCTAAAAAACAGTCAATCCTCAATTGGACTCTGGCGTTTTCTCCCGACTTTCCTGACATGATTCTGCGCGTGGACTGAGCAGCCGCACAGACGACTCAACTACCGTAGCGCCTTAACTTAGCTATTGTAGGGCGCACACACATCAGTGAAACTAAACACATTTTACAATAAATCCAATTGACTTTGGCTAGTTTGGTGAACATTCATTACAGTTTTAGTTAATTTTCCTTTTTTTTTTGTTATTTCCGTTAAAGCAAACGTTTTTCCACTTCTAGTTTTCGTTATTTCATTTATTTTCTTTAATAATAATAACCCTGCTCTGCACACTGGAATAAACATAATCAACATGATCAACATTTTACTGCGTGTTATTTCACCATCTTATTGAATCAAATACTTCATCCTTCTGTGGTTTACGACATTATATTTATCCACTCTATCTCTAAATGTTAGAAGAATTTTCAAGTTTAGGGTCAAATTTTTGATAATTTGACCATAAGTGAAAGTCATGGCGTTATCACCCCCTTTGGGGCTTACCTTTCCCAGTTTAGATGATATTCCTCCCCATTCTCTATTCTTTGCAAGTACCCCTTTTTCGGTGGCGAGAAACTGTTGGTGTGGCCAAGTGGGTGCTGTAAAAACAAAAGCTCAGGACAGAACAGTCACCAGTCATGTACTTCATACAAAATTAAGATATATTGACCTTCATATTGATCCTCTGAGTGTAATGTTACATTTTAATTTAAACTTCTCAAAGCTAAACACAATATTTTACTTTATTTCACTCTTGTTCTTGTGCAGCACCACCCCTATCGGTTCTCTTAGTTTTAAATTGCTGACTATTTCAAAAAGCACCCAAAAGGCGGGGACCAGTGTTTATCATTACATATCTCTCTTTTGAGTTTGGCAAGTCTATCATTCCCCTGTTATTCATAGACCTCAGTGGACGATTTTTTTTATTTTATTGTTTTTTTTTATAACCATTAATTGAATTTTTACAATGGCCTGCTATGGTTAACAATAACATGTTCAGTCATGGGCGAAAACGGACCTTTTCTTCACTTTAGCATTTAACATTCCCAACAATTTTATAATGATACATTAATTAAAATACAGCTACTATAACACAATTTTCTTAATGCAAACATCAGTAACTCAAAATTAGCAACCAAAGGGTTAAGTCTGCAGCTCACCCTCATGTGACGCTGCAGCCTCACCCTTTTGTCTCTGTCATTCTTCTGTTCTTACAAAAACAACCCAAAGCAAGACAAAACATCCACCCTTCTTTTACAGGCTGGGTGAATTGTTTGTGGACATCTACTAATCCTAAAGTCGGTACCATTTTTGTCTCAGTATCAAGTCAGTTAAAACTTTTAGTCGTCAGTCCATCACAGTCCAGTCACATGCATACATCCACACACATTCATACCAGATATTGCTGATAATGGAGTCTCACGCGCAACCTACTCGAGGCTCCCTCACCAGCAAGATGACGTCATCATTTTAAAGGAAAACAGTTCCTTGTTTTTTGGACCGGATTGGCTCGCTACAATCCTTTTAGGCTCAGGACTACTCATGTGATCCGTGTCCCATATAAGTGAATTTCTCCCACGCCCATTATAATCATGGAGAAAAACACTTTACGACTATTTTCAGTAAAAATATTTTATAGCGCTTTAAAGTTCAATCTCTCAGGCCTGGATTAAAGAGTCGATTTGTTAAATCAGGAACTCACAAAATACCAAAATATCACCACCGGTGGATCACACCTCTCAGATGTTCTTATTTCAGTGCACTGTCACAAAAAGCAAAAACAAACGTAACCAATAAAATACTCATATAATAACCTATACTGGGGCCCATTACAAACATGTCCAAACATAAACCATCTTCCCCTCTCTTGGAGAAAGAAAACAATCCAAACTTCACTGATAAAATACACTTTGTGTCAAGCAAAACCCAAAAATCCACCAAAACTTCACACACAATATTGTGTAGGCATACAATTACCTTAACTCCTTTTTTTCTTTTTGCACCAACAGAACATGTTGGATTTACTTGCTTCAATAATGGACACTGGTTACACACAAACGCTTTGCTTTAGCAGAAACTTAAACAACCAAATTAAATCAACACAACCTTTTCATATTCTCTCCAAAACTCACACCGTTCATCCATCATTTTCACTCTGTGCCACTGCTCCTTGTTAAACTGTGTGAAGCACAGTAAACAGTTCAGTGGAGGCCTTGAGCCATAAACAGACATCACACACAAGGATTGTTTTCATAAACAAACTGCTTTAGACCCTGTCCCCTAAATCTACACAAATGCCCTCTGGGCGGCATGAAATGCATTTAACCAATAAATAATCAATGGGTTCTTATTGTTGTAACAGACTCCGTATTTGGATGTTTGTGTGCAGCATTTGTTAGTAAAGCATTCTTCATTGCATCAGCGTGTGTGTGTCTCAATTCTCACTCAATCAACGAGTGCATATGTTCATATATATGCTATTTTTCATTCTGAGTCAGTGCATGTAGATGTGTGTGTTTGTGTGGGTGTTTGTGTTCATCACTTTCCTGTTCTGGTGTTCTGGATAAACCACGGCCTGAAGCGTGCCCTGGGGTCCTGCCCTCCTCCATTTCAGTCTGTTTGCATCCATTGTTGATGCTAGTTAAAGTTCTGTCCATACTGGTTCTGGCCCCGATTGGGGCAGTCCTTTTCTCCAGTATCCTGCATCTTCTCCTTATGTCACTCCTCCTTAACTTGACCCTTTCACTTCTGTAGCTCCTTCAGGGTTTTGATACACAGCTCAATCGTCTGGATGTCTATGTCAAACTCCAGTCTACGCTGCTGCTCCAGCTCTTCCTCTGTCTCTCCCAGCCAAGTCAAGATTTTGTTCAGGTCAGAGTTCAGCTGCAGCCACTGCTGCTCGTTCTACTTCGTTCTCATCTCCTTGCTGAGGTCCTGAGCCTGCAGAAGCTCCCAGCGCTCCATCACTCCTATGGTCTGGGGGTCTGAGCTGCTAGGATCTGCCAGTCCAGACACCGTATCCTCTTCCTCCTCACTGTGTCAATACCTCCACGACACTCACCCCTCAGTTGCAGATATCCCGTGTATGAGGAGTCAGTTTCTGTGCCTGCACAATTGCAGCTGCTGTTCGTTTGTTGCAGGCGGAAATGGCTGACCTCCAGAGGGTGTAAATGAGAGTCTGCAGCCGCAACTTCCCCAGTGGAAGACCTCAGTGTTTGTTCTGTTAACTTAACAAAGGCCTCAAGGAAGTTTCTGGGATGCTCATCTGGCCCCAGCAAGCTCCGGCCTGACTTCACGTCCAATGGCTGGGACTGCAAGTCTGATGGGTTCGATTCTCAGCCAGCTCCTCTTGAGCCATGCTCAGTTTCTGCTCTGATGTCTTGAGCTCTTACTGAGGACAGAAACCTCAAAGTCTTTTCCATACGCATCAGATTGAAGTCCATTGATGTTTCCCTTGCTTTGCTCCACGGCCTTCTGCGGCTCTGCTGTTCGGCTCTTCTCAAAGGTGAACTCCTGGTCGAACCCCGACACCTGTGCCTTCAGCTTATTTTGTCCTGGTGCTTTTGTTCATTCTGAGGTGCCTCCTGACCTCAGTTACTCCTCCTGTCTCTGGCACGCCATTTTTTCTCTGCCCGATCATCCATGTTGGTCCGTCGCTGTCCTGCACAGCTTTGATGCAGAGTGGTTAAGGTCAGCGTTGTTTTGCTCGGCCTCACTTTTCCTCCGGGCTTAATAGGCGTCTCGTCACAGCTCTGTCAGCTGAAGCTGTCTGGCAATCTCCCCCGTATAATGAAACGGGCCTTGAATTTAACGCTCTCCGTCTCCGCTGCATGAGATCGTTTTCCTGCAGCGCTGTTGACATCTTCAAGTTGTTCTCATGTGTCCAGCTGCTATAGCATTTGGTCAGGGTCACATCCAAGATGGTGGAGGAGAGAGCAAAGATGGTAGGGAGGGAGAGCAGGAGTCCAGGGTCCGCCTGGCTTTACTGGGCCGACAAAGCAGCCTGCAATCAAGCATAACTGAGAAACAAGGAAAGAGAAAAAAGAAAGAGAAAAAACAAAACAAAACAAACAACGACGAACGAACCAGAATGATGTTTTATTGGCTGTGTTATTCAGAGAGGGTAGAAACACCGGGGCCAAGCCCTGTGTCAACCTTCTCTCCCCCTTTTTTTTGTTTTTTCTCATATATATATAATATATTATATAATCAACTCATAACCCACCAAGCTAACAGGACAACACAGGTACATGTTAAAATTCTTAAGATCATGTTTAAAAGGAAGAATAAAATTTTCTTTCATTCAGTAATCACTTGTATTAATCAATCAGCAGAAAACATGTCACAATTTGACTTTTTTAGCCACTAAATTTGTTGTATCGTCACTGGTTGGTCAGACCAGTTTTTTTTTTTTTTTTTTTTTTTTTTTTTAAGTTAAGTTGTTGTCCTGCAACCCAGAGAGTTTATTTGTTAGTACTGGATAAACTTTATTCTTTAACGGCGGGTGTATGTTAAGTTTCACTGCTTCAACCTTGCTGGAAAATCTTCACACGTTCATGAGTGTAAGCTGTTTCTTCATTGCATGTGTGTGCATTTGTAGGCAAGCAGGTTGATTTTAACTTTTCTCAAACTAGGCGTTACCTTAAAAGGAGCCTTTCTCTCACATTTCTCTGCTTGTGTGTGTTTTTGTTTCACCTTTTGTTGTGATGCTCCGGACGCCTTCCCAACCTCCACAAGTCTGTTGGCCCCAATTTTATGTGTAAAAGCTTCTCTTAATTTCTCCTTTAATTCTCTGCTAGCTGCTGTCTTTTCCACAGCTGCTGATTCTTGCTTAGTGTGGTTTCCATTACTATAATTTACTTCGGCCGCTGTGCTTGTGGGGGCAGTTGGTCCAGGCCCGTAGCCACCTGTATCAACACACTGAGAGATTTATTTAATATCATTTTTATCACAATCTTACTCTGCCGGCTGACGTGCCGGTCTTAATCATGCTCGATTTGTCTCTTCTATATCAAAACCCAGCCGAATATCAAACATTCAGGGTAGTCATTCAAAACCTTATTTGTAATATTATAATCAACAAAATCCGCGTTTTAAATACAAGCATGTATCATTGCTTGCAAATCATAATTATAACACTCAAAAACACGCTAAACAGCAACAAAAGTCCTCTGTGCGCGTCACAGCTCATTTGCATGTTCACACACAGTCTAAAAATAGCTCGCAGCGCTGCAGCGCGCTGTTGTCACACACAGGGTCACACAAAGCTCAGACAAAACTCTATTATTTTATATTACAAAGACGTCTTATATTTACAATCACTGACAGGCCTGACAGATTCAGCACCTAACAAATTTCGACAAATTTAAGTTAACGGGTCCAACCGAAGAAAGTCCAACTTTTTTGTAATCAATTAACCAGTATCTGTTTCCTCCAGAACAGCCTATGGCCTGATTTCTAAAGAACCTAAACAATTTCGACGAATTTAAGTTAACGGGTCCAACCGAAGAAAGTCCAACTTTTTTGTAATCAATTAACCAGTATCTGTTTCCTCCAGAACAGCCTATGGCCTGATTTCTAAAGTCCCTAACTCAATTTAACTTTGTCCAAACAAGCACATGACACCGTTTTCAACGATGAGGAGACTCTAACTCCTAGCTTATTCTCGAGATGCCCTGTACCCCACAGCTAAGCCAAACTGAACTATCCCTGTTCGCCGACAGGTCAAAGCCGCGCGTCCACGACCAGGAGGGGGCGTAACCCCCGGGCTATGCGCTTCTTAGCATCTTCAGGTGCCGTCCTATAATAATTTTCACCTACACAATTTCGACAAATTTTACCATAACGGGTCCAACCGAAGAAAGATAACTTTTTTACGACCAATTAAACAGTATCTGTTACCTCCAGAACAGTTTCTGACCTAATTTCTAAAACAACACATAGCCAATTCCCTACCAAACTACTTGAGACTCTAGCTCAATTCCTTGGGACTCTAACCCAACTTTATTACGTTCATATTTCTTCAACTTCATTAAATACTCTTAACCGACTTTAACTGCATAACACACACGGATCCTCATCAAAATCAAAACAGACCCTCTACCAGTAATTTCAGTGAGTAGACTTTAATTTAGTCATATCCAATTTGGCACACTTTGGAAATAATTCAACAGGTAGTGCCTTACCTTTAGATAAGCCGGCTTATGCCCACTCACGTCAGACCACTGGCTTGTGCCTGTCCGTTCGATAACCTCGGACCGTCCAAACCTTTAAATTCCACCCCAATACCACAGGACGAGCCCCCAAGCTGTTACGAGTTCAAAATTGGGGATGGAAACAAGAGAAAAAACCACAATAACAACACTGGTCCGGCCGGGTTGAGTCAAACGATGATTTTAATGAACACACGCGTGGGAGATGGACACTGTATGCAGACAGCCTCAGATCTCAAAATGGTGGAGCATTGTTCAAACTTTTATAGCCTCTGGTGCCCCCACCTTATCATAAAAGCCTAAACATTCACATACTTTTCTCTCACACGGCGCCTAAGCTACGACCTTGGCTCCCCGTTTATCTGCTCCTGCTGAGATGGGGCAGAAAACTCCAGCATATTCTGTTCTCTTCTAATCAGACAAATAAGGCAATGACTTTCTGCGAACAGTATTTCTCATAACTCAGCAGTATAATGTAATGCAAATCAGTTTAACTAATGCAATAGTTATCAGCTTCTTCTAATCCAGGAGAATAATGCAAACTAAAACTACCTAATAGTTCACAATCTTTAATTAGGGGTATAACATGACAGAAAATAATATTCCACTTTTTACAGTAACTTTATCTCTGACCTGTCTGGTGTGTTCTTTGGACTTCATGGTGTTGTTGCTCCCAATATTCTCTTAGACAACCTCTGAGGCCGTCACAGAGCAGCTGTATTTGTACTGACATTAGATTACACACAGGTGCACTCTGTTTAATCATTAGCACTCATCAGGCAACGTCTATGGGCAACTGACTGCACTCAGACCAAAGGGGGCTGAACACACACCCCACTTTGCAGTTATTTATTTGTAAAAAATGTTTGGAATCATGTCTGATTTTCGTTCCACTTCTCACGTGTTCACCACTTTGTGTTGGTCTTTCACGTGGAATTCCAATAAAATTGATTCATGTTTGTGGCTGTAATGTGACAAAATGGGGAAAAGTTCAAGGGGGCCGAATACTTTTGCAAGCCACTGTATGAATCCTGGTTGTGTTTACTGACCTGGAAACGATTTTATGTGCACGGCGCTCGAAAATCTGTCAGATGTTTTAGTACGACTTTGCTAAGCTACGAAGCCGCACCGCTTGATGGATTGTTGGAGCATTACGGCTATCGTAGGCAGGAGCCTCGCGGAGTGATACGTACTGTGCTTCAACATAATATTACTGTATTGTGTGTTTGTTTAACCTCTTTTTAAGTTTTGTGGATATTATACATGGTTGTGCTGAGGATATGTCGGCCAGTTTCCACTGGAAATGCCTTTTGGTTAAACTGTCAGCGAGGAATTTGCATTTGCACTGTTACATTTTTATATAAGTTTAATGCACATGAAAAGCAGCTGCTTATTTAAGTGAAAATTGATTGTTTTTTTTTTTTTGCACAAATGAAGTGGAGTTGTAAAGTATTTTGTCTCGTGTCAGTTATATCGTTATCGCACATTTTCAAATTTATATCGTGATGAATATTTTTGGCCATATCGCCCTGCTCTACTTCTACAACACGCCTTGTGTAGATGAGTTAGTGAGGCAAACTGATCAGCTGTCTTATTGTGTCTGTTGAGTGTTTGGTTTTGTGAACAGCCTCTTTAATGCACGAGGGTGTGACCATCCACATCCTTGTATCTGTCCACTGTCAGCCATTCATTTTGTGAAAATCTGGCCAAGTCTTCCAAGTGTGCGTGCTTTTCCTTCTGACCAGATGCAGCTTTTTGCACCATAACTTTATTGTCCTGATACTGATCATCACACTGTGTATGTGCACTAAAACAGCAATCATTTCACTGCTCAGGTTACAAAATGTCATAAGATGCTGCATGGCCGTACAAGATAGACTTTGGTTAGCAACAACTCTCTGAGGCCTCAACTGTGAAGCAGAACGCTGTCTTATCCGGCTAACTTCAAGAGCCAAGTTATCCTTTGAACCTAATCTGCTCCACAGCAATTTATGTTCCAAATGTGAGATCACCAGGTACAAAATCACCACCTACTAACCAGTAAGACCAAAAAAAGAACAAAATAAATAAAATCCCCGATCCTGGAAGGTCCCTCAGACCGCTGTGTGCAGAGAGTAGGAGGGTGTAATATTTTTCAGCAGAGTCTGACGTCTTTGTCTTTCCATGATTAGCAACGATAATGAACATAGATTCTCTACAACTTTACTGTTTTGGAAGTATTAATTTATGATCCTAAAGCAGGACACCTGCACTGTAATTAATGACCTCACATCACATGTTTAAATTATGCTTTTACATTTAACCTTTTAATCAGACCAACAAAAAGCTCATACTCAATTTTAGCAGCAGTCATTGTGACACTGATGATAAAACTTGTGTAAAATTGCAAAACTGTAAAAAGAAATTTAAAAAAAAAAAATTTAAAAAAAAAAAAGCATTTTTGTAGCTCAATGTTGAAATTACAGTTAACTTCACCGGTTGGCTGTTTCACCTGTAACACTTCAAAATAACATGCTAAGGTTTAATAGGTTATAAGGAATATACTCTGAGCCCTGAGCAGTGTTGTGCTAATAAGAGACGTTTTGTGTGTGCAGTGAACCAGTAAGTTTTGTATTTCATAATTTATTGAGTTTCTATTATCCTTTCTGACCTGCGTTAAGGAAGCCATTAAAGCACCATGTCCGCTATAATAGTTCTGTAGTTTGATGCTTGAGTCGTTGCAGACTTGTTGAAACTCCCTCACCCGTCAAAGCAGCGTCTTTGTTAGTCGAGTCCAGCAGATGGCAGTGTTTCACTGTCTGACGGCTGTCTGAAGCTTCAGCTGGATTATCCGTTTGCTATGTTTGCCATGTTACAGTGGGGAGGAAAAACTCCCTTTTAACAGGAATATCTAGACATGAGTGATTACTGCAGTGGGGCACTATCTGTGCTATCTATAAGAAATGTTAGCAACAATAAAACTGAGGATCAGGGCTCCATTTCACTCCAGTGTTCAGTGGCATTTTAAAAGAGTGAATACCGACGCTGAATGTCTTTGTAAAGCAAAAGCACTTTGTTAGCCTTTACAGAGCAAAGCTATGGATCAATGTGCAGTGAAGAAAAATCGAGGTGGCCAGTCTGTCCTTTCCTAACCAATCACAGAGCTCCTTACATTGCACCATGTGGCTAATTTGCGTTTTACTGATATTGCTGGGCTGCTGTCAATCATTTTGTCTTTATATTACAACAGAGCATTGACCTTTAACCTGTTTAATTCATACTGAGTATTTAAAAAAAAAATGTATTGTCATAATAAATTCTGCCTCACTGAAACACCATTTTGCATTAGCCTCTATCACCTGACTTGTCACTGATGATATCACTGCATGAGCAGGCGAGCGGTAGCGGCGGGGGGGTGTAGGTGAAGCTCGTGAAGAACAAAATTCTGTACGAGCGGACGCAGTGAGTCCAATAACCAGGGGTAACTGGAAATAAGGTGTTGTAGGTTGGCTTCCACAGTGTAAAGAGACGCTTCTCCCTCATGCTCTAACAGCTGGTAAATCAATTTAGAAGCAGAGTCGATAACGGCCTCCTGAAGCTCCCTAGGTGGGGTGACTGCCGCTGGATCCATATCTGGCTGGTCCGTACTGTCACGGCGGGTGAGGAGAGCCGTGTGAAAATAATAAATGAGGATCCAATCGCAGGCAGTTGTGGAGAAGTGAAGGTGGTTTATTGAACACAAAAATAAATATGGACAAACAGCAAATGGAGCACGAACTAAACTAGACTGGAAACAACTAAACTACAGAGCACAAACCTGGACAAGAACGAGCAGAGGAGATGGACAGCAGGGAGAACACACGGGTGAGACATGGTGGATACACAGACGCACCAGCAACTACAATGACAGAGGACACGACTTAAATACACAGAGAAACACAGGGGAATTACACACAGGTGGTGGACACAGCTGGGAATAATCACCAAGACGAGACAGAGGTAAAACTGAACACACTCACATGAGACGCAGACCTTCACAATAAAACAGGAACAAGAAACCATCACACTAAGACGCAGACTCGACATAGAGAGAGAGACAGAAAATGACACATGGAACTAAACTAAACCTGCAAAAACATGACAACTCAAAATACTGGGTCAAACTGACCCAGAACCGTGACAGATTTTCTATAATGTTTTGCTTGAGCATGTCCTGCTTTTCTGTAATGTTATTTCTACAGTTTTAGCAGTTCTTCTCGAGGGAAAGAGAAAGATGTAAAAATCTTATACGTTATATATGTTAAATAACATGTGTAGTGCTCACATGTAATGCAGATGTTAGCTTTGATCTAACCAATAAATCCTGATTGGATGTTGTTAGCGTTAGCACTTGTGTTTGCTTCCCTGCTGTACAACAGCATTACCAAAATACAACTGAAGAAACAAACTCAGTTATGAAAAGTTTGTGTTCAGTTTGCAGTCGCTGAAAATAATTACACCTTTGGGAATGACATGGAAATGCTCCCACACTAAAGATTGGGTTTTGTTTTGGGGATTTTCCATCTTAATTTATCTGTCTTATTTGGCTACATCTACGACACTGCTATGCTCTCTCTTGCCTATGTTTTCGTGGCTGCTGCTATCTGTATTTTAATATATATATATATGCAATGAAAATTCCCGTCTCGCCCCTCCCGGCAGTCTGTATACTTTAAGCTCGGGTAGTTTTTACACAGGATACGGGAGGATTATTGAGAAGAACCTAAGCAAACACGTGACAAGTTTTCAACAGGAATGAATGACAGTAAAAATGTTACCTCACAGATCGTTTTCATGCCATCAGTAATGAGCTGGTTTCAGCTGGACTGGACACACTCAAATGGCAAAGAAGGTTGTGTAGCCTTTGCAGAGAAGATGAAATGCATTCATGTAAATCAAAATGCATCTTTTAATTGAGGGAGAGGTTTGTCAGAGATATTATTCTCATAATGTACCTTTGTCCCAGCTGATTACCTTCATTAAACAGCAGGTTGCAAAAACCTCTTGTGTACCTCTTTTCAACCACTGGGAGGCGCTACAGCTTCATTCCTTTCACACTAAGGCAGCGGTAGGGAACTCCAGGCCTCGAGGGCCGGTGTCCCTGCAGGTTTTAGACGTTCCCTACCCCTGCACTAAGGCCTTTGAAATCTTCATTAACACTGAGCTTGAAATTTCTATCAGTCGAATGCAAAGGAGTCCTGTGGTTGTAGGACAGAGGTAGGGAACGTTAATCTGCCATCATTTAGATTATATGACAACAACCTTCAAATCTGAAGTCTCAGAAATCTGCTTCATGTACAAGTTCCTCCAATAATCAGGGCTAATATCACCAAATTGTACATAAACAGACTTTTACATGTTAAATATTTCTCAAATATGGGGAAAAAAACAATATAAAATACTATATTATTAACAAAATATCTTAAGATACAGCTACAAATTGCTTGAAACATTTGCAATGAAATATATAAAACAGCTTTATTGTCAGTGAGGACAAAGTTATAGTGATGCTGTGCTGGAGTGTTCAAAAGAAGACAGAGACATGAAGTATAAATATAGTATAATATTAAATATAAGAAAGAACAAAGTTATAAAAACATTAATAATTGAAATCTGCAACAATATTCACATAAAGTGTAAAATACAGAGTTAACTGTTTAATAGGTAAAGTTTAGGTCTTGCAGTCGAACAATGATCCCAAACACAGCAGCAAATCTACAGCAGAATAGCTGAAAAGCAAAGTCCAGACCTCAACCTGGGACATTCAGAGAGCTGTGCTTAAATAAATGCCCACAAAGCTCAAAGAACTGAAGCAACGTTGTAATGAAGAGTGGGCCAACATTCCTCCACAACAATATGAGAGGCTGATAAAGTCAAGCAGAAAACAATTACCTCACATTTGTGCTGCTAGAAGTGTTTCTAGTTATTCACAGGACTGTAGTTTGAATTTAAAGAAATGTGAAAGTGCACTGAAATTAATATAAAGTTATTGCAATTTTAAAAAAAAAAATCAAGAAATCTAAGAGGAAGAAACAATGTAAACCACACAATTGTTTTCCTTATATTCTCCACACGGCAATGCACATAACAGACATAAAATATTTGCATTTATCAATAGAAAATATACAATTTTTCCATAGTCATAGCCAGGCCCGATTACTGCCAAACCTGTGCTGAATCAATCACTTAAACAGGACCTGTCTGACAAAGTAGAGTAGACCAAAAGATCCTCAAAAACTACACATCATGGCGCAATCCAAGGAAATTCAGAAGCAAATAAGAAACAAAGTAATTGAGATCTCTCAGTCTGGAGATGCAACGTCAAGATGAACAGAATCCAGTTTCTGGGATCCTGAAGGAGAATGTCTGGCCATCTGTTCACGACCACAAGCTGAAGTGCACTTGATCCAAAGCACACCAACAAGTCCACCTCTAAGCAGCTTAAGTAAAACAAAATAAAGACTTTGGAATGGCTTAGCCAAAGTTCATACGTGAATCTGATTGAGGTGCTGTGACCTTGGAAAGGTGGTTCATACTCAAAACCCTCCAGTGTGGCTGAATTACAACAATTTTGCAAAGATGAGTGGGCAGAAATTCTTCCACCACCTCGTAAAGGACTCATTGCCAGTTATCGGGGCGATCATGGCTCAAGAGTTGGGAGTTCGCCTTGTAATTCATGCTGACTCATGACTGTGTAGCAACACACAGTTCAAATCACATCATTAAATTCGCTGATGACACGACCGTGGTGGGTCTCATTAGCAAGAACGACGAGTCAGCGTACAGAGAGGAAGTGCAGAGACTAACGGACTGGTGTAAGGACAACAACCTGTCTCTGAATGTTGACAAGACAAAAGAGATGGTTGTTGACTTTAGGAGGACACGAGGCGACCACTCACCGCTGAGCATCAACGGCTCCTCTGTGGAGATCGTTGACAGCACCAAATTCCTGGGCGTACACCTGGAGAAGGACCTCGGCTGGTCCCTCAACACCAGCTCCCTGCACAAGAAAGCCCAACAGCGTCTCTTCTTTCTGAGAAGACTGAGAAAGGCCCGGCTTCCACCACGGATCCTGACCACCTTCTATAGAGGAACTATTGAGAGCATCCTGAGCGGCTGCATCACTGTCTGGTTTGGGAGCTGTGCCATATCAGACCGCAAGACCCTACAGCGGATAGTGGGAACAGCAGAGAAGATCATCGGGGTCTCTCTACCCTCTATTGAGGACATCTACACCACACGCTGCATTCGCAAAGCCACCAGCATTGTGGCTGATCGGACACACCCCTCTCACACACTCTTTACACTCCTGCCATCTGGAAAAAGGTACCGAAGCATTCGGGCACGCACATCCAGACTGTGCAACAGCTTTTTTCCACAAGCCATCCGTCTCCTCAGCAAAAAGGGACTGACTGATAAACACGCACACACACACATACACTAACATTATCACTCAGCTTAACTCAAATACCTCAAAACATTGAGACTGGACTGACTAACCAACACAAGCGCAAACACACTGACCTACACCACCAAACCATCGCACACACCAACCTGTAAATGCTCTTTTGCACAATATTATTACTAGATATATTATATATATATATTTTTTTTTTTGCACTAACTTGTCTTGTAGCACCTTGGTTCCTGGAGGAACGTTGTTTCGCCTCACTGTGTATTTTTAAACTGTATATGGTTGAAGTGACAATAAAGTTGAACTTGAACTTGAACTAATTGGAAGGTTGCCGGTTCGAGCTCCGGCTTGGACAGTCTCGGTCGTTGTGTCCTTGGGCAAGACACTTCACCTGTTGCCTACTGATGGTGGTCAGAGGGCCCGGTGGCGCCAGTGTCTGGCAGCCTCGCCTCTGTCAGTGCGCCCCAGGGTGGCTGTGGCTACAATGTAGCTGCCATCACCAGTGTGTGAATGGGTGGATGACTGGATATGTAAAGCGCTTTGGGGTCCTTAGGGACTAGTAAAGCGCTATATAAATACAGGCCATTTACCATTTATCCCAAACGCTTTATTGCAGATGTTTCTACTCAGGGTGGCCCAACCAGTTATTAGGTTTAGGGGGCAATCACTTTTTCCACACAGGGCCATAATAATGGCCGCCTTAATAATAAATGCCTTGATTTAGGAACTACTTTTAATGTTTACTTGTGCTATTTTGCAAAAAATAAAATCTCTGCAAAAACATCAAAACTGCTGACCATCTGACCTCAATATGAAATTATTAATCTTTTGACAAAAAACATTTAGATTTGTAAAAGTAAAGAAACCATAGAGGAACAAACAATGTTGTTTGCTACGTTCTAACATGGCAATCTAAATAACAGTAATGCAAACATATATATTTATCAATAAAAACAGATCGCCTTTTCACTGTTACAAAAGTCAAGTATATCAGTGTTTGTTCAGCTTTCATAAATGTAAGTTTATAAGTACATAGTACATTTTTTGGTCCAACTTCTTTTAATACATGCAACACATTTCAGAACATTTGGGACAGAGACAACAAAAGACTGGAAATACTTCGTAAAAATCTGGTGAAACACTTTAAAGCCAGTGGGATTAAATGGGAAACATAAAATTTAATACTAGACAAAGACCGATTGAATCCTGAAGCAAAGAATTAATAACTAAATCACAAGTAGAAAATGTTATGCAGATATTATTGGATAGATTTTGGTGTAGAAAAAAATGACAAGAAATCAAAAATGAAAGTTATCTCGTCTTTTTCTTTAAAGAGTAGCCTACTGCAGAGCAGCAACACTGACAAAGACCATCATCACCAATACTGCAGCTAATACAATGATCCAGGAGGAAACTTGAAAAAGCAGGAAAAATGTGACACTGATCAAAATGAATACATCAATTATTGATCAAAGAGAAAATGCATACTACCACAATGCATTGTTATTGCATCTCACTTTCTCACCATCACTGATAATCTGACGTCTGCTGGACCTCAGGAATCGTCTCCATCACCTCTCTGTGAGGAGCAGAGAGCACTCGTGCTGCACATCCCACCTGTGTGCTGTGTTTACGTGAACCTGAGAGCACAGCTGTAGTGGTGACAGTGAATGTAGCGTTGGTGTTGGACACACTGACAGTGTTGTACTGTGAGAAGCTGAGGTGTTGTTGTGAGACACTGAGTGTTACAGTGGGAGCAGGTCGACCAGTGGCTGAACAGGAAACAACCCACTCTTCAGCAGAGTTTGACTCTCTGACATCAACAACAGGTTCATGCAGCTCTGTGAAGGATCAGGAGATATAAAATAAGGAGTATATTGTTAAAGATACATTGACTTCTAACACATGTAACGCATTAAGGTAAAATTTCTTACCATAAGGATGTGTTACACGATTTATAAACCCCAGTTTGTTAATTATTTGTTCATTATTCATAACTATATACTTAATTTTTTAAAAATTAAGTGTTTTTGGTCAAATGGAATTTCTTTTTGGGTAATTTTAGCCCCTTTTAGCCCTCTGCCAAAATGTTTTAACCTTTCTGTCTCTAACAGTAAAACATCGTTCCTTTATCTTCTTGTGTTGGTCAGGATTAGCTAGCTTGGCAAAAAGTTCACATTAAACAATTAAAGTGTGTTACTGTGAGGTGTGTGTTCGTACTATGAGTCACAGCTCGAGTTTTCTTGCGGGTGAAGGTTTTTCACCTCGCTGTCATTCTTGCATAAAAGTGTTTGACCCCTTCAGAAAAAAAAACGAAATTTGGGATTATTTTTTGTTTTGTTCATTGTGTGTATTTGTTTCTACTTTTTACTTTTTCTTTTACTGTGTACAGCACTTTGGTCAACCTGTGTTGTTTTTAGACATGGTTATTGATTGATTGATTGATTGATTGATATGTCTTTGATTAAAATACAGCCTACTCCACATCCTCCAAGTTACAGAGAAGAGGAACCATCTGGGGTGAACTTGTGCACTTGGTATTGGCTGTCATGGTCCCTGTGCCTCTCCGGCTCGCTCATGTTGGCCACAGGTTTGTTTTGTTTTCTCTCCTGCTTCCCTGGGTGGAGCTCATTGTGGGCTCTCACCCTTGGCCCACGTATCTGTGGTGATTTCTACACCTGTTGCTGATCAGGCGGCGTCCCTCTTGCCTATTTAACGCTGCGGCACGGAGTATTCAGCACTGGAATGCTGAACCTCCCATGTTCGTGCTCTCAGCTCTCCTAAGACAAACTCTCTGTGTTGTGTGGCGTATTGATCTAATTGGACTCTTTGTGTTTAGATCTCCCCGGAACTGGTGGCGGACCCTGACCTGTGATCCCTGTGTGTGTCAACATAAGTGGAAATTGGAGCGAGAGTGGCTGTGGAGAAGCGAGTGTGCGTAAGAAGAGGAGTGGCGGAGTTTGGGCCGAGTGGGGAGCGAGTGTGGATTCCTTCCCCTGGAGCCCTGAAGCCCTGCCCCATTCACTGTATATACACATCACTGTGGTTTCCCTTCTGTGTTAATAAATTGTCAACCCTTTGCTTGCCAGAACGCTGCCTGCGTCTGAATCCATCTGTTAGCCCTGACATTGGATACCTGGAAATCAGTGAAGGGACCATTAATGCTTAAACTTGCACACAGGTTTGAGAGCAACCACCCAAAAGCTTCTGCTAATAAACACTAGTCTGTGTTTGTGATGCAAATGTTTCTGGCTGTGTTCACAAACATTTAGTAAGGTGAGTGAGGAATATTAATACTTATTATTAGATCATTAGCAGACTGTAGAACTTGACTGCACGCCAAGGTGGCAGTTCAGCCATTTGATTCATGTTGCAGCAGCTCATGAACAACGTGCAATAAAAGTACTTCTAGAAGTACATTTTTGCAAAAACGTACATTGTGGAGGAATGTAGGGAAGACACGAGGGAGCCCAATATTTTACTCAAACGTTAATCGCTGCATCACACAACTGAACATTCAAAGCGCCAAAACCTAACCCTCTCACTTCCCGTTACACTGGGTACGAGTGGAGCTACCTGGTGGTATGTACTTACATTTATTTAAATTTACTTGAGTAGGGTAGAGTCATGCTAATGACCTAATAATTTTATTCAGGTGTGTTGCAGCAGAGATACATTTAAAAGCTTCAGGACGCTGGCTCTCAAGGCCTGGAGTTTGACACCCCTGCTTTACACAAAGATGGGTTAAATCACAGTGCAAAGAATGAATGAATAAATGAAATATAAAAAATAAATAATTATTAAATAGTCTTACACATCAATGTCATTGGTTGACTTTTGAAGTATTTGAATCCTTATTGGGTTCCCTGAGTGACAGAAGGATTAAAACACTTTAAAATCAGTACTGAAAATATGTGCAGACATTACTAGATAGATTTAGGGTTAGAATCAATAAATCACTATCATGTTAAACACTCTTAGAGTTCAAACCTTCGTAGAAACATAAGTCCAGTATCATGGAATGAAACCTAAAGGTGCATTTGAGGGTGCAAAACGTTTCGTCGGCATTGTTGTGTTTGTTTGGGAGAAAACTTACAAACATACAGTGCAGCACTTCAGAGTTACACTGCTAGCGATCGAAGATTTATGTAAATTCGACAAGCTAAACGCATTCTGTACTGTACAGCAGGAGTCCCCAACCTATTTGCGCCACAGACCACTTTAATGTCAGACAATATTTTCAGGGAACGACCTTTAAGGTGTCGCGGATAAATACAACAAAAGAATAAAAAAAGAAACTGTGCTATTTTGTAAATATAATAATAAACGTGACTTGAGCTGTGCGCCAACAACAATGACAGTGACATCCTCCTCTCTGCTTTTTAATGCTCTCTGGTCGCTATGGTAACGCGTAAATAGTTCTTTCAAAATAAGACACACAACTACAACCATACATTTCACACCGGAGGATCAACTCTCGCGGAACGGTACCAAAAGACTCACGGACCGGGACCGGTCCGTGGGCCTATTAGGGACCGCTCCTGTACAGGAGACACTGGATTAGATTGATTGACAATGGTCTACACTCAGAACGCACAACACGATGTGCTGTAAAAAAAATAAAAAAATCAGCGAAACAGCAAGTGTCACTTTTGGCCACGAACAATTTAGGGCATGGTGAATTTTTTTGAACAAACCCAGAGTGTTAAAAAAAACTTAAAACCATTTTTATTTATCAGCAGCATCAATAGTAACAAAAACGCAATTTAGTTTTCGCTGTCAGAGTTGATTTAACTGAAGTTACGTGTTTCCGGTTACTGTGGAGCTCCACAGTGGCTGCAGCCAGAAGCTGTTTCTACAGGATCCTGATGGACACTCAAAGCTTTTATAAAATGTTCTCATTAGTTGTTTGCAGCAGAATATCAACCAATGTGAACCAAAACAACAAAAGTGCTCTGCACAAGTGGTGTGTGAGACTACAAATTCTAGAATCAGAACTGCTGATTTCATTACTGTGAACTTTTAAAGGCGGGTTTGTATCTGAGAGCAGGGACACTTGCTGTGTTCAGTGTGACTCGTCTCTGCAGAAGGTCAGGGCTCTGATAGTTGCAGTTAGCGGGTGACTTACTGGGCAGGTGGATCCTGAGTGTCTGTGGGAGTCAGGGTTCATTATGGTCCTGGTTGCTACTGGAAATAAAGAAACAAAAGGAGGGTGTGATGTTCAGGAAGTACAGACTGTAGCTCAGCAGGTAGAATTACTAACTGGAAGGTTGGAGGTTTGATCCCTGGCTGCTCCAGTCTGCACGCCACGGTATCCTTGGGCAAGATGTGGAACCCCGACTTCCTCTCCGATGCATCCATCATAGTGTCATTGTTAGAAAAAGAAGTGCTTGTGTGAATGAAGCACGCTGTATAAAATGCTTTGACTGCTCATACAGAAAAGCAGCTCATAAGAACCCAGAGGGGAATGGAGACTTGCAAGAGTTGTAGAGACTGTCAGTGGAAAAGATGGACTTGTGCGAAGGGTAAAGATCTCACTTGGAGAAAAGAGACTCAATAATAAAGGTCAACGCTCTACTAAACTATCAGTTGTTGAGCGTCCAGTACAAAAACTTGTATTGTTGTTAGAAAGTTCCTAAGGTAACTCCTACATGGGTTATTTTGTTTTCGGAAAATTATTCATTTTGGTTCTTATGTAAACCAATTATTCGTAATTTTGGTGGGAGTGTAAATAACCCTGAATGCCTTTCCTTGCACCTTATTTTGGCACTCATTCCTGTTTTCTACTACCAACTTCCTGTTCGTGTGTAGAAGCTTTTATTTTGATGGGACGATTTCCTGTAAAAACTGTTTTTGGCGTAGTTTTCAGCAGCAGTCCCGGGAGTTTTGAAATGTGATGGCTTAACGGAGCCTATGGAGATTTCTTTCGTCATTAGCAGCCCCCTTGATAGAGGCACAAGGTATGGTTATGATATAAATGAGGACACGTTTAGATGTTTCTGTGACAGTTGCTACATTTGTTAAATGTTACGTTGATACGAACTTCATGTTATAAGGTTTACGATTGTAAGAGTGTGGATTATTTTTGCTTACACACTGTTTCTATGTATACATCCCCAGCTCTTACGGTGAGATTGATGGTTTACTGCCATTAAACCTTCAAAACGTCATCAGTAAAGTGTCATCCTTCATTCGGGGGGGTTCACTACAAATTGTATAACTATCCATCCATCCATCCATCTTCATCCGCTTTATCCGAGGCCGGGTCGTGGGGGCAGCAGCCTAAGCAAAGAGGCCCAGACCTCCCTCTCCCCAGCCACCTCCTCCAGCTTATCCGGGGAATGCCAAGGCGTTCCCAGGCCAGCCGAGAGATATAATCTCTCCAGCGTGTCCTGAGTCTGCCCCGGGGCCTCCTCCCGGTGGGACATGCCTGGAGCACCTCACCCAGGAGGCGCCCAGGGGGCATCCTTGTCAGATGCCCGAACCACCTCAGCTGGCTCCTTTCGATGTGGAGCAGCAGCGGCTCTACTCTGAGCCCCTCCCGGATGGCCGAACTTCTCACCCTATCTCTAAGGGAGAGGCCAGCCACCCTTCGGAGTGTTGTATTGCTTATAATGTTTGCACTCCGTGCTTACTGTCCCTTGTGGTCCACCGTAGTGGCAAGGGGGAGTGTTTGTTGTCACGAAAGTGGGTGTGTTTTATGTTGAACTGGACGAGCGGCAATAAAGATAATGGTGGCTCACGAAGCAGATTATGAACACGTTATTCATAAGTTTGAGACAGAACATTACACGGAAGAAGCTCATTTCTGCCGCTTGTATCCGCGATCTCGTTCTTTTGGTCACTACCCACAGCTCGTGGCCATAGGTGAGGGTAGGGACGTAGATCGACCGGTAAATTGAGAGCTTCGCTTTTACACTCAGCTCCCTCTTCACCACGACGGACCGGTGCAGCGTCCGCATTACTGCAGCTGCAGCCCCAATCCGTCTGTCGGATAACTATAACTATAGATTCCTTTTTGTGTCTCCTGAAGCTGCCCTTGCATTTGACAAGTCTTGCTGGTACTGAAGCTCTAGTTTAGTTGAATTGCATGTTTTCACTGTGCAGTATTAGTAAGGAATGTAGGAGTGCCTTCACTGGCGTCTATGTCCTCTTATCAGTTTGTGGTTCCCAGCACTGATACTGGATTGAGATTTACAGTCTATAAAGTCTTTAAAGGACTTCAGTGGCAAAGAGAATATTTTCACACACTTACTGGATGTTAAGTCTGTTTGCCATGACTTTAAACCAATTTGTTAAGAAAGTAAAATATCGTGTAGCTATTGTGATATTAATCAGAATCAGAATACTTTATTGATCCCGAGGGGAAATCATTTAATATTAATAATTAATCATTATATTAATACTCAATATTAATAGTAATTATTAATTAATAATATTTAATATTAATTATCACTACAGTGTCATTATTCATCTTTAAATTCATTTTAATGACTGCTAACTACGGTGCACTTTATCCAAAAATTATCCAGTATTTTATTTTGAGCATGAAATGCGGTCATTTCCGTTACGGTCTTTGTTACGTTCAACAAACCGGATCGCTTTAAGAGGCACAGCGCACGCGCGGCTTGGTTCACCCGCTTGAGGCCTCAGAAAGAGCACGAGATTCAAAGAACCAATAAGAGAACAACAGATCCACAGATCTCCAATCAACTATCGGCAACCTCCCGTAAGAACGCTACGTTCAGGTCCCAAAGGAAACCTGATGTTTCTGCCTTAAAACAATTAAATGTAACGTTCAAAGTCGCTCGAACTGGAGTTTACATTTAAAATGATAATCTGATTGTTCCAGGCTAACGAAAAGAAGTAATTCAGTGAAAGTCCAGTTTCCCCTTTTCTGTGCATATATGTTACTAAAAAGGTTTTTTACAATACTGCATAATAACTCCCAAATTTGGACAAAATAATAAGAAAGTCTATGAAAAATCCTCTTATACAAACTAGCCTTCAGTGTACTCCAGAGAATTAGCTTAAAGTGTCATATAATAACAACAATAAATAGCCATCATTATTGTATAGCACTATTTAAAACAAACCTCTAAAACTCTTAACACATCACAGAGAGGTCTACATATCGCATCACACAGTATAGAAATATGTATATTCAACCATAAACTGTTACAGATCCTTCTTGCAAACATATTAACATTAAAGCAGTGGTGTGAATCATAGTCAATAGGAAATGGATAAATGGATGGAGATAGAAGGAAATGAAATTACATCTAATTATTACTGGTACATGGTACAGTATAGGACTGCTGCATATTCTTCCCACTGAATGTGTCCAGTTACCCTTAATTAACATACAATGAAAGCTGAGTTAGTCTGAGGATTGACCCTTGTGGGATCCCATAGGAGTGGAGTAAGCTGTTAAGTCTAATTGTTGAATGTTGCCATTGTGTTTCTTAAATTTGTACAGTCTTAGTTTAAGCAGTAGGATCAAAGCCATCCCTGTGATCCTGACCACCTCTCCAGCCACTCTGTGCTGGGGGAGGTTTTATTGTAGATACATCCTATCTGAAAGATCTGTTTCTTTTGATGTAAACTTCCTGGGTTTACGACCCTTTGGTCAGCAGGAGGTCTGACACACACACACACACACACACACTCTTACAGAAGTTCTCAGTGATGGACTAGTGGCAGGTCAAGAGGTACCCATGACAGGTGGGATGGGTTCGTGACACTACAGGTTCCTAAGTTGGAGGAGAGGTTAAGAGGATGGATGGATGGATGGTGTTTTAGTGCTGTGACTCTGAGAGAAACTAGATTAGAACTGATGCAAGGTGCAGGGTTCCTTAACCAGTTGAAGAAGCAGGTTTTTGGAAAACATCAGTAACGACTTGTATTTTAGAAATGTGGCTGTAATTATATAACAGTGGAAGACACAGGCTGCCTTCAAGTGTTCAGGTATCCAAAGCAAAAGTTGATAACATGAAGGAAAGGGGAGATGACCAGAAAGGTATCTTTGAGAGATTTACCAGGAATAATATCAGCAGAAGGCTATGCATATGAAAATTGGTATTCACGAAATCGAAACTGTACATTCAGGCAACAGTTATTAATTTAAATTAATGTTCAAAAATATTTAAAATGAAAGATTTTACTACTTTGTGAAAAGTATTAGTTGATCTTGAATTTAAGGGCATCGACTCATCTTTATAAAGGTGGGACGGGGACCAGAAAAACCCAGAGAAGTAAGTGTTGGAGGGACAGGAATATTTTGCAACTAATTCGCTTATCTGCCATAGGGAAGTCATTTAATTGGGTATAAAAGGAGCATACTGGAAGAACAGGGCTCTCATTGGTTTACCCATCTACAAACTGTGGCACAATATCAGAATAATGTTCTGCAGTGTAAAATCTTTACTGGGTAAATCTAGTAAAGAACTGAAAACCAACATGATCTTCTGTTACTCAGGTGGCACGCTGTCATGGAAATCACTGCATGGGTTTAGGAACACCTGCACGTTCTGCCTGTGAACACTGACATATCCAAATGGTCTGAGCTGAAGTTTGTTATCAGTTTTTAAAAAGGCTGCATCTCTGATGGTTGGCATTAGATCAGTGCCTATGGAATTGGCACCTTGCACATTTGGAAAGGAACCAAGACTGAATTATATACACAGGTTTTAGAGCAACATGCTCCCATGGAGATGATGTCTTTTACATGTTTATGGAGGATGTTGCTAAGCTGCACACTACAGCAGGGCTTTGTAGTGGAAGACCGCAAGTTCTGCACCAGATATTTGATGATATTTGTGACATCACGAGAGGAAAAGCCGCAGGACTGTTGAGCAGCTCTGTCCCTTATATCAGACAGAAATGGGACAACGATGCTCTCTGAAAAGTCCAGCACCTGGTCTCCTCAGTTCCCAGGTGTTTATGGATGGTTGTTGAAAGTAGAGGTGATGTTGGAAACATGGCCATGCTGCAAGCTTTTTGGGATGTTGCTGCCACCAAATTCACAATGAGCTCATTTGTTTTCTATGTTGCGTTATGAGTAAAGTATGGGTTCATGAGATTTGGAGGAGGTAAAGTTTTTTGAACAGCATGTATAACTTTAACTGAGCTTCCTTAGTCTTTCTTAGCCTGCTGCAGTTACAGTTACAGCCGCGTATCTGTTACAGTGAACCTGCCGTCAGCTGTATAACGTTAGCATTAGCTTGTGTTGATGCTAAGCTGCTATTAGCAGGTCCTGTTCAGCGCTAAGTTGTGTCCGGACGACTTTACAGTTTAGTTTTCTCCGATCACCAGATAACTGTGGATGGCCTCGTGTGTACGGAAGCTTCGTGGTGAAGCGCTTTGGCCTGTGGGAAATGTAGGAAACACCAGGACGAGCTGCGCACCGCAGTAAACAAACATGCTGCTCTGTCTTGGGTGGTCGGCTTTGCCATTTCCAGATTGAGCGTTGTTATATATCTGGGGGATTACTCCTGATTAATTATTTGAGCTGTCACGTACTATGTGGCTGTATCAGTGTGAGTGCAGCTCATCATGGTGTGTCGCACTAATTTAATAACAGTAGATGTTAGCCTGATGTCCTCTTAGAGACCAACAGAGCAACGCTGCTGATTTTATTTTTGTATTTTATAGTTTGAAAGTGACACTTGGGACACAATGAGTGTGCGTCCCAATGTATTGTGCTCCTTCAGACACAGATCCACACAGCATGTGTATATAAACCATGGAAGAAGCAGAGCTTTCATAGTGACACACTGCTTAGCTTCACAGTGTGTGTGACACAGGTGGGTCACTTGGATGGGCAGAGGTGAGGCCTGGTAAAAAGCTACAGCTGTAAACTGTGACAGTGCTCATATAGGGGGCTGTTGGGGTTGTCTCACTTTTGGATGCAGGCTCCAGAGGCCGTTAGGGGAATTGCAGTTTTTGGCACTTCTGCACAGGTTTCAGTTTTCAGCCCTGGAGGTGCCGCCTGATATGAGGTGACACTTTTGTCTTTGTCCTCTCACCGTCTGTGAGAGGTGGGTATCCACCATGTGAGTCCCTCCCTCTCCACCAGTCGGTCAGACGTCTGCCTGTCCTCCAGTCTGTTTCGGCTAAAAGGGAGATTTTCCTTCCTGCTGTGGCCGAGGGCTTGCTCATTGGGGTTGAGCGGTTAGTGGGATTTTCTCTGTACTTCGTGGTCTGTGCCTTCACGTGACTATTGTTGTGATTTGTTGATCACAGAGACCTAAAAGACCTGGTGACCTCTAATTTCCTGCTTCTAAATCCAGACAGAGGCTGTTGTGCTCGGCCCTAAAACTCTTAGAAACAGCATCATCGTGGCCTCCAGTGAAGCTGTGAGGAGCCATCTTTGAGCAGAATATATCATTCAGTGTGCACAAACAACCACGTAGGTCTGTGAACTAAGCTGAGAGTGATTCTAGCTGCACGATTGTGAGTCAGTGTTATCAGACAGGTGCCATGAAAAGCCTCAAAGCCTCCAGTTAACCTGAAACGCTGCAGCACGAGTACCAACAGGAAGTAGAAAGAGAGCATATCTGTCACATATTAGCTCCTCTTCACTGACTCCCTGTTAAATCCAAGATTTAAAGTCCTCCTTCTGACAGACGAGGTCTCGAATAATCAGCCTCTGTCGTCTCTTAAAAAGCTTGTAGTACAAAGTTATACTGATAGAGCACTCCCTCCTCAGACTGCAGCCTTATTTGTTGTTGCTAGGTAGAATAGGAGGCAGTGCCTTCAGCTGTCTCTCAGTGGCCCATCTCCTGTGGACCAGCTCCCAGCTTGGATTCACGAGACTCCCCATTTAGTTTTCGTGTTTTTTCTCTAAAGCTTATTGTTAGAACTGGATCAGGTGTCTCTGAGCCGTATCCCAGTAACACTGCAGTAGGAGGGCTGCTGGGAGACTTCATCATCTATCACCATGTGTTCTCTTTGAAAGCTACATATTTGTTATATAAGATGACGTAATCAGGCACTGTTAGCATCTCTGTTTGAACACTTATTAATAGATATACACGACAACACACTGCCACAGTACTAAAATAGTTTAGCAAAATGCATTTGGAAACAACA
The DNA here is from genome assembly GCF_963969265.1 of Rhamphochromis sp. 'chilingali'. NCBI lineage: Eukaryota > Metazoa > Chordata > Actinopteri > Cichliformes > Cichlidae > Rhamphochromis > Rhamphochromis sp. 'chilingali'. The sequence continues at coordinate 10,817,105 of NC_137929.1, forward strand.
ATGTACACGTCATGTAAGTTCATATAAAGTTTCATCCAGACTGATCACATGTCTCTGAGGTGAGGAGGAGCAACATCACCTCATTACATCATTTTATTCCCTGTTCACAACCACAGTTTAAATCATGATTCAAGTACAGATTTGAAGCTTTAACAAAAGTATTGCTTTCATTTCTCAGAAATATTTTAATGCTCTCACCACATTTATTGGACACATTCATTTTAAATATAAAGATTGTTTTTAATACCTTGATGTAAATCCTTTGCAGATGATGCCTCAGGTCTAAAACTGTATTCCCAGTATTCCCAGTGTGCCTCCTTAGTGTCATGGTAACACGTTGGCTCAGGAAGTGACAAAGTCACTTTTTAAAGGCAAATAAGAAGCTTTAAAAAATAAAAGCTGCCATATGAAACAAATGGAGCTTCCTGCTGTGGTGACCCCAGAGTGACTAAAGCATTTCTATAAACTAACACAAGAATAAACGAGAACATATCAAAATGAAAAGTAACTGCCATAAATCTCATGTACTTACACAGAAAAGTCAAAGCTCTGCCCATCAAAGCCCCGACTGTGATGACCTCAGGGCTCCACCACAGCAATCACAGGCTGCCACTGTGCCGCTGAGTGCTCTCCCAAAAAGCCGCGGCCCGTCAGGCCCGTCGGGCTCGTGCAGTCTGAGTGTTGCACAGCAAAGCCTCCGTGGTGTCATTTCTAAAGCATCGTGCTCATGCATTGTTCTGGCTTGTATTGCTAGTGCAGACCTAGCATTACAGCACAGCCTGTATTGTTTGCTGTATAGGCAACATCCTGTAGAAACCGCTGGCACTGTTTGGTTTCAGACTTTCAAACCATTCACAGCCATGAAACAGGACTGAGCTTATTTTCAGCATCACCTAAAATATAATGAAGGCTTTCTTTATGCTGTTGGAACGTCTTCTTCATGTTGGTGACACGTTTGAAAGTGTTCAGATTTAAAGTGCAGTGATGTGTGTGTGTGTGTGTGTGTGTGTGTGTGTGTGTGTGTGTGTGTGTGTGTGCACTGTCATGCTGCTCTGACTGGTCAGTGACTCTGTTCTACATATTGTAGTAAATAAGCTCTTGATAAGATGAACAGGTGCTGACTTACCTGTTCCTGTTTTTGGGAGCCAGTAAACAGGCTGCTGGTAGCAGGTGGACAGTACAGCCTGGCTTATCGTTATGGTAACAGCAGGTGGGTGGGACTGGGTGTGTTTGGGGAGGGGCTTGGGTTACTGTGTTAGTATATTAATAGTATTCAAAAACAATATGTGTTTACTGATGCGGCTCATCCCCTCATTGTTTAGTATATGTAATAAATAATTGTTATTATTATCAATATTATTATCAGGTTAAGTGAAATTCATTCAGTCCAACTCAAAGAGAATTTCTATTTGTGCAAAATATTCCGTTTGCATAACATCAAGAAGCATAAATTCTTATTAAAATATATAAGAAAACCAAAGTGTTGTTTAGTTCGTGGGTGGATGGCTGAAGGGTAATCTTGGTTTCCTTTGTTTGGGACAAACATTTGGGAATATTTGTTTGAGAGGAAGAACTTTACATTATATATATTATATATATTATATATTATATATATTATAACACACGATAACTTTAAATGAATGTCGTGTTTTTAATTCCGCTCCGGACTCGTGAATCTCAACCCAGCAGCAGCGGTAACGTTTGCACGTCCTCTCCCGTTAATGCGGCAGGTAAATAATCAACTAACAGTGCATATTATGTTAGCGCGATCTGCCTTATTACAAACCTGCCATCACTGTGCATTTAGTGACCATGATGAGACAGACAGAGTCTGGCTCAGATGCTGGCAGTTCTCGCTGCAGTCTGCCGGTAGCGTCTCCTTTCAGGCCAGGATAGACGAACGTCACCGAGCAGTGACTCAGTTTGTGGTCAAAGGCTGGCACCGATTTTCGGTAAGTGAATGTGTTTAATTGTAGGCAAGGACATTACTGGATATTCTTGTGTAATTGCTACAGAATAATTTATGTTACACTTTGTTATTGCTACAGAAGAATATTTATTTGTTTACATATATGTATGTATGTATATATATGTATATATTGTACTATTCTTAGTTAGCGTATTGTCTGTCTTGTCTTAATGTTGGTTTAAAATGGAGCACTGTAACAAAAAATAATTTCCCCCAGGGATCAATAAAGTATTCTGATTCTGATTCTGATTTTATTATTTTACATTTACATATTTCTTTCCTGGGGACCCTGTGACACCCATTGAAGAGCCGTAGGCTGGATCTCTTAAGATCTCACTGTTGGGTTTGTAAGGCCATGTTACTCCTAAATTTCTACCTTGTTCAAAGAGAAGATATAAAACAAAGTTCTGAGCTAATCGACCTTAGTGTTCTCCTTTTTTAAACAGAATCGATAAAGAATCGAAAATGGAACCGGAATCGTGAAAATCGTATCAATACCCATCCCTATTTGTCGGTACTGCGCAAAGTGGCCAACAATCCAGCAGCAGCGACCGATTGGCTGTTGGCGGTCAGCTCCGCCCTGTCGTCCAGCCAGCGCCTGTCCTCCTCTCTTGTCCTGATTGTGACTTATCTCATCATCATGGGTCAGGAAAACATCTGCCAGCTGGCTTTGAAAGCAAGCCAGGCTGTCGCTGCTGCCGACCCCTGCCAGGTAGATAACCCACACAACTGTTCTCTTAAATCTGTGGACTGAATATAAAGTAATGCATGTTGTTCCCTCTGACATGTAGATATGTTGTATGTAAGGGAGCTAGCTTGTGTTTGTCTTTTTAAGAGCAGGAAACACATGTTGATAACCTGGTGTTTTGGCACCAACACATGACTTTGAAATGGTTCAGATCAGCAGGAAGATAAAAGCTGTCACTGCTGTGTGATTGCTGCTGATCTGCTGCCGTATAAAGGGAGAGGTTAGGGAGTGCTCTAAGGGGACAGACCTCCCTCTGGACTTGTGTTGGAGTCACTAGCTGCAGATGAAGTGTGAGTTTACCCCTCATTACTCAAGCGTGCACCGGGCCCCAGAGGATTCACCTTCTGCTCTAATTGCTCCCAGAGTGCTGCACACACTGGTGTTTGGATGCACTGGTTGAAGGTTGTTGGCATATTTGAGTCCTCTGGAGATCTCTGCTCGCTCGTACTTGTCATGTTAAACGTGCAGCAGCAGGTCTTTGTTACAGGAAAAGCCAGAAGCTAACCACTATGAAACCTAAATGATGATTTACTGCAGTGATTTTGATTCAAAGTGATGTTTTTGGCTCGACAGCATTAAACGTGTCATCGCTCAGCTTTATTTTCTTTGCCCCTCCCTCTCGCTCTCGGGCCGTGCAGGTGAAGCGGTCGCTCTGCAACAGTTAAGGCTCGGAGTGCCATTAGGTGTGTGGTGGTAATTAAGCTGTGACACTGCACAGCAGCGTGGTGTGTCTAAGGACCGTGATGCTGTCTCACTGTTTCCTTATTTGTAACCTGTCTCATACTAAAGTGTCAGGACTTCATGTGTGATCTTTGAAGCTTTAACTGACTGCAGAGTACAAGATGGGCACCACACATTTAGTATCACAAGGGCAGACTCAACCCTGCTCTATCTGTTTATGCTGAACATCCTGTGAAGCTGTCAGTTTGTGTGCACGTACAGGTCAGTGATGCAGCCTCTGTACGGTCTGACAAAGTGCATTTAATGTTTGGTTGGTGTGTTTGCTGATGTGGGTGTTTCCCTCTGCAGGTCCCGCCCCTCGTGCTGCTTCTTTTGTTCAAACTGACCAAAGAAAAGAATCCTGGCTCACGCTGTTCTCACAAGCCTGCCAAACCTCGGCACTCATAAGGTACGACTAAGAAGAACCTGTACTGACTGTGAGCGTCTGGAGACGGGGCTGGAACATCAGCAGCACCTTTCTACTTCATCTGAGCGCTCACATTGTGTTTTAGTCCATCATACACACATGTGAGCTTTTATCTGTGGGGTCATCCAGGTCATGTAGTCTGAGGAGCTTTTCTTCATCCAGGAGGATGTCTGTACTTTTGCACAAGGTGAAGTGTTTGCTATGTGCCAGGGAGCTGGGATATAACAACAACACCTCATCCATGCTTAGGCACTACAGAGCTTTGCATGAGAATAAGGGGAACACCGATTGTGGAGCAAGACCAGGTGAGCCATCAAATGTCATGATAATATAGCATGCAGTAATGTTACTAAATGATATAACAATATTATACAGCTGTAATAAGTTACGTGTGTGATATTTATATTTGTGCTTTGTCTTTATTGTCTTTCCTCAGGAGAACAATCTCAAATAGATGAAGACCAGGGGCCCGTTCTTCGTACCTCGCTAAGTAAGTTAGCTGGATTTGATTGTTGACGATTTCGCGTGATCTTGGATCGTTCGGTTCCCCGAAGCTCATCCGGGACTTGCTGTCATAGCAACAGAGCCGTAAGCGTAAACCTGCTCGGGAGCAGGTTTACTTTATGTAAACAGGATTAGATCGAGGCCACGCAGGTATGTCCGCTTCATTTATACGAAAGCAACAGCGATATTCCACCACTGTTTCACCATAAATAAATAACATCAATGTAACTAAAGATAATGCAGCACTTGATCCTTTTATTGATCTCACACAGATACATACAGGTCATTTCCTAAAAAAAGGGAAATGTACTATTAACATTCTATTACATGTATGTGATTATTACAGATGTAATTCATATTTCAGAGTAGTAATTGTAAATTACTTCGTGTAATCAAGATGAGAGACCACGGCTATAAAAGCGAAGGTGGATTTGGGAAGTCTGTCGCAGCCATGTCCTGTCCGTTTACGCGAGCCACCCATTGCGGAAGGTGCAAGATTGATAAGGAGAGTCCTCAGAATCCAGCGCATATTGCGGGACAGACAGGATCCTTTAGCTCAGCGCGACAGTGTGCTCATTGAGAGATATCGATATTCCCGTGAGGGTATTATTCACTTAACCAACTTGTTGACGAGGGGGTGCAGGACCACCACCTGTCTTTTTTGTGCTCTGCCCTTTTCTTGGTTGCTGTTATGAACAAACAAACAGATTATTTCAGGGTCTCTTTTCAAGAGACTAAAAGCAATATAAGTGATAAATATTACCATTCTGTAGAATATTCTTATATTTCACTTTTACTTGTGCCCATGTTCTAGTGGGTCCTGTTGTGGCTCTAATGTGAAAGGGGATATAATGTAACATAATATAATATAATGCCATATAATATTGGATAATATAGTGTAATATAATACATCTACCCTACTGCCTACTGGTGTTGGCCAGAGGGGCCGATGGCGCGATATGGCAGCCTGGCTTCTGTAAGTCTGCCCCAGGGCAGCTGTGGCTACAACTGTAGCTCGCCTCCACCAGTGTGTGAATGTGAGAGTGAATGAATAGTGGCATTGTAAAGCGCTTTGGGTGCCTTGAAAAGCGCTATATCAATCCACTCCATTATTATTGTTATTATTAAATTACTTACGAGTTTAATTTGTCAGCAACTTTCTGCCAGCCCTCTCTCCTTGCTTTTGCAGCCTTTGCAGTGTTCCCTTGCGTTCTGATTAAACTCTGAAACTCCTGAAATCCCTCACTCAAGAGTTCTTGCTCTGCTGCCAAAAAATACCGAGCGCGCTCCTTCGACATTTTCGCCGACCAATCAGAGGGTTGCCGATCAATGTTTCTACTATCGATGCGTAGCCCCTTTTACGACACCCAGTGATCTCACATTACTTCATCCAGCTGTACTAATCGTCAACAGCAGGTGTGTTCGGAGAACCGGATTAGCGAGTTCACGGTTAGCGCGATGATTTGGTCTTAGATATGTCATTTGATCTTGGATGTAGTAAGCGACGTACGAAGAACGGGCCCCTGGTTAGCATGGTGATTGAGGACTCCCAGCCATTTAGCATTGTGGAGGACAAAGGATTCAAAAGATTTGTTAAATCATTAAATCCTAGCTATGTTCTCCCCACTAAAAAGGCCATAAAAGCAGTGAAAATTTAGTTTTTACAGAATAAAATATGGGCAGGACTGACGCCTCAGTGTGTAGCTGTCCATACCTCAACGTTACAAAAGCACAACTACTGTCCACACCCCAACCACACCTCACCTCACAGTAAATGATCATTTCCATTTTAAACATTTCCAAATTATCATTTTCCATACTGCCAGTATAAATATACAAAGTATACTGCCATCACTACAATATAGATGTTTTACACACTCCTTTTGTTGTTGACATTTACAGGCTGTGTGCAAAAGGCCACACTCTTCAAATTCATGCCAACTAATATTTTTACGTCCAGTAGATGTCCTACTAGAGCAAATGAAGCTTTAAGAAGCTTTGCGCTGGGATGAACCAATTGGATGAAAAGCTTCAGTGCTTCATGAAGCTTCATCTGCCCATCACTAGGTTTTATTGACCCAAAAATATGAAAATATATTTAACAAAGCCAAAACTTAAACAGGCAGACTAATAAAAGAGGTCAACTCAATAAACTAAACTCAAGATAATAATTAACAAAACCTCAAACAACCATATGACAAACTGAACTGATGAAATTACACACAGGGGAACTTAAATACTGGTTTAGCTAAACCAAATGACACACACGGGGGAAAACAAGATGGCTGCCATATAACCAACTAATACAAAACAATTAAACACACATGAAACACCCCCCAGGCAATGAAGCATGTGGTGCAATCCAATTAGGCTGTCAGTGGTACTTCAGGTCTCCCAGCCCTTTGCCACACCTTTTGCCAGACAGGAGGAGAAGCCAACCCCCAGGTAACTCAAACAAAGAAAAGATGTATTAATATAACATAAAACGGAACTTTGACCTTGCAAGGTTAATATGTGTGCACGCTAGTGATGGCCAAATGAAGCTTTCCGAAGCACTGAAGCTTGTATTGAAAAACGGTTCATTACTCGAAGCTTTTCAACACAGTCCTCTCTGGTGACATCTGGTGGCCAAAAATATGAAGAGCAGCTTGAATCCACAAAATAAAACCAACCGCTTCATTATGATTGCCCACTCTACAGAGTGGAATCCTGTCTGATATTGGGCCTCCGTTGTGTTGCTTTGAACGTGTATTTTTTGGTGGTTAAGAAAATGTGTTTTATTTGTTTAATACATAGTTTTAACCAGTAAACTCTCCTTGTTTAAACATGCACCATGGTGTGGTCTTTCTTTGCTTGTGACTTCTTGATGTTGGTAAATACAATAATTGAAAAATACCACTTTACATATATATACATATAATAATGTAAAACACATTATGGAGTATGCTTCTGCTGTGAGGTCTTGCCTCCATGCAGGTATGCAATTACTCGCCGGAGGGGTGTATTTATAAATAATATTATATTAAGGAAATTTTCCCAGACATATTTTTGACCTGGGGGTAGAATTGATTGTGAAATGGAAAAGGAAAATGCTTATGAACTTGCAAATTAAAAACATGATGCATGAACATGAACACACTGAGATAAGACAGGGACCTTCAAAGTAAAACAGGAAACACATAACACAGACTGAACAAAGACACAGACTCACATGCAGGCACTACAAAGGGAACAGAGACGTGGGACCAGGGCAGACACAGACACTGACTGGACGTGGAAATACAGCAGACAAGGAAGACAGCAACTACGGAACACAGACAGAAAACCAAAACACTAAAACTCTAACCAAACCCCACCCAGAAGACCTTAACTAAGAAAAACCCGTAAAGCAAAGCTAGAATATAATGAAATGACAAAATCAAATAACCAAAAACACAAAACACAGGAACCCTAACAGTATCTGTCACCATCAAAACACTCCACAAATCCCGCGAATGATTCGCTTCCTTATAAACCATCAAATCAGATACTGAAGCAGTTAGGTTCTAAATGAAGCTTCGGACGTCACTGATCACGTGACTCTGGCCAAACGAATCAAGCTTCGACACAGTGCTTCAGAAGCAGTGTGTTGATTTTTTTGACACACGCACCGGAGCTTCAGCTTCAAGCGGACCATCACTAGTGCACGCTAGTGATGGCCAAATGAAGCTTTCCGAAGCACTGAAGCTTGTATTGAAAAACGGTTCATTACTCGAAGCTTTTCAACACAGTCCTCTCCGGTGACATCTGGTGGTGAAAATTTTGAAGAGCAGCTTGAATCTGCAAAATAAAACGGACTGCTCAATCATCACTGCTCACTCAAGAGTGGAGTTCTCTCTGATATTGGGCCACCGTTCCATTGCTTTGAACATGTAATTGATTTTGTTTTCTCGATTGGGGGGCTGAAAAAAATGTAATGCGTATTTGCGTAATACATTTTGATCAATAAACTTTCCCTATTTAAACATGCACTATGGTGTGGCCTTTCTTTGCTCATAACTCCTTGATGTTGGTAAATACAATAAGTGAGCAATATATATAATATACATATGATAACGCACAGCACATTATGCAGTATGCCCCTGCTGTGGAGTCCTGCCTCCATCTACTTGTCATTTAATCACTGGACAGCTGGACAGGTTCATACAAAATATTAGATGAGGCCAATTGTCCTATACATATTTTTGACCTAGGGGTGGGATTGATTGTGAACTGGAAAGGGAAAATGCTTAGGAAGCTGAGTACGGCTGCATCGTTACCGATTTGTAGAATCATTTTGATTCGATACAGGATCCGATTCAATTTGATTGGAATCTGGAAAGTTTTGCCTCAGTCAGAAATATTACAGTTCTGATCATTTAACAGTATATATCCATAATTTCGTATCTATTAAAATAAAGCTGACACATGTGAGACTTAATTAGAGATGTAAACAGAGAGTTATGAAACCTGCAGCTGCAGAAGCCAGCGAAAAAAAAAGAGACAAACACAGCGCGGACCCGACGACGCACCAAAATCTGACTCTGACGCGTCGGGTCCGCGCTCTGCGTTTACGTTTGTATGCAGAATCCGTAAACCTGCTCCCAGTTACTGTTTTAGCTGTTTGGTGTTTGACGACATGTTGTGAGGTTTAACCTGAGATGCTGGCGTTTCAGGCATAATAACGTTAATTTACAAATCGACACGGGATTTTAATGAATCAATATCACTTTATTCAATTTAGTATGGATTGTAATCAGAAAAGCGATAATCAAAACCCACCCCTAATCAAGAACTTGCAAAGTAAAAACATGATCTATGTCAGGTAGCCCTTTTGTTATTTACATTTAAAAGGAGGATTAGTGTTACTGTGTGCTGGCTGAGTCGGTTTCTTTTCTTAGAAATAGTTTCTCCTGCCCTGGAGAAAATCCACTTGCATGGAATAGAAGAGGCTGTGGAGTGCAGGAACCACACTGCAAGCTGGTAGATATGCAGGTATTCCTGGGTCCTGCAGACTATCACCCAAAAACAATAAACAAAATGATTTTCTAAACTGTAGCAATGTAATGTACGTATAGTGTCAAATACATTTTTGTAGTCTTCATTAGCTTTAATTCACATGGAAGTGTTCCTAAAGTCATATGCTGTAATGATATTTACATTATGAAAACATGATTTTGGACATTTCAGGTTTTTCACTTCGGCAGATAAAATGAATTGAGCAAAATCAACTCAAAATATTCCCACACGCCATAACGTCCTCTCTTCCTCGCTGGCTCCATATCTGTCAGTGGAATGATCACCTCTTCGCTATCTGTCACCATCAACACACTCCACGAATCCAGTGGATGATTCAATTCCTTATATCCGTTTGAATCAGGTACCGAAGCAGTTACGTGCGTAATGAAGCTTCGGACGTCACTGGTCACGTGACTTTTGCCAAACGAAGCAAGCCTCGACACAGTGCTTCTGAACCAGTGTGTTGTTTTTTTCGACACACGCTCCGGAGCGTCAGCTTCAAGCGGGCCATCACTAGTGCACGCCATATAAACATTGGAAGGTGTGATGGAAAAATAAATACATTTAATAAAGAAACAATATTGAATTAAAGCTGCAAGCAGCGTTATGAGGGCCCTCGCACCCCCGGCGCGTCGAGCTACGCCCAACACCTAAAACCAGCACCTCTGATCTGATGTCACATTGATGGAATTCATGCATTTAACCACCAGCTAAAATTTCAACTCATTCATTCATGATTAGTTAGTCGTTCCACTAGGTGGCGCTCAAACCATTATGTACAAATGGCATAACAAACATTTCCGAGCTCGAGTCTCATCACACCTGCGACCTTTGGGAGAGATTGGACATTGTTTTTTTGAGTGACAGCAGATTACTGCGTTTTGGCGAGTGATTGAGACTCCACGTGCCGCCATAACCACCCCGTTTCCCTGGACGTAAAAAGCTTCGCAATTTAACAACACAAAGGTCTTTGGATTCGACACACTGAAGAATAGTTCAATCTGATGAAATCCCTTGGAGGAGTTCGTGAAAGTATGAGGCCTGAAAAGAGGAGAAAATGTCGCCAAAATTACACATTAATTTTAAAATGACTGACTTCCTGTTGGATTTGGGATATTGCTCCAAGAGACTTTTTTGTAGATCTTGATATCTCCTATAAGCTTACCAAGTTTCAGACTCATAGATAAAACACAGAGCAGGGGCTGATATTTTGGAATATTGTAGGGGGCGCCGTGGAGCCATTTTGCGCTATTCAAGGAAAATGGTCACATGACAACAAAGCCTTGATCCATTTGGAGGTGTGTGCCAAATTTCAAGCCTCTATAAGCTTTCCAAGCCCCTCAAAAGCCACTTCATCTTTCATGGTGGACCGCGTTGCCACCAGGGTGCGCCGTTCAGTTTAAAGTCACAATTTTGGCACTGAAGCATCACGAGGGACTGATGGTGATATTCACCGCTTTTGAGGTGGCCAAGATGAACCTGTGAAAATCAGTACAACAAAATTAAAGCCATGACATTTCCTGTTGCCACTAGGTGGCGCTGTCCGTATTCCCGACAATGGGCACATCAATCTGTTCAGGGCGGGTCTGACATCATGCCTGTAAAGTCTGGTACTGATCAGACTGGATTTCATTGAGTTATACTAATTTCTTTCTTCATGGCGTGACATCAAAGTTCGCCATGCCGCTGGGGTCACACCCTTTTGCGAAAAGTCACAGTTTTCACTGTAACCCAAGACCAACTCCTTAAGGCTTTCCTGGAGAAATTTGAGGCTGCAGATGTCACCCATCACAATACTGTACCCCAAAGTGTAAAACATGACATTTCCTGTTCCCACTAGGTGGCGCTGTCCCTGATGTCAAATATGGCAGTTGTAATATGTTCAGGGGTGGAGCCTTATCATATGTGTTCACTTTGGTCAAGGTCAGAAAATCTATGACAGAATGAGAGGCAATAAGATTTTCATGGCGAGTCATCGAAATTCGCCGTGGCGCCACGGCCTCATAGTATTGTGAAAACTCAAAAGCTCCGCAATTTAACATGGCATAAGGGTGTAGTTGGCACTGACCAAATATGAAGGTTATGAAATCAAACCCCAAGGAGGAGTTCGTTAAAGTTCGAGGCATGGAAACGGTAAAATCAGAGCCAAAATGTCACCTTCTCTTCCAAATGGCGAACTTCCTGTTGGGTTTGCATCAATGGGCCCACAGACTTTTTTGTTCGACTCGGCATGATACACATGTGTGCCAAATTTCATACATGTAGCTGAAACGATGTGGTCGTAGGGCTGCATTTAACAAGGCATAGGTGGCGCTGTAGAGCCATTTCCCAGTGCTCATATGTAAAACCATTAAAATACAAAATTTTTCACCAGACCTGGCATGTGTGCAAAATTTCATGAGTTTTTGAGCATGTTTAGGCCCTCAAAAAGGCCCTTGTTTTGCCTGAATAATAATAATAATAATAATTAAAGCTGCAAGCAGCGTTATGAGGGCCCTCGCACCCCCGGCGTGTCGAGCCATGCCCAACACCTGAAACCAGCACGTCCGATCTGATGTCACATTGATGGAATTCATGCATTTAACCACCAGTTAACATTTCATTTGCTTCAACCATGAGTATAGTCGTCCCACTAGGTGGCGCTCTAACCATTATGTACAAATGGCATAACAAACATTTCCGAGCTCGAGTCTCATCACGCCTATGAGCTTTGGGAGAGATTGGACATTGTGTTTTTGAGTGACAGCAGATTACTGCTTTTTGGCGAGTGATTCAAACTCTAAGTGCCGCCATAACCACCCCGTTTCCTGAACGTAAAAACCTTCGCAATTTAACATCACAAAGGTCTTTAGATTCCTCACACTGGAGATTGGTTCAATATGATGAAATCCCTTGGAGGAGTTCGTCAAAGAACGGTGCCTGGAAAGAGGGGAAAATGTCACAAAAATTACACATTAATTTTAAAATGGCTGACTTCCTGTTGGATTTGGGATATTGCTCCAAGAGACTTTTTTGTACATCTTGATATTTTCCATAAGCTTACCAGGTTTCAGACTCATAGATGAAACACAGAGCAGGGGCTGTTGTTTTGAAATTTTGTAGGGGGCGCTGTGGAGCAATTTCGCGCTATTCAATGAAAATGATCACATGACAACAAAGCCTTAAGCACAATGGAGGTGTGCGCCAAATTTCAAGCCTCTATAAACTTTCCAAGCCCCTCAAAAGCCACTTCATCTTTCATGGTGGACCACGTTGCCACCAGGGTGCGCCGTTCAGTTTAAAGTCACAATTTTTGCACTAAAGCATCATCAAGGACTGATGGTGATATTCACCGCTTTTGAGGTGGCCACTATGAACCTGTGAAAATCAGTACAACAAAATTAAAGCCATGACATTTCCTGTTGCCACTAGGTGGCGCTCTTCATATTCCTGACAATGGGCACATCAATCTGTTCAGGGCGGGTGTGACATCATGCCTGTAAAGTCTGGTACTAATCAGACTGGATTTCATGGAGTTATACTAATTTGTTTCTTCATGGCGAGATATCAAAGTTCGCCATGCTGCTGAGGTCACACCCTTTCGTGAAAAGACACAGTTTTCACTGTACCCCAAGACCAACTCCTTAAGGCTTTCCTGGAGAAATTTGAGGCTGCAGATGTCACCCATCACTATACTGTACCCCAAAGTGTAAAACATGACATTTCCTGTTCCCACTAGGTGGCGCTGTCCTTGATGTCAAATATGGCAGTTGAAATATGTTCAGGGGTGGAGCCTTATCATATGTCTTCACTTTGGTCAAGGTCAGAAAATGTATGACAAAATGAGAGGCAATAAGATTTTCATGGCGAGTCATCAAAATTCGCCGTGGCGCCACGGCCTCATGGTATTGTGAAAACTCAAAAGCTCCGCAATTTAACATGGCACAAGGGTGTAGTTGACACTGTCCAAATTTGAAGTTTATAGGACCAAATCCCAAGGAGGAGTTCGTTAAAGTTCGAGGCATGGAAATGGCAAAATTAGAGCCAAAATGTCACCTTCTCTTCCAAATGGCGGACTTCCTGTTGGGTTTAGGACATTGCCATAATAGACTTTTTTGTTCGACTCTGAACGTTATATAGGTGTACCGACTTTCAAACTTGTAGGCCATACCCATACCGGGGGCTCGCGTTTTTCATTTTTCTAGGTGGCGCTACTGAGCTAATTTTCCCTGGCCATGTCTGAGAACATTAAAATACGTAAATTTTCACCAGACCTGACGCGTGTGCAAAATTTCATGAGTTTTCGAGCATGTTTAGGCCCTCAAACGGCCAATTCATTTGCCGGAATAATAATAATAATAATAATTAAAGCTGCAAGCAGCGTTACGAGGGCCCTCGCACCCCCGGCGCGTCGAGCCAAGCCCAACACCTAAAACCAGCACCTCCGATCTGACGTTTGGGAGAGATTGGACATTGTGTTTTTGAGTGACAGCAGATTACTGCTTTTTGGCGAGTGATTCAAACTCTAAGTGCCACCATAACCACCCCGTTTCACTGAACGTAAAAAGCTTCGCAATTTAACATCACAAAGGTCTTTAGATTCCACACACTGGAGATTGGTTCAATATGATGAAATCCCTTGGAGGAGTTCGTCAAAGAACGGTGCCTGGAAAGAGGGGAAAATGTTGCCAAAATTACACATTAATTTTAAAATGGCTGACTTCCTGTTGGATTTGGGATATTGCACCAAGAGACTTTTTTGTACATCTTGATATCTCCTATAAGCTTACCAGGTTTCAGAATCATACATAGAACACAGAGCAGGGGCTGTGGTTTTGAAATTTTGTAGGGGGCGCTGTGGAGCCACTTCGCGCTACTCAATGAAAATGATCACATGCCAACAAAGCGTTCATCCATTTGGAGGTGTGTGCCAAATTTCAAGCCTCTATAAACTTGCCAAGACCCTCAAAAGCCACTTCATCTTTCATGTTGAACAGCGTTGCCACCAGGGTGCGCCGTTCAGTTTAAAGTCACAATTTTTGCACTGAAGCATCACGAGGGACTGATGGTGATATTCACCGCTTTTGAGGTGGCCAAGATGAACCTGTGAAAATCAGTACAACAAAATTAAAGCCATGACATTTCCTGTTGCCACTAGGTGGCGCTGTCCGTATTTCCGACAATGGGCACATCAATCTGTTCAGGGCGGGTCTGACATCATGCCTGTAAAGTCTGGTACTGATCAGACTGGATTTCATTGAGTTATACTAATTTGTTTCTTCATGGCGTGACATCAAAGTTCGCCATGCCGCTGGTGTCACACCCTTTCGCGAAAACTCACAGTTTTCACTGTAACCCAAGACCAACTCCTTAAGGCTTTCCTGGAGAAATTTGAGGCTGCAGATGTCACCCATCACAATACTGTACCCCAAAGTGTAAAACATGACATTTCCTGTTCCCACTAGGTGGCGCTGTCCCTGATGTAAAATATGGCAGTTGAAATATGTTCAGGGATGGAGCCTTATCATATGTGTTCACTTTGGTCAAGGTCAGAAAATGTATGACAAAATGAGAGGCAATAAGATTTTCATGGCGAGTCATCGAAATTCGCCATGGCGCCACGGCCTCATAGTATTGTGAAAACTCAAAAGCTCCGCAATTTAACATGGCACAAGGGTGTAGTTGGCACTGACCAAATATGAAGCTTATACGACCAAATCCCAAGGAGGAGTTCGTTAAAGTTCGAGGCATGGAAATGGCAAAATTAGAGCCAAAATGTCACCTTCTCTTCCAAATGGCGGACTTCCTGTTGGGTTTGCGTCAATGGGCCCACAGACTTTTTTGTTCGTCTTGGCATGATACACATGTGTGCCAAATTTCATACATGTAGCTCAAACGATGTGGTCGTAGGGCTGCATTTAACAAGGCATAGGTGGCGCTCTAGAGCCATTTCCCAGTGCTCATATGTAAAACCATTAAAATACAAAATTTTTCACCAGACCTGGCATGTGTGCAAAATTTCATGAGTTTTTGAGCATGTTTAGGCCCTCAAAAAGGCCCTTGTTTCGCCTGAATAATAATAATAATAATAATTAAAGCTGCAAGCAGCGTTATGAGGGCCCTCGCACCCCCGGCGCGTCGAGCCACGCCCAACACCTACAACCAGCACCTCCGATCTGATGTCACATTGATGGAATTCATGCATTTAACCACCAGCTAACATTTCATCTCATTCAATCATCATTATAGTCGTCCCACTAGGTGGCGCTCTAACCATTACTGACAAATGGCATAACAAACATTTCCAAGCTCGAGTCTCATCACGCCTGCGACCTTTGGGAGAATTTGGACATTTAGATTTTGAGTGACAGCAGATTACTGCTTTTTGGCGAGTGATTGAAACTCCACATGCCACCATGACAACCCCGTTTCCCTGAACGTAAAAAGCTTCGCAATTTAACATCACAAAGGTCTTTAGATTCCACACACTGGAGATTGGTTCAATATGATGAAATCCCTTGGAGGAGTTCGTCAAAGAACGGTGCCTGGAAAGAGGGCAAAATGTTGCCAAAATTACACATTAATTTTAAAATGGCTGACTTCCTGTTGGATTTGGGATATTGCTCCAAGAGACTTTTTTGTACATCTTGATATCTCCTATAAGCTTACCAGGTTTAAGACTCATACATAAAACACAGAGCTGGGGCTGATGTTTTGAAATTTCGTAGGGGGCGCTGTGGAGCCATTTTGCGCTATTCAATGAAAATGATCACATAACAACAAAGCCTTATGCACATTGGAGGTGTGTGCCAAATTTCAAGACTTTTTAAACTTTCCAAGCCCCTCAAAAGCCACTTCACTTTTCATGGTGAACAGCGTTGCCACCAGGGTGCGCCGTTCAGTATAAAGTCACAATATTCGCACTGCAGCATCATGAAGGACTGACGGTGATATTCACCGCTTTTGAGGTGTCCACAATGAACCTGTGAAAATCAGTACAACAAAGTGTAAGACATGACATTTCCTGTTGCCACTAGGTGGCGCTGTCCGTATTTCCGACAATGGGCACATCAATCTGTTCAGGGCGCGTCTGACATCATGCCTGTAAAGTCTGGTACTGATCAGACTGGATTTCATTGAGTTATACTAATTTGTTTCTTCATGGCGTGACATCAAAGTTCGCCATGCTGCTGGGGTCACACCCTTTCGCGAAAACTCACAGTTTTCACTGTAACCCAAGACCAACTCCTTAAGGCTTTCCTGGAGAAATTTGAGGCTGCAGATGTCACCCATCACTATACTGTACCCCAAAGTGTAAAACATGACATTTCCTGTTCCCACTAGGTGGCGCTGTCCTTGATGTCAAATATGGCAGTTGAAATATGTTCAGGGGTGGAGCCTTATCATATGTTTTCACTTTGGTCAAGGTCAGAAAATGTATGACAAAATGAGAGGCAATAAGATTTTCATGGCGAGTCATCGAAATTCGCCATGGCGCCACGGCCTCATAGTATTGTGAAAACTCAAAAGCTCCGCAATTTAACATGGCACAAGGGTGTAGTTGACACTGTCCAAATTTGAAGGTTATGAAATGAAACCCCAAGGAGGAGTTCGCAAAAGTTCGAGGCATGGAAATGGCAAAATTAGAGCCAAAATGTCACCTTCTCTTCCAAATGGCGGACTTCCTGTTGGGTTTGCGTCAATGGGCCCACAGACTTTTTTGTTCGTCTTGGCATGATACACATGTGTGCCAAATTTCATACATGTAGCTCAAACTATGTGGTCGTAGGGCTGCATTTAACAAGGCATAGGTGGCGCTGTAGAGCCATTTCCCAGTGCTCATATGTAAAACCATTAAAATACAAAATTTTTCACCAGACCTGGCATGTGTGCAAAATTTCATGAGTTTTTGAGCATGTTTAGGCCCTCAAAAAGGCCCTTGTTTCGCCTGAATAATAATAATAATAATAATAATAATAATAATAATAATAATTAAAGCTGCAAGCAGCGTTATGAGGGCCCTCGCACCCCGGCGTGTCGAGCCACGCCCAACACCTAAAACCAGCACGTCCGATGTGATGTCACATTGATGGAATTCATGCATTTAACCACCAGCTAACATTTCATCTCATTGAACCATGATTATAGTCGTCCCACTAGGTGGCGCTCTAATTATTACCGACAAATGGCATACCAAACATTTCCGAGCTCCAGTCTCATCACACCTGAGATGTTTGGGAGAGATTGGACTTTGTGTTTTTGAGTGACAGCAGATTACTGCTTTGTGGAGAGTTATTCAAACTCTAAGTGCCGCCATAACCACCCCGTTTCGCTGAACGTAAAAAGCTTCGCAATTTAACATCACAAAGGTCTTTAGATTCCACAAGCTGCAGATCGGTCCAATCTGATGAAATCCCTTGGAGGAGTTCGTCAAACTACGGTGCCTGAAAAGATGGGAAAATGTTGCCAAAATTACACATTAATTTTAAAATGGCTGACTTCCTGTTGGATTTGGGATATTGCTCCAAGAGACTTTTTTGTACATCTTGATATCTCCTATAAGCTTACCAGGTTTCAGATTCATACATAAAACACAGAGCTGGGGCTGTGGTTTTGAAATTTTGTAGGGGGCGCTGTGGAGCCATTTTGGGATATTCAATGAAAATGATCACATGACAACAAAGCCTTCATCACATTGGAGGTGTGTGCCAAATTTCAAGCCTCTATAAACTTGCCAAGACCCTCAAAAGCCACTTCATCTTTCATGGTGAACAGCGTTGCCACCAGGGTGCGCCGTTCAGTTTAAAGTCACAATGTTTGCACTGAAGCATCACGAGGGACTGATGGTGATATTCACCGCTTTTGAGGTGGCCACGATGAACCTGTGAAAATCAGTACAACAAAATTAAAGCCATGACATTTCCTGTTGCCACTAGGTGGCGCTGTCCGTATTTCTGACAATGGGCACATCAATCTGTTCAGGGCGGGTCTGACATCATGCCTGTAAAGTCTGGTACTGATCAGGCTGGATTTCATTGAGTTATACTAATTTGTTTCTTCATGGCGTGACATCAAAGTTCGCCATGCTGCTGGGGTCACACCCTTTTGCAAAAAGTCACAGTTTTCACTGTAACCCAAGACCAACTCCTTAAGGCTTTCCTGGAGAAATTTGAGGCTGCAGATGTCACCCATCACAATACTGTACCCCAAAGTGTAAAACATGACATTTCCTGTTCCCACTAGGTGGCGCTGTCCTTGATTTTAAATATGGCAGTTGAAATATGTTCAGGGGTGGAGCCTTATCATATGTGTTCACTTTGGTCAAGGTCAGAAAATGTATGACAAAATGAGAGGCAATGAGATTTTCATGGCGAGTCATCGAAATTCGCCATGGCGCCACGGCCTCATAGTATTGTGAAAACTCAAAAGCTCCGCAATTTAACATGGCACAAGGGTGTAGTTGACACTGACCAAATATGAAGGTTATGAAATCAAACCCCAAGGAGGAGTTCGCAAAAGTTCGAGGCATGGAAATGGCAAAATTAGAGCCAAAATGTCACCTTCTCTTCCAAATGGCGGACTTCCTGTTGGGTTTGCGTCAATGGGCCCACAGACTTTTTTGTTCGTCTTGGCATGATACACATGTGTGCCAAATTTCATACATGTAGCTGAAACGATGTGGTCGTAGGGCTGCATTTAACAAGGCATAGGTGGCGCTGTAGAGCCATTTCCCAGTGCTCATATGTAAAACCATTAAAATACAAAATTTTTCACCAGACCTGGCATGTGTGCAAAATTTCATGAGTTTTTGAGCATGTTTAGGCCCTCAAAAAGGCCCTTGTTTCGCCTGAATAATAATAATAATAATAATAATAATAATAATAAGAAACGGAGCAGATACAATAGGGCCTTCGCACTCTCAGTGCTCGGGCCCTAATAATAATAATAATAAGAAACGGAGCAGATACAATAGGGCCTTCGCACTCTCGGTGCTCGGGCCCTAATAATAATAATTAAAGCTGCAAGCAGCGTTATGAGGGCCCTCGCACCCCATCGCGTCGAGCTACGCCCAACACCTACAACCAGCACCTCCGATCTGATGTCACATTGATGAAATTCATGCATTCAACCACCAGCTAACATTTCATCTCATTCAATCATGATTATAGTCGTCCCACTAGGTGGCGCTCTAACCATTACTGACAAATGGCATAACAAACATTTCCGAGCTCGAGTCTCATCACGCCTGCGACCTTTGGGACATATTGGATATTTTGATTTTGAGTGACAGCAGATTACTACTTTTTGGCGAGTGACTGAAACTCCACATGCCGCCATGACCACCCCGTTTCCCTGAACGTAAAAAGCTTCGCAATTTAACATCACAAAGGTCTTTAGATTCCACACACTGGAGATTGGTTCAATCTGATGAAATCCCTTGGAGGAGTTCGTCAAAGAACGGTGCCTGGAAAGAGGGGAAAATGTTGCCAAAATTGCACATTAATTTTAAAATGGCTGACTTCCTGTTGGATTTGGGATATTGCTCCAAGAGACTTTTTTGTACATCTTGATATTTTCCATAAGCTTACCAGGTTTCAGACTCATAGATGAAACACAGAGCAGGGGCTGTTGTTTTGAAATTTTGTAGGGGGCGCTGTGGAGCAATTTCGCGCTATTCAATTAAAATGATCACATGACAACAAAGCCTTCATCACATTGGAGGTGTGTGCCAAATTTCAAGACTTTTTAAACTTTCCAAGCCCCTCAAAAGCCACTTCATCTTTCATGGTGAACCGCGTTGCCACCAGGGTGCGCCGTTCAGTTTAAAGTCACAATTTTTGCACTGAAGCATCACAAGGGACTGATGGTGATATTCACCGCTTTTGAGGTATCCACAATGAACCTGTGAAAATCAGTACAACAAAATTAAAGCCATGACATTTCCTGTTCCCACTAGGTGGCGCTGTCCGTATTCCCGACAATGGGCACATCAATCTGTTCAGGGCGGGTCTGTCATCATGCCTGTAAAGTCTGGTACTGATCAGACTGGATTTCATTGAGTTATACTAATTTGTTTCTTCATGGCGTGACATCAAAGTTCGCCATGCTGCTGGGGTCACACCCTTTTGCGAAAAGTCACAGTTTTCACTGTAACCCAAGACCAACTCCTTAAGGCTTTTCTGGAGAAATTTGAGGCTGCAGATGTCACCCATCACTATACTGTACCCCAAAGTGTAAAACATGACATTTCCTGTTCCCACTAGGTGGTGCTGTCCTTGATGTCAAATATGGCAGTTGAAATATGTTTAGGGGTGGAGCCTTATCATATGTGTTCACTTTGGTCAAGGTCAGAAAATGTATGACAAAATGAGAGGCAATAAGATTTTCATGGCGAGTCATCGGAATTCGCCATGGCGCCACGGCCTCATGGTATTGTGAAAACTCAAAAGCTCCGCAATTTAACATGGCACAAGGGTGTAGTTGACACTGACCAAATATGAAGGTTATGAAATCAAACCCCAAGGAGGAGTTCGCAAAAGTTCGAGGCATGGAAATGGCAAAATTAGAGCCAAAATGTCACATTCTCTTCCAAATGGCGGACTTCCTGTTGGGTTTGCGTCAATGGGCCCACAGACTTTTTTGTTCGTCTTGGCATGATACACATGTGTGCCAAATTTCATACATGTAGCTCAAACGATGTGGTCGTAGGGCTGCATTTAACAAGGCATAGGTGGCGCTCTAGAGCCATTTCCCAGTGCTCATATGTAAAACCATTAAAATACAAAATTTTTCACCAGACCTGGCATGTGTGCAAAATTTCATGAGTTTTTGAGCATGTTTAGGCCCTCAAAAAGGCCCTTGTTTCGCCTGAATAATAATAATAATAATAATAATAATAATAATAATAATAATAATAATAATAATAAGAAACGGAGCAGATACAATAGGGCCTTCGCACTCTCGGTGCTCGGGCCCTAATAATAATAATAATAATAAGAAACGGAGCAGATACAATAGGGCCTTCGCACTCTCGGTGCTCGGGCCCTAATAATAATAATAATAATAATAATAATAATAATAATAATAATAAACAGAGCAATTACAATAGGGCCTTCGCACTGTCAGTGCTCGGGCCCTAATAATAATAAACAGAGCAATTACAATAGGGCCTTCGCACTGTCAGTGCTCGGGCCCTAATTAAAGCTGCAAGCAGCGTTATGAGGGCCCTCGCACCCCCGGCGTGTCGAGCCATGCCCAACACCTGAAACCAGCACGTCCGATCTGATGTCACATTGATGGAATTCATGCATTTAACCACCAGTTAACATTTCAACTCATTCATTCATGATTAGTTAGTCGTTCCACTAGGTGGCGCTCTAACCATTATGTACAAATGGCATAACAAACACTTCCGAGCTCGAGTCTCATCACACCTGAGACGTTTGGGAGAGATTGGACATTGTGTTTTTGAGTGACAGCAGATTACTGCTTTTTGGCGAGTGATTCAAACTCTAAGTGCCACCATAACCACCCCGTTTCACTGAACGTAAAAAGCTTCGCAATTTAACATCACAAAGGTCTTTAGATTCCACACACTGGAGATTGGTTCAATATGATGAAATCCCTTGGAGGAGTTCGTAAAAGAACGGTGCCTGGAAAGAGGGGAAAATGTTGCCAAAATTACACATTAATTTTAAAATGGCTGACTTCCTGTTGGATTTGGGATATTGCACCAAGAGACTTTTTTGTACATCTTGATATCTCCTATAAGCTTACCAGGTTTCAGAATCATACATAGAACACAGAGCAGGGGCTGTGGTTTTGAAATTTTGTAGGGGGCGCTGTGGAGCAATTTCGCACTATTCAATGAAAATGATCACATGCCAACAAAGCCTTCATCCATTTGGAGGTGTGTGCCAAATTTCAAGCCTCTATAAACTTGCCAAGACCCTCAAAAGCCACTTCATCTTTCATGTTGAACAGCGTTGCCACCAGGGTGCGCCGTTCAGTTTAAACTCACAATTTTTGCACTGAAGCATCACGAGGGACTGATGGTGATATTCACCGCTTTTGAGGTGGCCAAGATGAACCTGTGAAAATCAGTACAACAAAATTAAAGCCATGACATTTCCTGTTGCCACTAGGTGGCGCTGTCCGTATTTCCGACAATGGGCACATCAATCTGTTCAGGGCGGGTCTGACATCATGCCTGTAAAGTCTGGTACTGATCAGACTGGATTTCATTGAGTTATACTAATTTGTTTCTTCATGGCGTGACATCAAAGTTCGCCACGCCGCTGGGGTCACACCCTTTTGCGAAAAGTCACAGTTTTCACTGTAACCCAAGACCAACTCCTTAAGGCTTTCCTGGAGAAATTTGAGGCTGCAGATGTCACCCATCACTATACTGTACCCCAAAGTGTAAAACATGACATTTCCTGTTCCCACTAGGTGGCGCTGTCCTTGATGTCAAATATGGCAGTTGAAATATGTTCAGGGGTGGAGCCTTATAATATGTGTGCTCTTTGGTCCAGATCGGAACATGTATGACAGAATGAGAGGCAATAAGATTTTCATGGCGAGTCATCAAAATTCGCCATGGCGCCACGGCCTCATACTATTGTGAAAACTCAAAAGCTCCGCAATTTAACATGGCACAAGGGTGTAGTTGACACTGTCCAAATTTGAAGTTTATAGGACCAAATCCCAAGGAGGAGTTCGTTAAAGTACAAGGCATGGAAACGGTAAAATCAGAGCCAAAATGTCACCTTCAATCCAAAATGGCGGACTTCCTGTTGGGTTTAGGACATTGCCATAATAGACTTTTTTGTTCGACTCTGAACGTTATATAGGTGTACCGACTTTCAAACATGTAGGTCATACCCATACCGGGGGCTCGCGTTTTTCATTTTTCTAGGTGGCGCTACTGAGCTAATTTTCCCTGGCCATGTCTGAGAACATTAAAATACGTAAATTTTCACCAGACCTGATGCGTGTGCGAAATTTCATGAGTTTTCGAGCATGTTTAGGCCCTCAAACGGCCAATTCATTTGCCGGAATAATAATAATAATAATAATAATTAAAGCTGCAAGCAGCGTTAGGAGGGCCCTCGCACCCCCGGCGCGTCGAGCCACGCCCAACACCTAAAACCAGCATGTCCGATCTGATGTCACATTGATGGAATTCATGCATTTAACCACCAGCTAACAATTCATCTCATTCAATCATGATTATAGTTGTCCCACTAGGTGGCGCTCTAACCATTACTGACAAATGGCATAACAAACATTTCCTAGCTCGAGTCTCATCACGCCTGCGACCTTTGGGAGAGATTGAACATTTTGATTTTGAGTGACAGCAGATTACTGCTTTTTGGCGAGTGATTGAAACTCCACGTGCCGCCATGACCACCCCGTTTCCCTAAATGTAAAAAGCTTCGCAATTTAACATCACAAAGGTCTTTAGATTCCACACACAGGAGATTGGTTCAATATGATGAAATCCCTTGGAGGAGTTCGTCAAAGTATGAAGCCTGAAAAGAGGGGAAAATGTTGCCAAAATTGCACATTAATTTTAAAATGGCTGACTTCCTGTTGGATTTGGGATATTGCTCCAAGAGACTTTTTTGTACATCTTGATATCTCCTATAAGCCTACCAGGTTTCAGATTCATACATAAAACACAGAGCTGGGGCTGTGGTTTTGAAATTTTGTAGGGGGCGCTGTGGAGCCATTTTGGGATATTCAATGAAAATGATCACATGACAACAAAGCCTTCGTAACATTGGAGGTGTGTGCCAAATTTCAAGCCTCTATAAACTTGCCAAGACCCTCAAAAGCCACTTCATATTTCATGGTGGACCACGTTGCCACCAGGGTGCGCCGTTCAGTTTAAAGTCACAATTTTTGCACTGAAGCATCACGAGGGACTGATGGTGATATTCACCGCTTTTGAGGTGGCCACGATGAACCTGTGAAAATCAGTACAACAAAATTAAAGCCATGACATTTCCTGTTGCCACTAGGTGGCGCTGTCCGTATTTCCGACAATGGGCACATCAATCTGTTCAGGGCGGGTCTGACATCATGCCTGTAAAGTCTGGTACTGATCAGACTGGATTTCATTGAGTTATACTAATTTGTTTCTTCATGGCGTGACATCAAAGTTCGCCATGCTGCTGGGGTCACACCCTTTCGCGAAAACTCACAGTTTTCACTGTAACCCAAGACCAACTCCTTAAGGCTTTCCTGGAGAAATTTGAGGCTGCAGATGTCACCCATCACTATACTGTACCCCAAAGTGTAAAACATGACATTTCCTGTTTCCACTAGGTGGCGCTGTCCTTCATGTCAAATATGGCAGTTGAAATATGTTCAGGGGTGGAGCCTTATCATATGTGTGCTCTTTGGTCCAGATCGGAACATGTATGACAGAATGAGAGCCAATAAGATTTTCATGGCGAGTCATCAAAATTCGCCATGGCGCCACGGCCTCATACTATTGTGAAAACTCAAAAGCTCCGCAATTTAACATGGCACAAGGGTGTAGTTGACACTGTCCAAATTTGAAGTTTATAGGACCAAATCCCAAGGAGGAGTTCGTTAAAGTACAAGGCATGGAAACGGTAAAATCAGACCCAAAATGTCACCTTCAATCCAAAATGGCGGACTTCCTGTTGGGTTTAGGACATTGCCATAATAGACTTTTTTGTTCGACTGTCAACGTTATATAGGTGTACCGACTTTCAAATATGTAGGTCTTACCCATACCGGGGGCTCGCATTTTTCATTTTTCTAGGTGGCGCTACTGAGCTAATTTTCCCTGGCCATGTCTGAGAACATTAAAATACGTAAATTTTCACCAGACCTGACGCGTGTGCAAAATTTCATGAGTTTTCGAGCATGTTTAGGCCCTCAAAAGGCCAATTCATTTGCCGGAATAATAATAATAATAATAATAATAATAATAATAATAAACAGAGCAATTACAATAGGGCCTTCGCACTATCAGTGCTCGGGCCCTAATTAAAGCTGCAAGCAGCGTTATGAGGGCCCTCGCACCCCCGGCGTGTCGAGCCACGCCCAACACCTGAAACCAGCACGTCCGATCTGATGTCACATTGATGGAATTCATGCATTTAACCACCAGCTAACATTTCATCTCATTCAGTCATCATTATAGTCGTCCCACTAGGTGGCGCTCTAACCATTATAGACAAAGGGAATAACAAACATTTCCGAGCTCGAGTCTCATCACGCCTGCGACCTTTGGGAGAGATTGGACTTTGTGTCTTTGAGTGACAGCATATTACTGCTTTTTGGCCAGTGATTGAAACTCCACGTGCCGCCATGACCACCCCGTTTCCTTGAACGTAAAAAGCTTCGCAATTTAACATCACAAAGGTCTTTAGATTCCACACCCTGGAGAATGGTTCAATATGATGAAATCCCTTGGAGGAGTTCGTCAAAGTATGAAGCCTGAAAAGAGGGGAAAATGTCGCCAAAATTACACATTAATTTTAAAATGGCTGACTTCCTGTTGGATTTGGGATATTGCTCCAAGAGACTTTTTTGTACATCTTGATATTTTCCATAAGCTTACCAGGTTTCAGACTCATAGATGAAACACAGAGCAGGGGCTGTTGTTTTGAAATTTTGTAGGGGGCGCTGTGGAGCAATTTCGAGCTATTCAATGAAAATGATCACATGCCAACAAAGCCTACATCCATTTGGAGGTGTGTGCCAAATTTCAAGCCTCTATAAACTTTCCAAGCCCCTCAAAAGCCACTTCATCTTTCATGGTGAACCGCGTTGCCACCAGGGTGCGCCGTTCAGTTTAAAGTCACAATTTTTGCACTGAAGCATCACGAGGGACTGATGTTGATATTCACCGCTTTTGAGGTGGTCACGATGAACCTGTGAAAATCAGTACAACAAAATTAAAGCCATGACATTTCCTGTTGCCACTAGGTGGCGCTGTCCGTATTTCCGACAATGGACACATCAATCTGTTCAGGGTGGGTCTGACATCATGCCTGTAAAGTCTGGTACTGATCAGACTGGATTTCATTGAGTTATACTAATTTGTTTCTTCATGGCGTGACATCAAAGTTCGCCATGCTGCTGGGGTCACACCCTTTCGCGAAAAGTCACAGTTTTCACTGTAACCCAAGACCAACTCCTTAAGGCTTTCCTGGAGAAATTTGAGGCTGCAGATGTCACCCATCACTATACTGTACCCCAAAGTGTAAAACATGACATTTCCTGTTCCCACTAGGTGGCGCTGTCCTTGATGTCAAATATGGCAGTTGAAATATGTTCAGGGGTGGAGCCTTATCATATGTGTGCTGTTTGGTCCAGATCGGAACATGTATGACAAAATGAGAGGCAATAAGATTTTCATGGCGAGTCATCGAAATTCGCCATGGCG
The DNA here is from genome assembly GCF_963969265.1 of Rhamphochromis sp. 'chilingali'. NCBI lineage: Eukaryota > Metazoa > Chordata > Actinopteri > Cichliformes > Cichlidae > Rhamphochromis > Rhamphochromis sp. 'chilingali'. The sequence continues at coordinate 10,843,920 of NC_137929.1, forward strand.
CCACGGCCTCATAGTATTGTGAAAACTCAAAAGCTCCGCAATTTAACATGGCACAAGGGTGTAGTTGACACTGTCCAAATTTGAAGGTTATGAAATGAAACCCCAAGGAGGAGTTCGCAAAAGTTCGAGGCATGGAAATGGCAAAATTAGAGCCAAAATGTCACCTTCTCTTCCAAATGGCGGACTTCCTGTTGGGTTTGCGTCAATGGGCCCACAGACTTTTTTGTTCGTCTTGGCATGATACATATGTGTGCCAAATTTCATACATGTAGCTCAAACGATGTGGTCGTAGGGCTGCATTTAACAAGGCATAGGTGGCGCTGTAGAGCCATTTCCCAGTGCTCATATGTAAAACCATTAAAATACAAAATTTTTCACCAGACCTGGCATGTGTGCAAAATTTCATGAGTTTTTGAGCATGTTTAGGCCCTCAAAAAGGCCCTTGTTTCGCCTGAATAATAATAATAATAATAATAAGAAACGGAGCAGATACAATAGGGCCTTCGCACTCTCAGTGCTCGGGCCCTAATAATAATAATAATAATAATAATAATTAAAGCTGCAAGCAGCGTTATGAGGGCCCTCGCACCCCCGGCGTGTCGAGCCACGCCCAACACCTAAAACCAGCACATCCGATGTGATGTCACATTGATGGAATTCATGCATTTAACCACCAGCTAACATTTCAACTCATTCATTCATGATTTGTTAGTCGTTCCACTAGGTGGCGCTCTAACCCTTATGCACAAATGGCATAACAAACATTTCCGAGCTCGAGTCTCATCACGCCTGCGACCTTTGGGAGAGATTGGACTTTGTGTCTTTGAGTGACAGCAGATTACTGCTTTTTGGCGAGTGATTGAAACTCCACGTGCCGCCATGACCACCCCGTTTCCTTGAACGTAAAAAGCTTCGCAATTTAACATCACAAAGGTCTTTAGATTCCACACACTGGAGAATGGTTCAATATGATGAAATCCCTTGGAGGAGTTCGTCAAAGTATGAAGCCTGAAAAGAGGGGAAAATGTCGCCAAAATTGCACATTAATTTTAAAATGGCTGACTTCCTGTTGGATTTTGGATATTGCTCCAAGAGACTTTTTTGTACATCTTGATATCTCCTATAAGCTTACCAGGTTTCAGACTCATACATAAAACACAGAGCTGGGGCTGTGGTTTTGAAATTTTGTAGGGGGCGCTGTGGAGCCATTTCGCGCTATTCAATAAAAATGATCACATGACAACAAAGCCTTCATCCATTTGGAGGGGTGTGCTAAATTTAAAGCCTCTATATACTTTCCAAGCCCCTCAAAAGCCACTTCATCTTTCATGGTGGACCGCGTTGCCACCAGGGTGCGCCGTTCAGTTTAAAGTCACAATTTTTGCACTGAAGCATCACGAGGGACTGATGTTGATATTCACCGCTTTTGAGGTGGCCACGATGAACCTGTGAAAATCAGTACAACAAAATTAAAGCCATGACATTTCCTGTTGCCACTAGGTGGCGCTGTACGTATTCCCGACAATGGGCACATCAATCTGTTCAGGGCAGGTCTGACATCATGCCTGTAAAGTCTGGTACTGAACAGACTGGATTTCATTGAGTTATACTAATTTGTTTCTTCATGGCGTGACATTAAAGTTCGCCATGCTGCTGGGGTCACACCCTTTTGCGAAAAGTCACAGTTTTCACTGTAACCCAAGACCAACTCCTTAAGGCTTTCCTGGAGAAATTTGAGGCTGCAGGTGTCACCCATCACAATACTGTACCCCAAAGTGTAAAACATGACATTTCCTGTTCCCACTAGGTGGCGCTGTCCCTGGTGTCAAATATGGCAGTTGAAATATGTTCAGGGGTGGAGCCTTATCATATGTGTTCACTTTGGTCAAGGTCAGAAAATGTATGACAAAATGAGAGGCAATAAGATTTTCATGGCGAGTCATCGAAATTCGCCATGGCGCCACGGCCTCATAGTATTGTGAAAACTCAAAAGCTCCGCAATTTAACATGGCCCAGGTGTGTAGTTGACACTGACCAAAGATGAAGCTTATACAACCAAATCCCAAGGAGGAGTTCGCAAAAGTTCGAGGCATGGAAATGGCAAAATTAGAGCCAAAATGTCACCTTCTCTTCCAAATGGCGGACTTCCTGTTGGGTTTGCATCAATGGGCCCACAGACTTTTTTGTTCGACTCGGCATGATACACATGTGTGCCAAATTTCATACATGTAGCTGAAACGATGTGGTCGTAGGGCTGCATTTAACAAGGCATAGGTGGCGCTGTAGAGCCATTTCCCAGTGCTCATATGTAAAACCATTAAAATACAAAATTTTTCACCAGACCTGGCATGTGTGCAAAATTTCATGAGTTTTCGAGCATGTTTAGGCCCTCAAACGGCCAATTCATTTGCCGAAATAATAATAATAATAATAATAAACAGAGCAATTACAATAGGGCCTTCGCACTGTCAGTGCTCGGGCCCTAATAAACAGAGCAATTACAATAGGGCCTTCGCACTGTCAGTGCTCGGGCCCTAATTAAAGCTGCAAGCAGCGTTATGAGGGCCCTCGCACCCCCGGCGTGTCGAGCCATGCCCAACACCTGAAACCAGCACGTCCGATCTGATGTCACATTGATGGAATTCATGCATTTAACCACCAGTTAACATTTCAACTCATTCATTCATGATTAGTTAGTCGTTCCACTAGGTGGCGCTCTAACCATTATGTACAAATGGCATAACAAACACTTCCGAGCTCGAGTCTCATCACACCTGAGACGTTTGGGAGAGATTGGACATTGTGTTTTTGAGTGACAGCAGATTACTGCTTTTTGGCGAGTGATTCAAACTCTAAGTGCCACCATAACCACCCCGTTTCACTGAACGTAAAAAGCTTCGCAATTTAACATCACAAAGGTCTTTAGATTCCACACACTGGAGATTGGTTCAATATGATGAAATCCCTTGGAGGAGTTCGTAAAAGAACGGTGCCTGGAAAGAGGGGAAAATGTTGCCAAAATTACACATTAATTTTAAAATGGCTGACTTCCTGTTGGATTTGGGATATTGCACCAAGAGACTTTTTTGTACATCTTGATATCTCCTATAAGCTTACCAGGTTTCAGAATCATACATAGAACACAGAGCAGGGGCTGTGGTTTTGAAATTTTGTAGGGGGCGCTGTGGAGCAATTTCGCACTATTCAATGAAAATGATCACATGCCAACAAAGCCTTCATCCATTTGGAGGTGTGTGCCAAATTTCAAGCCTCTATAAACTTGCCAAGACCCTCAAAAGCCACTTCATCTTTCATGTTGAACAGCGTTGCCACCAGGGTGCGCCGTTCAGTTTAAAGTCACAATTTTTGCACTGAAGCATCACGAGGGACTGATGGTGATATTCACCGCTTTTGAGGTGGCCAAGATGAACCTGTGAAAATCAGTACAACAAAATTAAAGCCATGACATTTCCTGTTGCCACTAGGTGGCGCTGTCCGTATTTCCGACAATGGGCACATCAATCTGTTCAGGGCGGGTCTGACATCATGCCTGTAAAGTCTGGTACTGATCAGACTGGATTTCATTGAGTTATACTAATTTGTTTCTTCATGGCGTGACATCAAAGTTCGCCACGCCGCTGGGGTCACACCCTTTTGCGAAAAGTCACAGTTTTCACTGTAACCCAAGACCAACTCCTTAAGGCTTTCCTGGAGAAATTTGAGGCTGCAGATGTCACCCATCACTATACTGTACCCCAAAGTGTAAAACATGACATTTCCTGTTCCCACTAGGTGGCGCTGTCCTTGATGTCAAATATGGCAGTTGAAATATGTTCAGGGGTGGAGCCTTATAATATGTGTGCTCTTTGGTCCAGATCGGAACATGTATGACAGAATGAGAGGCAATAAGATTTTCATGGCGAGTCATCAAAATTCGCCATGGCGCCACGGCCTCATACTATTGTGAAAACTCAAAAGCTCCGCAATTTAACATGGCACAAGGGTGTAGTTGACACTGTCCAAATTTGAAGTTTATAGGACCAAATCCCAAGGAGGAGTTCGTTAAAGTACAAGGCATGGAAACGGTAAAATCAGAGCCAAAATGTCACCTTCAATCCAAAATGGCGGACTTCCTGTTGGGTTTAGGACATTGCCATAATAGACTTTTTTGTTCGACTCTGAACGTTATATAGGTGTACCGACTTTCAAACATGTAGGTCATACCCATACCGGGGGCTCGCGTTTTTCATTTTTCTAGGTGGCGCTACTGAGCTAATTTTCCCTGGCCATGTCTGAGAACATTAAAATACGTAAATTTTCACCAGACCTGATGCGTGTGCGAAATTTCATGAGTTTTCGAGCATGTTTAGGCCCTCAAACGGCCAATTCATTTGCCGGAATAATAATAATAATAATAATAATAATAATAATTAAAGCTGCAAGCAGCGTTATGAGGGCCCTCGCACCCCCGGCACGTCGAGCCACTGCCAACACCTCAAACCGGCACGTCCGATGTGATGTCACATTGATGGAATTCATGCTTTTAATCACCAGCTAACATTTCATCTTATTCAACCAGGATTATAGTCATGCCACTAGGTGGCGCTCTAACCATTATTGACAAATAGCATAACAAACATTTCCAAGCTCGAGTCTCATCACACCTGCGACCTTTGGGAGAGATTGGACATTGTGTTTTTTAGTGACAGCAGATTACTGCTTTTTGCGAGTGATTGAAACTCTACGTGCCGCCATGACCACCCCGTTTCCCTGAACGGAAAAAGCTTCGCAATTTAACATCACAAAGGTCTTTAGATTCTACACACTGAAGAATGCTTCAATATGATGAAATCCCTTGGAGGAGTTCGTCAAAGTATGAGGCCTGAAAAGGGGGGAAAATGTCATCAAAATTACACATTAATTTTAAAATGGCTGACTTCCTGTTGGATTTGGGATATTGCTCCAAGAGACTTTTTTGTACATCTTGATATCTTACACAAGCTTACCAAGTGTCAGACTCATAGATGAAACACAGAGCAGGGGCTGATGTTTTGAAATATTGTAGGGGGCGCTGTGGAGCCATTTTGCGCTATTCAAGGAAAATGGTTACATAACAACAATGCCTTCATCCATTTGGAGGTGTGTGCCAAATTTCAAGCCTCTATAAACTTTCCAAGCCCCTCAAAAGCCACTTCATCTTTCATGGTGAACCGCGTTGCCACCAGGGTGCGCCGTTCAGTTTAAAGTCACAATTTTTGCACTGAAGCATCACGAGGGACTGATGTTGATATTCACCGCTTTTGAGGTGGCCACGAAGAACCTGTGAAAATCAGTACAACAAAATTAAAGCCATGACATTTCCTGTTGCCATTAGGTGGCGCTGTCCGTATTTCCGACAATGGGCACATCAATCTGTTCAGGGCGGGTCTGACATCATGCCTGTAAAGTCTGGTACTGATCAGACTGGATTTCATTGAGTTATACTAATTTGTTTATTCATGGCGTGACATCAAAGTTCGCCATGCTGCTGGGGTCACACCCTTTTGCGAAAAGTCACAGTTTTCACTGTAACCCAAGACCAACTCCTTAAGGCTTTCCTGGAGAAATTTGAGGCTGCAGATGTCACCCATCACTATACTGTACCCCAAAGTGTAAAACATGACATTTCCTGTTCCCACTAGGTGGCGCTGTCCTTGATGTCAAATATGGCAGTTGAAATATGTTCAGGGGTGGAGCCTTATCATATGTGTGCTCTTTGGTCCAGATCGGAACATGTATGACAGAATGAGAGGCAATAAGATTTTCATGGCGAGTCATCGAAATTCGCCATGGCGCCACGGCCTCATAGTATTGTGAAAACTCAAAAGCTCCGCAATTTAACATGGCACAAGGGTGTAGTTGGCACTGACCAAATATGAAGGTTATGAAATCAAACCCCAAGGAGGAGTTCGTCAAAGTTCGAGGCATGGAAATGGTAAAATCAGAGCCAAAATGTCACCTTCAATCCAAAATGGCGGACTTCCTGTTGGGTTTAGGACATTGCCATAATAGACTTTTTTGTTCGACTCTGAACGTTATATAGGTGTACCGACTTTCAAACATGTAGGTCATACTCATACCGGGGGCTCGCGTTTTTCATTTTTCTAGGTGGCGCTACTGAGCTAATTTTCCCTGGCCATGTCTGAGAACATTAAAATACGTAAATTTTCACCAGACCTGACGCGTGTGCAAAATTTCATGAGTTTTCGAGCATGTTTAGGCCCTCAAACGGCCAATTCATTTGCCGGAATAATAATAATAATAATAATAATAATAATTAAAGCTGCAAGCAGCGTTATGAGGGCCCTCGCACCCCCGGCGCGTCGAACCACGCCCAACACCTAAAACCAGCACCTCCGATCTGATGTCACATTGATTGAATTCATGCATTTAACTACCAGCTAACATTTCATCTCATTGAACCATGATTATAGTCGTCCCAATAGGTGGCGCTCTAACTATTACCGACAAATGGCATACCAAACATTTCCGAGCTCGAGTCTCATCACACCTGAGACGTTTGGGAGAGATTGGACATTGTGTTTTTGAGTGACAGCAGATTACTGCTTTTTGGAGAGTGATTCAAACTCTAAGTGCCGCCATAACCACCCCGTTTCCCTAAATGTAAAAAGCTTCGCAATTTAACATCACAAAGGTCTTTAGATTCCACACACAGGAGATTGGTTCAATATGATGAAATCCCTTGGAGGAGTACGTCAAAGCACGGTGCCTGAAAAGAGGGGAAAATGTCACAAAAATTGCACATTAATTTTAAAATGGCTGACTTCCTGTTGGATTTGGGATATTGCTCCAAGAGACTTTTTTGTACATCTTGATATCTCCTATAAGCCTACCAGGTTTCAGATTCATACATAAAACACAGAGCTGGGGCTGTGGTTTTGAAATTTTGTAGGGGGCGCTGTGGAGCCATTTTGGGATATTCAATGAAAATGATCACATAACAACAAAGCCTTCGTCACATTGGAGGTGTGCGCCAAATTTCAAGCCTCTATAAACTTGCCAAGACCCTCAAAAGCCACTTCATCTTTCATGTTGAACAGCGTTGCCACCAGGGTGCGCCGTTCAGTTTAAAGTCACAATTTTTGCACTAAAGCATCATCAAGGACTGATGTTGATATTCACCGCTTTTGAGGTGGCCACGATGAACCTGTGAAAATCAGTACAACAAAATTAAAGCCATGACATTTCCTGTTGCCACTAGGTGGCGCTGTCCGTATTCCCGACAATGGGCACATCAATCTGTTCAGGGTGGGTCTGACATCATGCCTGTAAAGTCTGGTACTGAACAGACTGGATTTCATTGAGTTATACTAATTTGTTTCTTCATGGCGTGACATCAAAGTTCGCCATGCTGCTGGGGTCACACCCTTTTGCGAAAAGTCACAGTTTTCACTGTAACCCAAGACCAACTCCTTAAGGCTTTCCTGGAGAAATTTGAGGCTGCAGGTGTCACCCATCACAATACTGTACCCCAAAGTGTAAAACATGACATTTCCTGTTCCCACTAGGTGGCGCTGTCCTTGATGTCAAATATGGCAGTTGAAATATGTTCAGGGGTGGAGTCTTATCATATGTGTTCACTTTGGTCAAGGTCAGAAAATGTATGACAAAATGAGAGGCAATAAGATTTTCATGGCGAGTCATCGAAATTCGCCATGGCGCCACGTCGTCACCGTATTGTGAAAACTCAAAAGCTCCGCAATTTAACATGGCACAAGGGTGTAGTTGACACTGACCAAATATGAAGGTTATGAAATCAAACCCCAAGGAGGAGTTCGCAAAAGTTCGAGGCATGGAAATGGCAAAATTAGAGCCAAAATGTCACCTTCTCTTCCAAATGGCGGACTTCCTGTTGGGTTTGCGTCAATGGGCCCACTGACTTTTTTGTTCGTCTTGGCATGATACACATGTGTGCCAAATTTCATACATGTAGCTCAAACGATGTGGTCGTAGGGCTGCATTTAACAAGGCATAGGTGGCGCTCTAGAGCCATTTCCCAGTGCTCATATGTAAAACCATTAAAATACAAAATTTTTCACCAGACCTGGCATGTGTGCAAAATTTCATGAGTTTTTGAGCATGTTTAGGCCCTCAAAAAGGCCCTTGTTTCGCCTGAATAATAATAATAATAATAATAATAATAATAATAATAATAATAATAATAATAATAAGAAACGGAGCAGATACAATAGGGCCTTCGCACTCTCGGTGCTCGGGCCCTAATTAAAGCTGCAAGCAGCGTTATGAGGGCCCTCGCACCCCCGGCGCGTCGAGCCACGCCCAACACCTAAAACCAGCACGTCCGATCTGATGTCACATTGATGGAATTCATGCATTTAACCACCAGCTAACATTTCAACTCATTCATTCATGATTAGTTAGTCGTTCCACTAGGTGGCGCTCTAACCATTATGTACAAATGGCATAACAAACACTTCCAAGCTCGAGTCTCATCACACCTGAGACGTTTGGGAGAGATTGGACATTGTGTTTTTGAGTGACAGCAGATTACTGCTTTTTGGCGAGTGATTCAAACTCTAAGTGCCGCCATAACCACCCCGTTTCCCTGGACGTAAAAAGCTTCGCAATTTAACATCACAAAGGTCTTTAGATTCCACAAACTGCAGATCGGTCCAATCTGATGAAATCCCTTGGAGGAGTTCGTCAAAGAACGATGCCTGAAAAGAGGGGAAAATGTTGCCAAAATTGCACATTAATTTTAAAATGGCTGACTTCCTGTTGGATTTGGGATATTGCTCCAAGAGACTTTTTTGTACATCTTGATATCTCCTATAAGCTTACCAGGTTTCAGACTCATACATAAAACACAGAGCAGGGGCTGTGATTTTGAAATTTTGTAGGGGGCACTGTGGAGCCATTTTGGGATATTCAATGAAAATGATCACATAACAACAAAGCCTTAACCACATTGGAGGTGTGCGCCAAATTTCAAGACTTTTTAAACTTTCCAAGCCCCTCAAAAGCCACTTCATCTTTCATGGTGAACCGCGTTGCCACCAGGGTGCGGCGTTCAGTTTAAAGTCACAATTTTTGCACTGAAGCATCACAAGGGACTGATGGTGATATTCACCGCTTTTGAGGTGGCCACGATGAACCTGTGAAAATCAGTACAACAAAATTAAAGCCATGACATTTCCTGTTCCCACTAGGTGACGCTGTCCGTATTCCCGACAATGGGCACATCAATCTGTTCAGGGCGGGTCTGACATCATGCCTGTAAAGTCTGGTACTGATCAGACTGGATTTCATTGAGTTATACTAATTTGTTTCTTCATGGCGTGACATCAAAGTTCGCCATGCTGCTGGGGTCACACCCTTTTGCGAAAAGTCACAGTTTTCACTGTAACCCAAGACCAACTCCTTAAGGCTTTTCTGGAGAAATTTGAGGCTGCAGATGTCACCCATCACTATACTGTACCCCAAAGTGTAAAACATGACATTTCCTGTTCCCACTAGGTGGCGCTGTCCTTGATGTCAAATATGGCAGTTGAAATATGTTTAGGGGTGGAGCCTTATCATATGTGTTCACTTTGGTCAAGGTCAGAAAAAGTATGACAAAATGAGAGGCAATAAGATTTTCATGGCGAGTCATCGAAATTCGCCATGGCGCCACGGCCTCATAGTATTGTGAAAACTCAAAAGCTCCGCAATTTAACATGGCACAAGGGTGTAGTTGACACTGACCAAATATGAAGGTTATGAAATCAAACCCCAAGGAGGAGTTCGCAAAAGTTCGAGGCATGGAAATGGCAAAATTAGAGCCAAAATGTCACCTTCTCTTCCAAATGGCGGACTTCCTGTTGGGTTTGCGTCAATGGGCCCACAGACTTTTTTGTTCGTCTTGGCATGATACACATGTGTGCCAAATTTCATACATGTAGCTCAAACGATGTGGTCGTAGGGCTGCATTTAACAAGGCATAGGTGGCGCTCTAGAGCCATTTCCCAGTGCTCATATGTAAAACCATTAAAATACAAAATTTTTCACCAGACCTGGCATGTGTGCAAAATTTCATGAGTTTTTGAGCATGTTTAGGCCCTCAAAAAGGCCCTTGTTTCGCCTGAATAATAATAATAATAATAATAATAATAATAAGAAACGGAGCAGATACAATAGGGCCTTCGCACTCTCGGTGCTCGGGCCCTAATAATAATAAACAGAGCAATTACAATAGGGCCTTCGCACTGTCAGTGCTCGGGCCCTAATAATAATAATAATTAAAGCTGCAAGCAGCGTTATGAGGGCCCTCGCACCCCCGGCACGTCGAGCCACTGCCAACACCTCAAACCGGCACGTCCGATGTGATGTCACATTGATGGATTTCATGCTTTTAATCACCAGCTAACATTTCATCTTATTCAACCAGGATTATAGTCATGCCACTAGGTGGCGCTCTAACCATTATTGACAAATAGCATAACAAACATTTCCAAGCTCGAGTCTCATCACACCTGCGACCTTTGGGAGAGATTGGACATTGTGTTTTTTAGTGACAGCAGATTACTGCTTTTTGCGAGTGATTGAAACTCTACGTGCCGCCATGACCACCCCGTTTCCCTGAACGGAAAAAGCTTCGCAATTTAACATCACAAAGGTCTTTAGATTCTACACACTGAAGAATGCTTCAATATGATGAAATCCCTTGGAGGAGTTCGTCAAAGTATGAGGCCTGAAAAGGGGGGAAAATGTCATCAAAATTACACATTAATTTTAAAATGGCTGACTTCCTGTTGGATTTGGGATATTGCTCCAAGAGACTTTTTTGTACATCTTGATATCTTACACAAGCTTACCAAGTGTCAGACTCATAGATGAAACACAGAGCAGGGGCTGATGTTTTGAAATATTGTAGGGGGCGCTGTGGAGCCATTTTGCGCTATTCAAGGAAAATGATCACATGACAACAAAGCCTTCGTCCATTTGGAGGGGTGTGCTAAATTTAAAGCCGCTATAAACTTTCCAAGCCCCTCAAAGCCACTTCATCTTTCATGATGAACCGCGTTGCCACCAGGGTGCGCCGTTCAGTTTAAAGTCACAATTTTTGCACTGAAGCATCACGAGGGACTGATGGTGATATTCACCGCTTTTGAGGTGGCCACGATGAACCTGTGAAAATCAGTACAACAAAATTAAAGCCATGACATTTCCTGTTGCCACTAGGTGGCGCTGTCCGTATTTCCGACAATGGGCACATCAATCTGTTCAGGGCGGGTCTGACATCATGCCTGTAAAGTCTGGTACTGATCAGACTGGATTTCATTGAGTTATACTAATTTGTTTCTTCATGGCGTGACATCAAAGTTCGCCATGCTGCTGGGGTCACACCCTTTTGCGAAAAGTCACAGTTTTCACTGTAACCCAAGACCAACTCCTTAAGGCTTTCCTGGAGAAATTTGAGGCTGCAGGTGTCACCCATCACTATACTGTACCCCAAAGTGTAAAACATAACATTTCCTGTTCCCACTAGGTGGTGCTGTCCTTGAGGTCAAATATGGCAGTTGAAATATGTTCAGGGGTGGAGCCTTATCATATGTGTTCACTTTGGTCAAGGTCAGAAAATGTATGACAAAATGAGAGGCAATAAGATTTTCATGGCGAGTCATCGAAATTCGCCATGGCGCCACGGCCTCATAGTATTGTGAAAACTCAAAAGCTCCGCAATTTAACATGGCACAAGGGTGTAGTTGACACTGTCCAAATTTGAAGTTTATAGGACCAAATCCCAAGGAGGAGTTCGTTAAAGTTCGAGGCATGGAAATGGTAAAATCAGAGCCAAAATGTCACCTTCAATCCAAAATGGCGGACTTCCTGTTGGGTTTAGGACATTGCCATAATAGACTTTTTTGTTCGACTCTGAACATTTTATAGGTGTACCGACTTTCAAACATGTAGGTCATACCCATACCGGGGGCTCGCGTTTTTCATTTTTCTAGGTGGCGCTACTGAGCTAATTTTCCCTGGCCATGTCTGGGAACATTAAAATACGTAAATTTTCACCAGACCTGACGCGTGTGCAAAATTTCATGAGTTTTCGAGCATGTTTAGGCCCTCAAACGGCCAATTCATTTGCCGAAATAATAATAATAATAATAATAATAATAATAATTAAAGCTGCAAGCAGCGTTATGAGGGCCCTCGCACCCCCGGCGCGTCGAGCCACGCCCAACACCTAAAACCAGCACGTCCGATCTGATGTCACATTGATGGAATTCATGCATTTAACCACCAGCTAACATTTCAACTCATTCATTCATGATTAGTTAGTCGTTCCACTAGGTGGCGCTCTAACCATTATGTACAAATGGCATAACAAACACTTCCGAGCTCGAGTCTAATCACACCTGAGACGTTTGGGAGAGATTGGACTTTGTGTTTTTGAGTGACAGCAGATTACTGCTTTTTGGCGAGTGATTCAAACTCTAAGTGCCGCCATAACCACCCCGTTTCCCTGGACGTAAAAAGCTTCGCAATTTAACATCACAAAGGTCTTTAGATTCCACACACTGGAGAATGGTTCAATATGATGAAATCCCTTGGAGGAGTTCGTCAAAGTATGAAGCCTGAAAAGAGGGGAAAATGTTGCCAAAATTGCACATTAATTTTAAAATGGCTGACTTCCTGTTGGATTTGGGATATTGCTCCAAGAGACTTTTTTGTACATCTTGATATCTCCTATAAGCCTACCAGGTTTCAGATTCATACATAAACCACAGAGCAGGGGCTGATATTTTGAAATATTGTAGGGGGCGCTGTGGAGCCATTTTGCGCTATTCAATGAAAGTGATGACATGACAACAAAGTCTTCATCACATTGGAGGCGTGGGCCAAATTTCAAGCCTCTATAAACTTTCCAAGCCCCTCAAAAGCCACTTCATCTTTCATGGTGGACCGCGTTGCCACCAGGGTGCGCCGTTCAGTTTAAAGTCACAATTTCTGCACTGAAGCATCATGAGGGACTGATGGTGATATTCACCGCTTTTGAGGTGGCCACGATGAACCTGTGAAAATCAGTACAACAAAATTAAAGCCATGACATTTCCTGTTGCCACTAGGTGGCGCTGTCCGTATTTCCGACAATGGGCACATCAATCTGTTCAGGGCGGGTCTGACATCATGCCTGTAAAGTCTGGTACTGATCAGACTGGATTTCATTGAGTTATACTAATTTGTTTCTTCATGGCGTGACATCAAAGTTCGCCACGCCACTGGGGTCACACCCTTTGGCGAAAAGTCACAGTTTTCACTGTAACCCAAGACCAACTCCTTAAGGCTTTCCTGGAGAAATTTGAGGCTGCAGATGTCACCCTTCACTATACTGTACCCCAAAGTGTAAAACATGACATTTCCTGTTCCCACTAGGTGGCGCTGTCCTTGATGTCAAATATGGCAGTTGAAATATGTTCAGGGGTGGAGCCTTATCATATGTGTGCTCTTTGGTCCAGATCGGAACATGTATGACAGAATGAGAGGCAATAAGATTTTCATGGCGAGTCATCGAAATTCGCCATGGCGCCACGGCCTCATAGTATTGTGAAAACTCAAAAGCTCCGCAATTTAACATGGCACAAGGGTGTAGTTGACACTGTCCAAATTTGAAGCTTATACGACCAAATCCCAAGGAGGAGTTCGTTAAAGTACAAGGCATGGAAACGGTAAAATCAGAGCCAAAATGTCACCTTCAATCCAAAATGGCGGACTTCCTGTTGGGTTTAGGACATTGCCATAATAGACTTTTTTGTTCGACTCTGAACGTTATATAGGTGTACCGACTTTCAAACATGTAGGTCATACCCATACCGGGGGCTCGCGTTTTTCATTTTTCTAGGTGGCGCTACTGAGCTAATTTTCCCTGGCCATGTCTGAGAACATTAAAATACGTAAATTTTCACCAGACCTGACGCGTGTGCAAAATTTCATGAGTTTTCGAGCATGTTTAGGCCCTCAAAAGGCCGATTCATTTGCCGGAATAATAATAATAATAATAATAATAATAATAATAATAATAATAATAATAATGATAATAATAATAATAATAATAATAATAAACAGAGCAATTACAATAGGGCCTTCGCACTGTCAGTGCTCGGGCCCTAATAATAATAATAATAAACAGAGCAATTACAATAGGGCCTTCGCACTGTCAGTGCTCGGGCCCTAATTAAAGCTGCAAGCAGCGTTACGAGGGCCCTCGCACCCCCGGCGCGTCGAGCCACGCCCAACACCTAAAACCAGCACCTCCGATCTGATGTCACATTGATGGAATTCATGCATTTAACCACCAGCTAACATTTCAACTCATTCATTCATGATTAGTTAGTCGTTCCACTAGGTGGCGCTCTAACCATTATGTACAAATGGCATAACAAACACTTCCGAGCTCGAGTCTCATCACACCTGAGACGTTTGGGAGAGATTGGACATTGTGTTTTTGAGTGACAGCAGATTACTGCTTTTTGGCGAGTGATTCAAACTCTAAGTGCCACCATAACCACCCCGTTTCACTGAACGTAAAAAGCTTCGCAATTTAACATCACAAAGGTCTTTAGATTCCACACACTGGAGATTGGTTCAATATGATGAAATCCCTTGGAGGAGTACGTCAAAGAACGGTGCCTGAAAAGAGGGGAAAATGTTGCCAAAATTGCACATTCATTTTAAAATGGCTGACTTCCTGTTGGATTTGGGATATTGCTCCAAGAGACTTTTTTGTACATCTTGATATCTCCTATAAGCTTACCAGGTTTCAGAATCATACATAAAACACAGAGCAGGGGCTGATATTTTGAAATATTGTAGGGGGCGCTGTGGAGCCATTTCGCGCTATTCAATGAAAATGATCACATAACAACAAAGCCTTCATCACATTGGAGGTGTGTGCCAAATTTCAAGCCTCTATAAACTTTCCAAGCCCCTTAAAAGCCACTTCATCTTTCATGGTGGACCGCGTTGCCACCAGGGTGCGGCGTTCAGTTTAAAGTCACAATTTTTGCACTGAAGCATCATGAGGGACTGATGGTGATATTCTCCGCTTTTGAGGTGGCCACGATGAACCTGTGAAAATCAGTACAACAAAATTAAAGCCATGACATTTCCTGTTGCCACTAGGTGGCGCTGTCCGTATTCCCGACAATGGGCACATCAATCTGTTCAGGGCGGGTCTGACATCATGCCTGTAAAGTCTGGTACTGATCAGACTGGATTTCATTGAGTTATACTAATTTGTTTCTTCATGGCGTGACATCAAAGTTCGCCATGCTGCTGGGGTCACACCCTTTCGCGAAAACTCACAGTTTTCACTGTAACCCAAGACCAACTCCTTAAGGCTTTCCTGGAGAAATTTGAGGCTGCAGATGTCACCCATCACAATACTGTACCCCAAAGTGTAAAACATGACATTTCCTGTTCCCACTAGGTGGCGCTGTCCCTGATGTAAAATATGGCAGTTGAAATATGTTCAGGGATGGAGCCTTATCATATGTGTTCACTTTGGTCAAGGTCAGAAAATCTATGACAGAATGAGAGGCAATAAGATTTTCATGGCGAGTCATCGAAATTCGCCATGGCGCCACGGCCTCATAGTATTGTGAAAACTCAAAAGCTCCGCAATTTAACATGGCATAAGGGTGTAGTTGGCACTGACCAAATATGAAGGTTATGAAATCAAACCCCAAGGAGGAGTTCGTCAAAGTTCGAGGCATGGAAATGGTAAAATCAGAGCCAAAATGTCACCTTCAATCCAAAATGGCGGACTTCCTGTTGGGTTTAGGACATTGCCATAATAGACTTTTTTGTTCGACTCTGAACATTATATAGGTGTACCGACTTTCAAACATGTAGGTCATACCCATACCGGGGGCTCGCGTTTTTCATTTTTCTAGGTGGCGCTACTGAGCTAATTTTCCCTGGCCATGTCTGAGAACATTAAAATACGTAAATTTTCACCAGACCTGACGCGTGTGCAAAATTTCATGAGTTTTCGAGCATGTTTAGGCCCTCAAACGGCCAATTCATTTGCCGAAATAATAATAATAATAATAATTAAAGCTGCAAGCAGCGTTATGAGGGCCCTCGCACCCCCGGCGCGTCGAGCCACGCCCAACACCTAAAACCAGCACGTCCGATCTGATGTCACATTGATGGAATTCATGCATTTAACCACCAGCTAACATTTCAACTCATTCATTCATGATTAGTTAGTCGTTCCACTAGGTGGCGCTCTAACCATTATGTACAAATGGCATAACAAACACTTCCAAGCTCGAGTCTCATCACACCTGAGACGTTTGGGACAGATTGGACATTGTGTTTTTGAGTGACAGCAGATTACTGCTTTTTGGCGAGTGATTCAAACTCTAAGTGCCGCCATAACCACCCCGTTTCCCTGGACGTAAAAAGCTTCGCAATTTAACAACACAAAGGTCTTTGGATTCCACACACTGAAGAATGCTTCAATATGATGAAATCCCTTGGAGGAGTTCGTCAAAGTATGAGGCCTGAAAAGAGGGGAAAATGTCATCAAAATTGCACATTAATTTTAAAATGGCTGACTTCCTGTTGGATTTGGGATATTGCTCCAAGAGACTTTTTTGTACATCTTGATATCTTACACAAGCTTACCAAGTGTCAGACTCATAGATGAAACACAGAGCAGGGGCTGATGTTTTGAAATTTTGTAGGGGGCGCTGTGGAGCCATTTTGGGATATTCAATGAAAATGATCACATGACAACAAAGCCTTCGTCACATTGGAGGTGTGTGCCAAATTTCAAGCCTCTATAAACTTGCCAAGACCCTCAAAAGCCACTTCATCTTTCATGGTGAACAGCGTTGCCACCAGGGTGCGCCGTTCAGTTTAAAGTCACAATTTTTGCACTGAAGCATCACGAGGGACTGATGGTGATATTCACCGCTTTTGAGGTGGCCACGATGAACCTGTGAAAATCAGTACAACAAAATGAAAGCCATGACATTTCCTGTTGCCACTAGGTGGCGCTGTCCGTATTTCCGACAATGGGCACATCAATCTGTTCAGGGCGGGTCTGACATCATGCCTGTAAAGTCTGGTACTGATCAGACTGGATTTCATTGAGTTATACTAATTTGTTTCTTCATGGCGTGACATCAAAGTTCGCCATGCTGCTGGGGTCACACCCTTTCGTGAAAACTCACAGTTTTCACTGTAACCCAAGACCAACTCCTTAAGGCTTTCCTGGAGAAATTTGAGGCTGCAGATGTCACCCATCACTATACTGTACCCCAAAGTGTAAAACATGACATTTCCTGTTCCCACTAGGTGGCGCTGTCCTTGAGGTCAAATATGGCAGTTGAAATATGTTCAGGGGTGGAGCCTTATCATATGTGTTCACTTTGGTCAAGGTCAGAAAATGTATGACAAAATGAGAGGCAATAAGATTTTGATGGCGAGTCATCGAAATTCGCCATGGCGCCACGGCCTCATAGTATTGTGAAAACTCAAAAGCTCCGCAATTTAACATGGCACAAGGGTGTAGTTGACACTGTCCAAATTTGAAGTTTATAGGACCAAATCCCAAGGAGGAGTTCGTTAAAGTACAAGGCATGGAAACGGTAAAATCAGAGCCAAAATGTCACCTTCAATCCAAAATGGCGGACTTCCTGTTGGGTTTAGGACATTGCCATAATAGACTTTTTTGTTCGACTCTGAACGTTATATAGGTGTACCGACTTTCAAACTTATAGGTCATACCCATACCGGGGGCTCGCGTTTTTCATTTTTCTAGGTGGCGCTACTGAGCTAATTTTCCCTGGCCATGTCTGAGAACATTAAAATACGTAAATTTTCACCAGACCTGACGCGTGTGCAAAATTTCATGAGTTTTCGAGCATGTTTAGGCCCTCAAACAGCCAATTCATTTGCCGAAATAATAATAATAATAATAATAATAATAATAATAAACAGAGCAATTACAATAGGGCCTTCGCACTGTCAGTGCTCGGGCCCTAATTAAAGCTGCAAGCAGCGTTATGAGGGCCCTCGCACCCCCGGCACGTCGAGCCACTGCCAACACCTCAAACCGGCACGTCCGATGTGATGTCACATTGATGGATTTCATGCTTTTAATCACCAGCTAACATTTCATCTTATTCAACCAGGATTATAGTCATGCCACTAGGTGGCGCTCTAACCATTATTGACAAATAGCATAACAAACATTTCCAAGCTCGAGTCTCATCACACCTGCGACCTTTGGGAGAGATTGGACATTGTGTTTTTTAGTGACAGCAGATTACTGCTTTTTGCGAGTGATTGAAACTCTACGTGCCGCCATGACCACCCCGTTTCCCTTAACGGAAAAAGCTTCGCAATTTAACATCACAAAGGTCTTTAGATTCTACACACTGAAGAATGCTTCAATATGATGAAATCCCTTGGAGGAGTTCGTCAAAGTATGAGGCCTGAAAAGGGGGGAAAATGTCATCAAAATTACACATGAATTTTAAAATGGCTGACTTCCTGTTGGATTTGGGATATTGCTCCAAGAGACTTTTTTGTACATCTTAATATCTTCCATGAGCTTACCAGGTTTCAGACTCATACATAAAACACAGAGCTGGGGCTAATAATTTGAAATTTTGTAGGGGGCGCTGTGGAGTCATTTCTCGCAATTCAATGAAAATGATCACATGACAACAAAGCCTTCATCCATTTGGAGGTGTGTGCCAAATTTCAAGCCTCTATAAACTTGCCAAGACCCTCAAAAGCCACTTCATCTTTCATGTTGAACAGCGTTGCCACCAGGGTGCGCCGTTCAGTTTAAACTCACAATTTTTGCACTGAAGCATCACGAGGGACTGATGGTGATATTCACCGCTTTTGAGGTGGCCAAGATGAACCTGTGAAAATCAGTACAACAAAATTAAAGCCATGACATTTCCTGTTGCCACTAGTTGGCGCTGTCCGTATTTCCGACAATGGGCACATCAATCTGTTCAGGGCGGGTCTGACATCATGCCTGTAAAGTCTGGTACTGATCAGACTGGATTTCATTGAGTTATACTAATTTGTTTCTTCATGGCGAGATATCAAAGTTCGCCATGCCGCTGGGGTCACACCCTTTCGCGAAAAGTCACAGTTTTCACTGTAACCCAAGACCAACACCTTAAGGCTTTCCTGGAGAAATTTGAGGCTGCAGATGTCACCCATCACTATACTGTACCCCAAAGTGTAAAACATAACATTTCCTGTTCCCACTAGGTGGTGCTGTCCTTGAGGTCAAATATGGCAGTTGAAATATGTTCAGGGGTGGAGCCTTATCATATGTGTTCACTTTGGTCAAGGTCAGAAAATGTATGACAAAATGAGAGGCAATAAGATTTTCATGGCGAGTCATCGAAATTCGCCATGGCGCCACGGCCTCATAGTATTGTGAAAACTCAAAAGCTCCGCAATTTAACATGGCACAAGGGTGTAGTTGACACTGTCCAAATTTGAAGTTTATAGGACCAAATCCCAAGGAGGAGTTCGTTAAAGTTCGAGGCATGGAAATGGTAAAATCAGAGCCAAAATGTCACCTTCAATCCAAAATGGCGGACTTCCTGTTGGGTTTAGGACATTGCCATAATAGACTTTTTTGTTCGACTCTGAACATTTTATAGGTGTACCGACTTTCAAACATGTAGGTCATACCCATACCGGGGGCTCGCGTTTTTCATTTTTCTAGGTGGCGCTACTGAGCTAATTTTCCCTGGCCATGTCTGGGAACATTAAAATACGTAAATTTTCACCAGACCTGACGCGTGTGCAAAATTTCATGAGTTTTCGAGCATGTTTAGGCCCTCAAACGGCCAATTCATTTGCCGAAATAATAATAATAATAATAATAATAATAATAATTAAAGCTGCAAGCAGCGTTATGAGGGCCCTCGCACCCCCGGCGCGTCGAGCCACGCCCAACACCTAAAACCAGCACGTCCGATCTGATGTCACATTGATGGAATTCATGCATTTAACCACCAGCTAACATTTCAACTCATTCATTCATGATTAGTTAGTCGTTCCACTAGGTGGCGCTCTAACCATTATGTACAAATGGCATAACAAACACTTCCGAGCTCGAGTCTAATCACACCTGAGACGTTTGGGAGAGATTGGACTTTGTGTTTTTGAGTGACAGCAGATTACTGCTTTTTGGCGAGTGATTCAAACTCTAAGTGCCGCCATAACCACCCCGTTTCCCTGGACGTAAAAAGCTTCGCAATTTAACATCACAAAGGTCTTTAGATTCCACACACTGGAGAATGGTTCAATATGATGAAATCCCTTGGAGGAGTTCGTCAAAGTATGAAGCCTGAAAAGAGGGGAAAATGTTGCCAAAATTGCACATTAATTTTAAAATGGCTGACTTCCTGTTGGATTTGGGATATTGCTCCAAGAGACTTTTTTGTACATCTTGATATCTCCTATAAGCCTACCAGGTTTCAGATTCATACATAAACCACAGAGCAGGGGCTGATATTTTGAAATATTGTAGGGGGCGCTGTGGAGCCATTTTGCGCTATTCAATGAAAGTGATGACATGACAACAAAGTCTTCATCACATTGGAGGCGTGGGCCAAATTTCAAGCCTCTATAAACTTTCCAAGCCCCTCAAAAGCCACTTCATCTTTCATGGTGGACCGCGTTGCCACCAGGGTGCGCCGTTCAGTTTAAAGTCACAATTTCTGCACTGAAGCATCATGAGGGACTGATGGTGATATTCACCGCTTTTGAGGTGGCCACGATGAACCTGTGAAAATCAGTACAACAAAATTAAAGCCATGACATTTCCTGTTGCCACTAGGTGGCGCTGTCCGTATTTCCGACAATGGGCACATCAATCTGTTCAGGGCGGGTCTGACATCATGCCTGTAAAGTCTGGTACTGATCAGACTGGATTTCATTGAGTTATACTAATTTGTTTCTTCATGGCGTGACATCAAAGTTCGCCACGCCACTGGGGTCACACCCTTTGGCGAAAAGTCACAGTTTTCACTGTAACCCAAGACCAACTCCTTAAGGCTTTCCTGGAGAAATTTGAGGCTGCAGATGTCACCCTTCACTATACTGTACCCCAAAGTGTAAAACATGACATTTCCTGTTCCCACTAGGTGGCGCTGTCCTTGATGTCAAATATGGCAGTTGAAATATGTTCAGGGGTGGAGCCTTATCATATGTGTGCTCTTTGGTCCAGATCGGAACATGTATGACAGAATGAGAGGCAATAAGATTTTCATGGCGAGTCATCGAAATTCGCCATGGCGCCACGGCCTCATAGTATTGTGAAAACTCAAAAGCTCCGCAATTTAACATGGCACAAGGGTGTAGTTGACACTGTCCAAATTTGAAGCTTATACGACCAAATCCCAAGGAGGAGTTCGTTAAAGTACAAGGCATGGAAACGGTAAAATCAGAGCCAAAATGTCACCTTCAATCCAAAATGGCGGACTTCCTGTTGGGTTTAGGACATTGCCATAATAGACTTTTTTGTTCGACTCTGAACGTTATATAGGTGTACCGACTTTCAAACATGTAGGTCATACCCATACCGGGGGCTCGCGTTTTTCATTTTTCTAGGTGGCGCTACTGAGCTAATTTTCCCTGGCCATGTCTGAGAACATTAAAATACGTAAATTTTCACCAGACCTGACGCGTGTGCAAAATTTCATGAGTTTTCGAGCATGTTTAGGCCCTCAAAAGGCCGATTCATTTGCCGGAATAATAATAATAATAATAATAATAATAATAATAATAATAATAATAATAATGATAATAATAATAATAATAATAATAATAAACAGAGCAATTACAATAGGGCCTTCGCACTGTCAGTGCTCGGGCCCTAATAATAATAATAATAAACAGAGCAATTACAATAGGGCCTTCGCACTGTCAGTGCTCGGGCCCTAATTAAAGCTGCAAGCAGCGTTACGAGGGCCCTCGCACCCCCGGCGCGTCGAGCCACGCCCAACACCTAAAACCAGCACCTCCGATCTGATGTCACATTGATGGAATTCATGCATTTAACCACCAGCTAACATTTCAACTCATTCATTCATGATTAGTTAGTCGTTCCACTAGGTGGCGCTCTAACCATTATGTACAAATGGCATAACAAACACTTCCGAGCTCGAGTCTCATCACACCTGAGACGTTTGGGAGAGATTGGACATTGTGTTTTTGAGTGACAGCAGATTACTGCTTTTTGGCGAGTGATTCAAACTCTAAGTGCCACCATAACCACCCCGTTTCACTGAACGTAAAAAGCTTCGCAATTTAACATCACAAAGGTCTTTAGATTCCACACACTGGAGATTGGTTCAATATGATGAAATCCCTTGGAGGAGTACGTCAAAGAACGGTGCCTGAAAAGAGGGGAAAATGTTGCCAAAATTGCACATTCATTTTAAAATGGCTGACTTCCTGTTGGATTTGGGATATTGCTCCAAGAGACTTTTTTGTACATCTTGATATCTCCTATAAGCTTACCAGGTTTCAGAATCATACATAAAACACAGAGCAGGGGCTGATATTTTGAAATATTGTAGGGGGCGCTGTGGAGCCATTTCGCGCTATTCAATGAAAATGATCACATAACAACAAAGCCTTCATCACATTGGAGGTGTGTGCCAAATTTCAAGCCTCTATAAACTTTCCAAGCCCCTTAAAAGCCACTTCATCTTTCATGGTGGACCGCGTTGCCACCAGGGTGCGGCGTTCAGTTTAAAGTCACAATTTTTGCACTGAAGCATCATGAGGGACTGATGGTGATATTCTCCGCTTTTGAGGTGGCCACGATGAACCTGTGAAAATCAGTACAACAAAATTAAAGCCATGACATTTCCTGTTGCCACTAGGTGGCGCTGTCCGTATTCCCGACAATGGGCACATCAATCTGTTCAGGGCGGGTCTGACATCATGCCTGTAAAGTCTGGTACTGATCAGACTGGATTTCATTGAGTTATACTAATTTGTTTCTTCATGGCGTGACATCAAAGTTCGCCATGCTGCTGGGGTCACACCCTTTCGCGAAAACTCACAGTTTTCACTGTAACCCAAGACCAACTCCTTAAGGCTTTCCTGGAGAAATTTGAGGCTGCAGATGTCACCCATCACAATACTGTACCCCAAAGTGTAAAACATGACATTTCCTGTTCCCACTAGGTGGCGCTGTCCCTGATGTAAAATATGGCAGTTGAAATATGTTCAGGGATGGAGCCTTATCATATGTGTTCACTTTGGTCAAGGTCAGAAAATCTATGACAGAATGAGAGGCAATAAGATTTTCATGGCGAGTCATCGAAATTCGCCATGGCGCCACGGCCTCATAGTATTGTGAAAACTCAAAAGCTCCGCAATTTAACATGGCATAAGGGTGTAGTTGGCACTGACCAAATATGAAGGTTATGAAATCAAACCCCAAGGAGGAGTTCGTCAAAGTTCGAGGCATGGAAATGGTAAAATCAGAGCCAAAATGTCACCTTCAATCCAAAATGGCGGACTTCCTGTTGGGTTTAGGACATTGCCATAATAGACTTTTTTGTTCGACTCTGAACATTATATAGGTGTACCGACTTTCAAACATGTAGGTCATACCCATACCGGGGGCTCGCGTTTTTCATTTTTCTAGGTGGCGCTACTGAGCTAATTTTCCCTGGCCATGTCTGAGAACATTAAAATACGTAAATTTTCACCAGACCTGACGCGTGTGCAAAATTTCATGAGTTTTCGAGCATGTTTAGGCCCTCAAACGGCCAATTCATTTGCCGAAATAATAATAATAATAATAATTAAAGCTGCAAGCAGCGTTATGAGGGCCCTCGCACCCCCGGCGCGTCGAGCCACGCCCAACACCTAAAACCAGCACGTCCGATCTGATGTCACATTGATGGAATTCATGCATTTAACCACCAGCTAACATTTCAACTCATTCATTCATGATTAGTTAGTCGTTCCACTAGGTGGCGCTCTAACCATTATGTACAAATGGCATAACAAACACTTCCAAGCTCGAGTCTCATCACACCTGAGACGTTTGGGACAGATTGGACATTGTGTTTTTGAGTGACAGCAGATTACTGCTTTTTGGCGAGTGATTCAAACTCTAAGTGCCGCCATAACCACCCCGTTTCCCTGGACGTAAAAAGCTTCGCAATTTAACAACACAAAGGTCTTTGGATTCCACACACTGAAGAATGCTTCAATATGATGAAATCCCTTGGAGGAGTTCGTCAAAGTATGAGGCCTGAAAAGAGGGGAAAATGTCATCAAAATTGCACATTAATTTTAAAATGGCTGACTTCCTGTTGGATTTGGGATATTGCTCCAAGAGACTTTTTTGTACATCTTGATATCTTACACAAGCTTACCAAGTGTCAGACTCATAGATGAAACACAGAGCAGGGGCTGATGTTTTGAAATTTTGTAGGGGGCGCTGTGGAGCCATTTTGGGATATTCAATGAAAATGATCACATGACAACAAAGCCTTCGTCACATTGGAGGTGTGTGCCAAATTTCAAGCCTCTATAAACTTGCCAAGACCCTCAAAAGCCACTTCATCTTTCATGGTGAACAGCGTTGCCACCAGGGTGCGCCGTTCAGTTTAAAGTCACAATTTTTGCACTGAAGCATCACGAGGGACTGATGGTGATATTCACCGCTTTTGAGGTGGCCACGATGAACCTGTGAAAATCAGTACAACAAAATGAAAGCCATGACATTTCCTGTTGCCACTAGGTGGCGCTGTCCGTATTTCCGACAATGGGCACATCAATCTGTTCAGGGCGGGTCTGACATCATGCCTGTAAAGTCTGGTACTGATCAGACTGGATTTCATTGAGTTATACTAATTTGTTTCTTCATGGCGTGACATCAAAGTTCGCCATGCTGCTGGGGTCACACCCTTTCGTGAAAACTCACAGTTTTCACTGTAACCCAAGACCAACTCCTTAAGGCTTTCCTGGAGAAATTTGAGGCTGCAGATGTCACCCATCACTATACTGTACCCCAAAGTGTAAAACATGACATTTCCTGTTCCCACTAGGTGGCGCTGTCCTTGAGGTCAAATATGGCAGTTGAAATATGTTCAGGGGTGGAGCCTTATCATATGTGTTCACTTTGGTCAAGGTCAGAAAATGTATGACAAAATGAGAGGCAATAAGATTTTGATGGCGAGTCATCGAAATTCGCCATGGCGCCACGGCCTCATAGTATTGTGAAAACTCAAAAGCTCCGCAATTTAACATGGCACAAGGGTGTAGTTGACACTGTCCAAATTTGAAGTTTATAGGACCAAATCCCAAGGAGGAGTTCGTTAAAGTACAAGGCATGGAAACGGTAAAATCAGAGCCAAAATGTCACCTTCAATCCAAAATGGCGGACTTCCTGTTGGGTTTAGGACATTGCCATAATAGACTTTTTTGTTCGACTCTGAACGTTATATAGGTGTACCGACTTTCAAACTTATAGGTCATACCCATACCGGGGGCTCGCGTTTTTCATTTTTCTAGGTGGCGCTACTGAGCTAATTTTCCCTGGCCATGTCTGAGAACATTAAAATACGTAAATTTTCACCAGACCTGACGCGTGTGCAAAATTTCATGAGTTTTCGAGCATGTTTAGGCCCTCAAACAGCCAATTCATTTGCCGAAATAATAATAATAATAATAATAATAATAATAATAAACAGAGCAATTACAATAGGGCCTTCGCACTGTCAGTGCTCGGGCCCTAATTAAAGCTGCAAGCAGCGTTATGAGGGCCCTCGCACCCCCGGCACGTCGAGCCACTGCCAACACCTCAAACCGGCACGTCCGATGTGATGTCACATTGATGGATTTCATGCTTTTAATCACCAGCTAACATTTCATCTTATTCAACCAGGATTATAGTCATGCCACTAGGTGGCGCTCTAACCATTATTGACAAATAGCATAACAAACATTTCCAAGCTCGAGTCTCATCACACCTGCGACCTTTGGGAGAGATTGGACATTGTGTTTTTTAGTGACAGCAGATTACTGCTTTTTGCGAGTGATTGAAACTCTACGTGCCGCCATGACCACCCCGTTTCCCTTAACGGAAAAAGCTTCGCAATTTAACATCACAAAGGTCTTTAGATTCTACACACTGAAGAATGCTTCAATATGATGAAATCCCTTGGAGGAGTTCGTCAAAGTATGAGGCCTGAAAAGGGGGGAAAATGTCATCAAAATTACACATGAATTTTAAAATGGCTGACTTCCTGTTGGATTTGGGATATTGCTCCAAGAGACTTTTTTGTACATCTTAATATCTTCCATGAGCTTACCAGGTTTCAGACTCATACATAAAACACAGAGCTGGGGCTAATAATTTGAAATTTTGTAGGGGGCGCTGTGGAGTCATTTCTCGCAATTCAATGAAAATGATCACATGACAACAAAGCCTTCATCCATTTGGAGGTGTGTGCCAAATTTCAAGCCTCTATAAACTTGCCAAGACCCTCAAAAGCCACTTCATCTTTCATGTTGAACAGCGTTGCCACCAGGGTGCGCCGTTCAGTTTAAACTCACAATTTTTGCACTGAAGCATCACGAGGGACTGATGGTGATATTCACCGCTTTTGAGGTGGCCAAGATGAACCTGTGAAAATCAGTACAACAAAATTAAAGCCATGACATTTCCTGTTGCCACTAGTTGGCGCTGTCCGTATTTCCGACAATGGGCACATCAATCTGTTCAGGGCGGGTCTGACATCATGCCTGTAAAGTCTGGTACTGATCAGACTGGATTTCATTGAGTTATACTAATTTGTTTCTTCATGGCGAGATATCAAAGTTCGCCATGCCGCTGGGGTCACACCCTTTCGCGAAAAGTCACAGTTTTCACTGTAACCCAAGACCAACACCTTAAGGCTTTCCTGGAGAAATTTGAGGCTGCAGATGTCACCCATCACTATACTGTACCCCAAAGTGTAAAACATGACATTTCCTGTTCCCACTAGGTGGCGCTGTCCTTGATGTCAAATATGGCAGTTGAAATATGTTCAGGGGTGGAGCCTTATCATATGTGTGCTCTTTGGTCCAGATCGGAACATGTATGACAGAATGAGAGGCAATAAGATTTTCATGGCGAGTCATCGAAATTCGCCATGGCGCCACGGCCTCATAGTATTGTGAAAACTCAAAAGCTCCGCAATTTAACATGGCACAAGGGTGTAGTTGACACTGTCCAAATTTGAAGTTTATAGGACCAAATCCCAAGGAGGAGTTCGTTAAAGTACAAGGCATGGAAACGGTAAAATCAGACCCAAAATGTCACCTTCAATCCAAAATGGCGGACTTCCTGTTGGGTTTAGGACATTGCCATAATAGACTTTTTTGTTCGACTCTGAACGTT
Organism: Rhamphochromis sp. 'chilingali'; assembly: GCF_963969265.1. NCBI lineage: Eukaryota > Metazoa > Chordata > Actinopteri > Cichliformes > Cichlidae > Rhamphochromis > Rhamphochromis sp. 'chilingali'. The sequence continues at coordinate 10,871,395 of NC_137929.1, forward strand.
ATATAGGTGTACCGACTTTCAAACGTGTAGGTCATACCCATACCGGGGGCTCGCGTTTTTCATTTTTCTAGGTGGCGCTACTGAGCTAATTTTCCCTGGCCATGTCTGGGAACATTAAAATACGTAAATTTTCACCAGACCTGACGAGTGTGCAAAATTTCATGAGTTTTCGAGCATGTTTAGGCCCTCAAACGGCCAATTCATTTGCCGGAATAATAATAATAATAATAATAATAATTAAAGCTGCAAGCAGCGTTATGAGGGCCCTCGCACCCCATCGCGTCGAGCTACACCCAACACCTACAACCAGCACCTCCGATCTGATGTCACATTGATGGAATTCATGCATTCAACCACCAGCTAACATTTCATCTTATTCAACCAGGATTATAGTCATGCCACTAGGTGGCGCTCTAACCATTATTGACAAATAGCATAACAAACATTTCCGAGCTCGAGTCTCATCACGCCTGCGACCTTTGGGAGAGATTGGACATTGTGTTTTTTAGTGACAGCAGATTACTGCTTTTTGCGAGTGATTGAAACTCTACGTGCCGCCATGACCACCCCGTTTCCCTGAACGGAAAAAGCTTCGCAATTTAACATCACAAAGGTCTTTAGATTCTACACACTGAAGAATGCTTCAATATGATGAAATCCCTTGGAGGAGTTCGTCAAAGTATGAGGCCTGAAAAGGGGGGAAAATGTCATCAAAATTACACATTAATTTTAAAATGGCTGACTTCCTGTTGGATTTGGGATATTGCTCCAAGAGACTTTTTTGTACATCTTGATATCTTACACAAGCTTACCAAGTGTCAGACTCATAGATGAAACACAGAGCAGGGGCTGATGTTTTGAAATATTGTAGGGGGCGCTGTGGAGCCATTTTGCGCTATTCAAGGAAAATGATCACATAACAACAAAGCCTTAAGCACAATGGAGGTGTGTGCCAAATTTCAAGCCTCTATAAACTTTCCAAGCCCCTCAAAAGCCACTTCATTTTTCATGGTGAACAGCGTTGCCACCAGGGTGCGCCGTTCAGTTTAAAGTCACAATTTTTGCACTAAAGCATCATCAAGGACTGATGGTGATATTCACCGCTTTTGAGGTGGCCACTATGAACCTGTGAAAATCAGTACAACAAAGTGTAAGACATGACATTTCCTGTTCCCACTAGGTGGCGCTCTTCATATTCCTGACAATGGGCACATCAATCTGTTCAGGGCGGGTCTGACATCATGCCTGTAAAGTCTGGTACTGATCAGACTGGATTTCATTGAGTTATACTAATTTGTTTCTTCATGGCGTGACATCAAAATTCGCCATGCTGCTGGGGTCACACCCTTTTGCGAAAAGTCACAGTTTTCACTGTAACCCAAGACCAACTCCTTAAGGCTTTCCTGGAGAAATTTGAGGCTGCAGATGTCACCCATCACTATACTGTACCCCAAAGTGTAAAACATGACATTTCCTGTTCCCACTAGGTGGCGCTGGCCCTTATGTCAAATATGGCAGTTGAAATATGTTCAGGGGTGGAGCCTTATCATATGTGTGCTGTTTGGTCCAGATCGGAACATGTATGACAGAATGAGAGGCAATAAGATTTTCATGGCGAGTCATCAAAATTCGCCATGGCGCCACGGCCTCATACTATTGTGAAAACTCAAAAGCTCCGCAATTTAACATGGCACAAGGGTGTAGTTGACACTGTCCAAATTTGAAGTTTATAGGACCAAATCCCAAGGAGGAGTTCGTTAAAGTACAAGGCATGGAAACGGTAAAATCAGACCCAAAATGTCACCTTCAATCCAAAATGGCGGACTTCCTGTTGGGTTTAGGACATTGCCATAATAGACTTTTTTGTTCGACTCGCAACGTTATATAGGTGTACTGACTTTCAAATATGTAGGTCATACCCATACCGGGGGCTCGCATTTTTCATTTTTCTAGGTGGCGCTACTGAGCTAATTTTCCCTGGCCATGTCTGAGAACATTAAAATACGTAAATTTTCACCAGACCTGACGCGTGTGCAAAATTTCATGAGTTTTCGAGCATGTTTAGGCCCTCAAAAGGCCAATTCATTTGCCGGAATAATAATAATAATAATAATTAAAGCTGCAAGCAGCGTTACGAGGGCCCTCGCACCCCCGGCGCGTCGAGCCAAGCCCAACACCTAAAACCAGCACCTCTGATCTGATGTCACATTGATGGAATTCATGCATTTAACCACCAGCTAACATTTCAACTCATTCATTCATGATTAGTTAGTCGTTCCACTAGGTGGCGCTCTAACCATTATGTACAAATGGCATAACAGACATTTCCGAGCTCGAGTCTCATCACGCCTATGAGCTTTGGGAGAGATTGGACATTGTGTTTTTGAGTGACAGCAGATTACTGCTTTTTGGCGAATGATTCAAACTCTAAGTGCCACCATAACCACCCCGTTTCACTGAACGTAAAAAGCTTCGCAATTGAACATCACAAAGGTCTTTAGATTCCACACACTGGAGATTGGTTCAATATGATGAAATCCCTTGGAGGAGTTCGTCAAAGAATGGTGCCTGGAAAGAGGGGAAAATGTTGCCAAAATTACACATTAATTTTAAAATGGCTGACTTCCTGTTGGATTTGGGATATTGCACCAAGAGACTTTTTTGTACATCTTGATATCTCCTATAAGCTTACCAGGTTTCAGAATCATACATAGAACACAGAGCAGGGGCTGTGGTTTTGAAATTTTGTAGGGGGCGCTGTGGAGCAATTTCGCGCTATTCAATGAAAATGATCACATGCCAACAAAGCCTTCATCCATTTGGAGGTGTGTGCCAAATTTCAAGCCTCTATAAACTTGCCAAGACCCTCAAAAGCCACTTCATCTTTCATGTTGAACAGCGTTGCCACCAGGGTGCGCCGTTCAGTTTAAAGTCACAATTTTTGCACTGAAGCATCACGAGGGACTGATGGTGATATTCACCGCTTTTGAGGTGGCCAAGATGAACCTGTGAAAATCAGTACAACAAAATTAAAGCCATGACATTTCCTGTTGCCACTAGGTGGCGCTGTCCGTATTTCCGACAATGGGCACATCAATCTGTTCAGGGCGGGTCTGACATCATGCCTGTAAAGTCTGGTACTGATCAGACTGGATTTCATTGAGTTATACTAATTTGTTTCTTCATGGCGTGACATCAAAGTTCGCCACGCCGCTGGGGTCACACCCTTTTGCGAAAAGTCACAGTTTTCACTGTAACCCAAGACCAACTTCTTAAGGCTTTTCTGGAGAAATTTGAGGCTGCAGATGTCACCCATCACTATACTGTACCCCAAAGTGTAAAACATGACATTTCCTGTTCCCACTAGGTGGCGCTGTCCTTGATGTCAAATATGGCAGTTGAAATATGTTCAGGGGTGGAGCCTTATCATATGTGTGCTCTTTGGTCCAGATCGGAACATGTATGACAGAATGAGAGGCAATAAGATTTTCATGGCGAGTCATCAAAATTCGCCATGGCGCCACGGCCTCATAGTATTGTGAAAACTCAAAAGCTCCGCAATTTAACATGGCACAAGGGTGTAGTTGACACTGTCCAAATTTGAAGTTTATAGGACCAAATCCCAAGGAGGAGTTCGTTAAAGTACAAGGCATGGAAACGGTAAAATCAGACCCAAAATGTCACCTTCAATCCAAAATGGCGGACTTCCTGTTGGGTTTAGGACATTGCCATAATAGACTTTTTTGTTCGACTCTAAACGTTATATAGGTGTACCGACTTTCAAACATGTAGGTCATACCCATACCGGGGGCTCGCGTTTTTCATTTTTGTAGGTGGCGCTACTGAGCTAATTTTCCCTGGCCATGTCTGAGAACATTAAAATACGTAAATTTTCACCAGACCTGACGCGTGTGCAAAATTTCATGAGTTTTCGAGCATGTTTAGGCCCTCAAACGGCCAATTCATTTGCCGAAATAATAATAATAATAATAATAATAATAAACAGAGCAATTACAATAGGGCCTTCGCACTGTCAGTGCTCGGGCCCTAATTAAAGCTGCAAGCAGCGTTATGAGGGCCCTCGCACCCCCTGCACGTCGAGCCACACCCAACACCTGAAACCAGCACGTCCGATCTGATGTCACATTGATGGAATTCATGCATTTAACCACCAGCTAACATTTATTCTCATTCAATCATGATTAGTTAGTCGTACCACTAGGTGGCGCTCTAACCATTACTGACAAATGGCATAACAAACATTTCCTAGCTCGAGTCTCATCACACCTGCGAACTTTGGGAGAGATTGGACATGGTGTTTTTGAGTGACAGCAGATTACTGCTTTTTGGCGAGTGATTCAAACTCTAAGTGCCGCCATAACCACCCCTTTTCCCTGAACGTAAAAGCTTCGCAATTTAACATCACAAAGGTCTTTAGATTCCACAAGCTGCAGATCGGTCCAATCTGATGAAATCCCTTGGAGGAGTTCGTCAAAGTACGGTGCCTGAAAAGATGGGAAAATGTCGCCAAAATTACACATTAATTTTAAAATGGCTGACTTCCTGTTGGATTTGGGATATTGCTCCAAGAGACTTTTTTGTACATCTTAATATCTTCCATGAGCTTACCAAGTTTCAGACTCATAGAGAAAACACAGAACAGGGGCTGATATTTTGGAATTTTGTAGGGGGCGCTGTGGAGCCATTTTGCGCTATTCAAGGAAAATGATCACATGTCAACAAAGCCTTCATCCATTTGGAGGTGTGTGCCAAATTTCAAGCCTCTATAAACTTGCCAAGACCCTCAAAAGCCACTTCATCTTTCATGTTGAACAGCGTTGCCACCAGGGTGCGCCGTTCAGTTTAAAGTCACAATTTTTGCACTGAAGCATCACGAGGGACAGATGGTGATATTCACCGCTTTTGAGGTGGCCACGATGAACCTGTGAAAATCAGTACAACAAAATTAAAGCCATGACATTTCCTGTTGCCACTAGGTGGCGCTGTCCGTATTTCCGACAATGGGCACATCAATCTGTTCAGGGCGGGTCTGACATCATGCCTGTAAAGTCTGGTACTGATCAGACTGGATTTCATTGAGTTATACTAATTTGTTTCTTCATGGCGTGACATCAAAGTTCGCCATGCTGCTGGGGTCACACCCTTTGGCGAAAACTCACAGTTTACACTGTAACCCAAGACCAACTCCTTAAGGCTTTCCTGGAGAAATTTGAGGCTGCAGATGTCACCCATCACTATACTGTACCCCAAAGTGTAAAACATGACATTTCCTGTTCCCACTAGGTGGCGCTGTCCTTGATGTCAAATATGGCAGTTGAAATATGTTCAGGGGTGGAGCCTTATCATATGTGTTCACTTTGGTCAAGGTCAGAAAATGTATGACAAAATGAGAGGCAATAAGATTTTCATGGCGAGTCATCGAAATTCGCCATGGCGCCACGGCCTCATAGTATTGTGAAAACTCAAAAGCTCCGCAATTTAACATGGCACAAGGGTGTAGTTGACACTGTCCAAATTTGAAGTTTATAGGACCAAATCCCAAGGAGGAGTTCGTTAAAGTACAAGGCATGGAAACGGTAAAATCAGAGCCAAAATGTCACCTTCAATCCAAAATGGCGGACTTCCTGTTGGGTTTGCGTCAATGGGCCCACTGACTTTTTTGTTTGTCTTGGCATGATACACATGTGTGCCAAATTTCATACATGTAGCCCAAACGATGTGGTCGTAGGGCTGCATTTAACAAGGCATAGGTGGCGCTGTAGAGCCATTTCCCAGTGCTCATATGTAAAACCATTAAAATACAAAATTTTTCACCAGACCTGGCATGTGTGCAAAATTTCATGAGTTTTTGAGCATGTTTAGGCCCTCAAAAAGGCCCTTGTTTGGGGTGAATAATAATAATAATAAGAAACGGAGCAGATACAATAGGGCCTTCGCACAGTCAGTGCTCGGGCCCTAATAATAATAATAATAAACAGAGCAATTACAATAGGGCCTTCGCACTGTCAGTGCTCGGGCCCTAATTAAAGCTGCAAGCAGCGTTATGAGGGCCCTCGCACCCCCGGCACGTCGAGCCACTGCCAACACCTCAAACCGGCACGTCCGATGTGATGTCACATTGATGGATTTCATGCTTTTAATCACCAGCTAACATTTCATCTTATTCAACCAGGATTATAGTCATGCCACTAGGTGGCGCTCTAACCATTATTGACAAATAGCATAACAAACATTTCCAAGCTCGAGTCTCATCACACCTGCGACCTTTGGGAGAGATTGGACATTGTGTTTTTTAGTGACAGCAGATTACTGCTTTTTGCGAGTGATTGAAACTCTACGTGCCGCCATGACCACCCCGTTTCCCTGAACGGAAAAAGCTTCGCAATTTAACATCACAAAGGTCTTTAGATTCTACACACTGAAGAATGCTTCAATATGATGAAATCCCTTGGAGGAGTTCGTCAAAGTATGAGGCCTGAAAAGGGGGGAAAATGTCATCAAAATTACACATTAATTTTAAAATGGCTGACTTCCTGTTGGATTTGGGATATTGCTCCAAGAGACTTTTTTGTACATCTTGATATCTTACACAAGCTTACCAAGTGTCAGACTCATAGATGAAACACAGAGCAGGGGCTGATGTTTTGAAATATTGTAGGGGGCGCTGTGGAGCCATTTTGCGCTATTCAAGGAAAATGGTTACATAACAACAATGCCTTCATCCATTTGGAGGTGTGTGCCAAATTTAAAGCCTCTATAAACTTTCCAAGCCCCTCAAAAGCCACTTCATCTTTCATGATGAACCGCGTTGCCACCAGGGTGCGCCGTTCAGTTTAAAGTCACAATTTTTGCACTGAAGCATCACGAGGGACTGATGGTGATATTCACCGCTTTTGAGGTGGCCACGATGAACCTGTGAAAATCAGTACAACAAAGTTAAAGCCATGACATTTCCTGTTGCCACTAGGTGGCGCTGTCCGTATTTCCGACAATGGGCATATCAATTTGTTCAGGGCGGGTCTGACATCATGCCTGTAAAGTCTGGTACTGATCAGACTGGATTTCATTGAGTTATACTAATTTGTTTCTTCATGGCGTGACATCAAAGTTCGCCATGCTGCTGGGGTCACACCCTTTCGCGAAAACTCACAGTTTTCACTGTAACCCAAGACCAACTCCTTAAGGCTTTCCTGGAGAAATTTGAGGCTGCAGATGTCACCCATCACTATACTGTACCCCAAAGTGTAAAACATGACATTTCCTGTTCCCACTAGGTGGCGCTGTCCTTGATGTCAAATATGGCAGTTGAAATATGTTCAGGGGTGGAGCCTTATCATATGTGTGCTCTTTGGTCCAGATCGGAACATGTATGACAGAATGAGAGGCAATAAGATTTTCATGGCGAGTCATCGAAATTCGCCATGGCGCCACGGCCTCATAGTATTGTGAAAACTCAAAAGCTCCGCAATTTAACATGGCACAAGGGTGTAGTTGACACTGTCCAAATTTGAAGCTTATAGGACCAAATCCCAAGGAGGAGTTCGTTAAAGTTCGAGGCATGGAAATGGCAAAATTAGAGCCAAAATGTCACCTTCAATGCAAAATGGCGGACTTCCTGTTGGGTTTAGGACATTGCCATAATAGACTTTTTTGTTCGACTCTGAACGTTATATAGGTGTACCGAGATTCAAACTTGTAGGCCATACCCATACCGGGGGCTCGCGTTTTTCATTTTTCTAGGTGGCGCTACTGAGCTAATTTTCCCTGGCCATGTCTGAGAACATTAAAATACGTAAATTTTCACCAGACCTGACGCGTGTGCAAAATTTCATGAGTTTTCGAGCATGTTTAGGCCCTCAAACGGCCAATTCATTTGCCGAAATAATAATAATAATAATAATAAAAAGAAACGGAGCAGATACAATAGGGCCTTCGCACTGTCAGTGCTCGGGCCCTAATAATAATAATAATAATAATAAATAATAATAATAATAAGAAACGGAGCAGATACAATAGGGCCTTCGCACTCTCAGTGCTCGGGCCCTAATAATAATAATAAGAAACGGAGCAGATACAATAGGGCCTTCGCACTCTCAGTGCTCGGGCCCTAATAATAATAAGAAACGGAGCAGATACAATAGGGCCTTCGCACTCTCAGTGCTCGGGCCCTAATTAAAGCTGCAAGCAGCGTTATGAGGGCCCTCGCACCCCCGGCGCGTCGAGCCACGCCCAACACCTAAAACCAGCACGTCCGATCTCATATCACATTGATGGAATTCATGCATTTAACCACCAGCTAACATTTCAACTCATTCATTCATGATTAGTTAGTCGTTCCACTAGGTGGCGCTCTAACCCTTATGCACAAATGGCATAACAAACATTTCCGAGCTCGAGTCTCATCACGCCTATGAGCTTTGGGAGAGATTGGACATTGTGTTTTTGAGTGACAGCAGATTACTGCTTTTTGGCGAGTGATTCAAACTCCACGTGCCGCCATGACCACCCCGTTTCACTGAACGTAAAAAGCTTCGCAATTTAACATCACAAAGGTCTTTAGATTCCACACACTGGAGATTGGTTCAATATGATGAAATCCCTTGGAGGAGTTTGTCAAAGAACGGTGCCTGGAAAGAGGGGAAAATGTTGCCAAAATTGCACATTAATTTTAAAATGGCTGACTTCCTGTTGGATTTTGGATATTGCTCCAAGAGACTTTTTTGTACATCTTGATATCTCCTATAAGCTTACCAGGTTTCAGACTCATACATAAAACACAGAGCTGGGGCTGTGGTTTTGAAATTTTGTAGGGGGCGCTGTGGAGCCATTTCGCGCTATTCAATAAAAATGATCACATGACAACAAAGCCTTCATCCATTTGGAGGGGTGTGCTAAATTTAAAGCCTCTATATACTATCCAAGCCCCTCAAAAGCCACTTCATCTTTCATGGTGGACCGCGTTGCCACCAGGGTGCGCCGTTCAGTTTAAAGTCACAATTTTTGCACTGAAGCATCACGAGGGACTGATGTTGATATTCACCGCTTTTGAGGTGGCCACGATGAACCTGTGAAAATCAGTACAACAAAATTAAAGCCATGACATTTCCTGTTGCCACTAGGTGGCGCTGTACGTATTCCCGACAATGGGCACATCAATCTGTTCAGGGCGGGTCTGACATCATGCCTGTAAAGTCTGGTACTGATCAGACTGGATTTCATTGAGTTATACTAATTTGTTTCTTCATGGCGTGACATCAAAGTTCGCCATGCTGCTGGGGTCACACCCTTTTGCGAAAAGTCACAGTTTTCACTGTAACCCAAGACCAACTCCTTAAGGCTTTCCTGGAGAAATTTGAGGCTGCAGGTGTCACCCATCACTATACTGTACCCCAAAGTGTAAAACATGACATTTCCTGTTCCCACTAGGTGGCGCTGTCCCTGGTGTCAAATATGGCAGTTGAAATATGTTCAGGGGTGGAGCCTTATCATATGTGTGCTCTTTGGTCCAGATCGGAACATGTATGACAAAATGAGAGGCAATAAGATTTTCATGGCGAGTCATCGAAATTCGCCATGGCGCCACGGCCTCATAGTATTGTGAAAACTCAAAAGCTCCGCAATTTAACATGGCACAAGGGTGTAGTTGGCACTGACCAAATATGAAGGTTATGAAATCAAACCCCAAGGAGGAGTTCGTCAAAGTTCGAGGCATGGAAATGGTAAAATCAGAGCCAAAATGTCACCTTCAATCCAAAATGGCGGACTTCCTGTTGGGTTTAGGACATTGCCATAATAGACTTTTTTGTTCGACTCTGAACATTATATAGGTGTACCGACTTTCAAACATGTAGGTCATACCCATACCGGGGGCTCGCGTTTTTCATTTTTCTAGGTGGCGCTACTGAGCTAATTTTCCCTGGCCATGTCTGAGAACATTAAAATACGTAAATTTTCACCAGACCTGACGCGTGTGCAAAATTTCATGAGTTTTCGAGCATGTTTAGGCCCTCAAACGGCCAATTCATTTGCCGAAATAATAATAATAATAATAATTAAAGCTGCAAGCAGCGTTATGAGGGCCCTCGCACCCCCGGCGCGTCGAGCCACGCCCAACACGTAAAACAAGCACATCCGATCTGATGTCACATTGATTGAATTCATGCATTTAACCACCAGCTAACATTTCATCTCATTGAACCATGATTATAGTCATCCCAATAGGTGGCGCTCTAACTATTACCGACAAATGGCATAACAAACATTTCCGAGCTCGAGTCTCATCACGCCTATGAGCTTTGGGAGAGATTGGACATTGTGTTTTTGAGTGACAGCAGATTACTGCTTTTTGGCGAGTGATTCAAACTCTAAGTGCCACCATAACCACCCCGTTTCACTGAACGTAAAAAGCTTCGCAATTTAACATCACAAAGGTCTTTAGATTCCACACACTGGAGATTGGTTCAATATGATGAAATCCCTTGGAGGAGTTCGTCAAAGAACGGTGCCTGGAAAGAGGGGAAAATGTTGCCAAAATTACACATTAATTTTAAAATGGCTGACTTCCTGTTGGATTTGGGATATTGCTCCAAGAGACTTTTTTGTACATCTTGATATTTTCCATAAGCTTACCAGGTTTCAGACTCATAAATGAAACACAGAGCAGGGGCTGTTGTTTTGAAATTTTGAAGGGGGCGCTGTGGAGCAATTTCGCGCTATTCAATGAAAATGATCACATGACAACAAAGCCTACATCCATTTGGAGGTGTGTGCCAAATTTCAAGCCTCTATAAACTTTCCAAGCCCCTCAAAAGCCACTTCATCTTTCATGGTGAACCGCGTTGCCACCAGGGTGCGCCGTTCAGTTTAAAGTCACAATTTTTGCACTGAAGCATCACGAGGGACTGATGTTGATATTCACCGCTTTTGAGGTGGCCACGATGAACCTGTGAAAATCAGTACAACAAAGTTAAAGCCATGACATTTCCTGTTGCCACTAGGTGGCGCTGTCCGTATTTCCGACAATGGGCACATCAATCTGTTCAGGGCGGGTCTGACATCATGCCTGTAAAGTCTGGTACTGATCAGACTGGATTTCATTGAGTTATACTAATTTGTTTCTTCATGGCGTGACATCAAAGTTCGCCATGCTGCTGGGGTCACACCCTTTCGCGAAAACTCACAGTTTTCACTGAAACCCAAGACCAACTCCTTAAGGCTTTCCTGGAGAAATTTGAGGCTGCAGATGTCACCCATCACTATACTGTACCCCAAAGTGTAAAACATGACATTTCCTGTTCCCACTAGGTGGCGCTGTCCTTGAGGTCAAATATGGCAGTTGAAATATGTTCAGGGGTGGAGCCTTATCATATGTGTTCACTTTGGTCAAGGTCAGAAAATCTATGACAAAATGAGAGGCAATAAGATTTTCATGGCGAGTCATCGAAATTCGCCATGGCGCCACGGCCTCATAGTATTGTGAAAACTCAAAAGCTCCGCAATTTAACATGGCACAAGGGTGTAGTTGACACTGTCAAAATTTGAAGTTTATAGGACCAAATCCCAAGGAGGAGTTCGTTAAAGTTCGAGGCATGGAAATGGCAAAATTAGAGCCAAAATGTCACCTTCTCTTCCAAATGGCGGACTTCCTGTTGGGTTTGCATCAATGGGCCCACAGACTTTTTTGTTCGTCTTGGAATGATACACATGTGTGCCAAATTTCATACATGTAGCTCAAACCATGTGGTCGTAGGGCTGCATTTAACAAGCCATAGGTGGCGCTCTAGAGCCATTTCCCAGTGCTCATAAGTAAAACCATTAAAATACAAAATTTTTCACCAGACCTGGCATGTGTGCAAAATTTCATGAGTTTTTGAGCATGTTTAGGCCCTCAAAAAGGCCCTTGTTTGGGGTGAATAATAATAATAATAATAATAATATTAAAGCTGCAAGCAGCGTTATGAGGGCCCTCGCACCCCCGGCGCGTCGAGCCACGCCCAACACCTAAAACCAGCACCTCCGATCTGATGTCACATTGATGGAATTCATGCATTTAACCACCAGCTAACATTTCAACTCATTCATTTATGATTAGTTAGTCGTTCCACTAGGTGGCGCTCTAACCATTATGCACAAATGGCATAACAAACATTTCCGAGCTCGAGTCTCATCACGCCTATGAGCTTTGGGAGAGATTGGACATTGTGTTTTTGAGTGACAGCAGATTACTGCTTTTTGGCGAGTGATTGAAACTCTACGTGCCGCCATGACCACCCCGTTTCCCTGAATGTAAAAAGCTTCGCAATTTAACATCACAAAGGTCTTTAGATTCCACACACAGGAGATTGCATCAATCTGATGAAATCCCTTGCAGGAGTACGTCAAAGCACGGTGCCTGAAAAGAGGGGAAAATGTTGCCAAAATTGCACATTAATTTTAAAATGGCTGACTTCCTGTTGGATTTGGGATATTGCTCCAAGAGACTTTTTTGTACATCTTGATATCTCCTATAAGCCTACCAGGTTTCAGATTCATACATAAAACACAGAGCTGGGGCTGTGGTTTTGAAATTTTGTAGGGGGCGCTGTGGAGCCATTTCGCACTATTCAATGAAAATGATCACATGCCAACAAAGCCTTCATCCATTTGGAGGTGTGTGCCAAATTTCAAGCCTCTATAAACTTGCCAAGACCCTCAAAAGCCACTTCATCTTTCATGTTGAACAGCGTTGCCACCAGGGTGCGCCGTTCAGTTTAAAGTCACAATTTTTGCACTGAAGCATCACGAGGGACTGATGGGGATATTCACCGCTTTTGAGGTGGCCACAATGAACCTGTGAAAATCAGTACAACAAAGTGTAAGACATGACATTTCCTGTTCCCACTAGGTGGCGCTCTTCATATTCCCGACAATGGGCACATCAATTTGTTCAGGGCGGGTCTGATATCATGCCTGTAAAGTCTGGTACTAATCAGACTGGATTTCATGGAGTTATACTAATTTGTTTCTTCATGGCGAGATATCAAAGTTCGCCATGCTGCTGAGGTCACACCCTTTCGTGAAAAGTCACAGTTTTCACTGTACCCCAAGACCAACTCCTTATGCCTTTCCTGGAGAAATTTGAGGCTGCAGATGTCACCCTTCACTATACTGTACCCCAAAGTGTTAAACATGACATTTCCTGTTCCCACTAGGTGGCGCTGTCCCTGATGTAAAATATGGCAGTTGAAATATGTTCAGGGGTGGAGCCTTATCATATGTGTTCACTTTGGTCAAGGTCAGAAAATGTATGACAAAATGAGAGGCAATAAGATTTTCATGGCGAGTCATCGAAATTCGCCATGGCGCCACGGCCTCATAGTATTGTGAAAACTCAAAAGCTCCGCAATTTAACATTGCCCAGGTGTGTAGTTGACACTGACCAAAGATGAAGCTTATACAACCAAATCCCAAGGAGGAGTTCGCAAAAGTTCGAGGCATGGAAATGGCAAAATTAGAGCCAAAATGTCACCTTCTCTTCCAAATGGCGGACTTCCTGTTGGGTTTGCATCAATGGGCCCAGAGACTTTTTTGTTCGACTCGGCATGATACACATGTGTGCCAAATTTCATACATGTAGCTGAAACGATGTGGTCGTAGGGCTGCATTTAACAAGGCATAGGTGGCGCTGTAGAGCCATTTCCCAGTGCTCATATGTAAAACCATTAAAATACAAAATTTTTCACCAGACCTGGCATGTGTGCAAAATTTCATGAGTTTTTGAGCATGTTTAGGCCCTCAAAAAGGCCCTTGTTTCGCCTGAATAATAATAATAATAATAATAATAATAATAATAATAATAATAATAATAATAATAATAATAATAATAATAATAAGAAACGGAGCAGATACAATAGGGCCTTCGCACTCTCGGTGCTCGGGCCCTAATAATAATAATAATAATAATAAACAGAGCAATTACAATAGGGCCTTCGCACTATCAGTGCTCGGGCCCTAATAATAATAATAATAATAATAATAAGAAACGGAGCAGATACAATAGGGCCTTCGCACTCTCGGTGCTCGGGCCCTAATAATTAAAGCTGCAAGCAGCGTTATGAGGGCCCTCGCACCCCCGGCGTGTCGAGCCATGCCCAACATCTGAAACCAGCACGTCCGATCTGATGTCACATTGATGGAATTCATGCATTTAGCCAGCAGCTAACATTTCAACTCATTCATTCATGATTAGCTAGTCGTTCCACTAGGTGGCACTCTAACCATTATGTACAAATGGCATAACAAACATTTCCGAACTCGAGTCTCATTATGCCTGCGACCTTTGGGTGAGATTGGACATTGTGTTTTTGAGTAACAGCAGATTACTGCGTTTTGGCGAGTGATTGAGAGTCTACGTGCCGCCATAACCACCCCGTTTCCCTGAACGTAAAAAGCTTCGCAATTTAACAACACAAAGGTCTTTGGATTCCACACACTGAAGAATAGTGCAATCTGATGAAATCCCTTGGAGGAGTTCGTCAAAGAACGATGCCTGAAAAGAGGGGAAAATGTTGCCAAAATTGCACATTAATTTTAAAATGGCTGACTTCCTGTTGGATTTGGGATATTGCTCCAAGAGACTTTTTTGTACATCTTGATATCTCCTATAAGCTTACCAGGTTTCAGACTCATACATAAAACACAGAGCAGGGGCTGTGATTTTGAAATTTTGTAGGGGGCGCTGTGGAGCCATTTTGGGATATTCAATGAAAATGATCACATAACAACAAAGCCTTAACCACATTGGAGGTGTGCGCCAAATTTCAAGACTTTTTAAACTTTCCAAGCCCCTCAAAAGCCACTTCATCTTTCATGGTGAACCGCGTTGCCACCAGGGTGCGGCGTTCAGTTTAAAGTCACAATTTTTGCACTGAAGCATCACGAGGGACTGATGGTGATATTCACCGCTTTTGAGGTGGCCACTATGAACCTGTGAAAATCAGTACAACAAAGTGTAAGACATGACATTTCCTCTTCCCACTAGGTGGCGCTCTTCATATTCCTGACAATGGGCACATCAATCTGTTCAGGGCGGGTGTGACATCATGCCTGTAAAGTCTGGTACTAATCAGACTGGATTTCATTGAGTTATACTAATTTGTTTCTTCATGGCGTGACATCAAAGTTCGCCATGCTGCTGGTGTCACACCCTTTGGCGAAAAGTCACAGTTTTCACTGTAACCCAAGACCAACTCCTTAAGGCTTTCCTGGAGAAATTTGAGGCTGCAGATGTCACCCATCACAATACTGTACCCCAAAGTGTAAAACATGACATTTCCTGTTCCCACTAGGTGGCGCTGTCCTTGATGTCAAATATGGCAGTTGAAATATGTTCAGGGGTGGAGCCTTATCATATGTGTTCACTTTGGTCAAGGTCAGAAAATGTATGACAAAATGAGAGGCAATAAGATTTTGATGGCGAGTCATCGAAATTCGCCATGGCGCCACGGCCTCATAGTATTGTGAAAACTCAAAAGCTCCGCAATTTAACATGGCACAAGGGTGTAGTTGACACTGACCAAATATGAAGGTTATGAAATCAAACCCCAAGGAGGAGTTCGCAAAAGTTCGAGGCATGGAAATGGCAAAATTAGAGCCAAAATGTCACATTCTCTTCCAAATGGCGGACTTCCTGTTGGGTTTGCGTCAATGGGCCCACTGACTTTTTTGTTCGTCTTGGCATGATACACATGTGTGCCAAATTTCATACATGTAGCTGAAACGATGTGGTCGTAGGGCTGCATTTAACAAGGCATAGGTGGCGCTGTAGAGCCATTTCCCAGTGCTCATATGTAAAACCATTAAAATACAAAATTTTTCACCAGATCTGGCATGTGTGCAAAATTTCATGAGTTTTTGAGCATGTTTAGGCCCTCAAAAAGGCCCTTGTTTTGCCTGAATAATAATAATAATAATTAAAGCTGCAAGCAGCGTTATGAGGGCCCTCGCACCCCATCGCGTCGAGCTACGCCCAACACCTACAACCAGCACCTCCGATCTCATGTCACATTGATGAAATTCATGCATTCAACCACCAGCTAACATTTCATCTCATTCAATCATGATTATAGTCGTCCCACTAGGTGGCGCTCTAACCATTACTGACAAATGGCATAACAAACATTTCCGAGCTCGAGTCTCATCACGCCTGCGACCTTTGGGACATATTGGACATTTTGATTTTGAGTGACAGCAGATTACTGCTTTTTGGCGAGGGACTGAAACTCCACATGCCGCCATGACCACCCCGTTTCCCTGAATGTAAAAACGTTCGCAATTTAACATCACAAAGGTCTTTAGATTCCACACACTGGAGATTGGTTCAATATGATGAAATCCCTTGGAGGAGTTCGTCAAAGAACGGTGCCTGGAAAGAGGGGAAAATGTCACAAAAATTACACATTAATTTTAAAATGGCTGACTTCCTGTTGGATTTGGGATATTGCTCCAAGAGACTTTTTTGTACATCTTGATATCTACTATAAGCTTACCAGGTTTCAGACTCATACATAAAACACAGAGCTGGGGCTGATGTTTTGAAATTTTGTAGGGGGCGCTGTGGAGCCATTTTGCCCTATTCAATGAAAATGATCACATAACAACAAAGCCTTAAGAAAAATGGAGGTGTGTGCCAAATTTCAAGCCTCTATAAACTTTCCAAGCCCCTCAAAAGCCACTTCATCTTTCATGGTGAACCGCGTTGCCACCAGGGTGCGCCGTTCAGTTTAAAGTCACAATTTTTGCACTGAAGCATCACGAGGGACTGATGTTGATATTCACCGCTTTTGAGGTGGCCACGATGAACCTGTGAAAATCAGTACAACAAAATTAAAGCCATGACATTTCCTGTTGCCACTAGGTGGCGCTGTCCGTATTTCCGACAATGGACACATCAATCTGTTCAGGGTGGGTCTGACATCATGCCTGTAAAGTCTGGTACTGATCAGACTGGATTTCATTGAGTTATACTAATTTGTTTCTTCATGGCGTGACATCAAAGTTCGCCATGCTGCTGGGGTCACACCCTTTCGCGAAAACTCACAGTTTTCACTGTAACCCAAGACCAACTCCTTAAGGCTTTCCTGGAGAAATTTGAGGCTGCAGATGTCACCCATCACTATACTGTACCCCAAAGTGTAAAACATGACATTTCCTGTTCCCACTAGGTGGCGCTGTCCTCGATGTCAAATATGGCAGTTGAAATATGTTCAGGGGTGGAGCCTTATCATATGTGTGCTCTTTGGTCCAGATCGGAACATGTATGACAAAATGAGAGGCAATAAGATTTTCATGGCGAGTCATCGAAATTCGCCATGGCGCCACGGCCTCATAGTATTGTGAAAACTCAAAAGCTCCGCAATTTAACATGGCACAAGGGTGTAGTTGACACTGTCCAAATTTGAAGGTTATGAAATGAAACCCCAAGGAGGAGTTCGCAAAAGTTCGAGGCATGGAAATGGCAAAATTAGAGCCAAAATGTCACCTTCTCTTCCAAATGGCGGACTTCCTGTTGGGTTTGCGTCAATGGGCCCACAGACTTTTTTGTTCGTCTTGGCATGATACACAT
The DNA here is from genome assembly GCF_963969265.1 of Rhamphochromis sp. 'chilingali'. Lineage (NCBI taxonomy): Eukaryota > Metazoa > Chordata > Actinopteri > Cichliformes > Cichlidae > Rhamphochromis > Rhamphochromis sp. 'chilingali'. The sequence goes on from NC_137929.1 coordinate 10,889,018, forward strand.
GTGTGCCAAATTTCATACATGTAGCTCAAACGATGTGGTCGTAGGGCTGCATTTAACAAGGCATAGGTGGCGCTCTAGAGCCATTTCCCAGTGCTCATATGTAAAACCATTAAAATACAAAATTTTTCACCAGACCTGGCATGTGTGCAAAATTTCATGAGTTTTTGAGCATGTTTAGGCCCTCAAAAAGGCCCTTGTTTCGCCTGAATAATAATAATAATAATAATAATAATAATAAGAAACGGAGCAGATACAATAGGGCCTTCGCACTCTCAGTGCTCGGGCCCTAATTAAAGCTGCAAGCAGCGTTATGAGGGCCCTCGCACCCCCGGCACGTCGAGCCACTGCCAACACCTCAAACCGGCACGTCCGATGTGATGTCACATTGATGGATTTCATGCTTTTAATCACCAGCTAACATTTCATCTTATTCAACCAGGATTATAGTCATGCCACTAGGTGGCGCTCTAACCATTATTGATAAATAGCATAACAAACATTTCCAAGCTCGAGTCTCATCACACCTGCGACCTTTGGGAGAGATTGGACATTGTGTTTTTTAGTGACAGCAGATTACTGCTTTTTGCGAGTGATTGAAACTCTACGTGCCGCCATGACCACCCCGTTTCCTTGAACGTAAAAAGCTTCGCAATTTAACATCACAAAGGTCTTTAGATTCCACACCCTGGAGAATGGTTCAATATGATGAAATCCCTTGGAGGAGTTCGTCAAAGTATGAAGCCTGAAAAGAGGGGAAAATGTCGCCAAAATTACACATTAATTTTAAAATGGCTGACTTCCTGTTGGATTTGGGATATTGCTCCAAGAGACTTTTTTGTACATCTTGATATTTTCCATAAGCTTACCAGGTTTCAGACTCATAGATGAAACACAGAGCAGGGGCTGTTGTTTTGAAATTTTGTAGGGGGCGCTGTGGAGCAATTTCGAGCTATTCAATGAAAATGATCACATGACAACAAAGCCTACATCCATTTGGAGGTGTGTGCCAAATTTCAAGCCTCTATAAACTTTCCAAGCCCCTCAAAAGCCACTTCATCTTTCATGGTGAACCGCGTTGCCACCAGGGTGCGCCGTTCAGTTTAAAGTCACAATTTTTGCACTGAAGCATCACGAGGGACTGATGTTGATATTCACCGCTTTTGAGGTGGTCACGATGAACCTGTGAAAATCAGTACAACAAAATTAAAGCCATGACATTTCCTGTTGCCACTAGGTGGCGCTGTCCGTATTTCCGACAATGGACACATCAATCTGTTCAGGGTGGGTCTGACATCATACCTGTAAAGTCTGGTACTGATCAGACTGGATTTCATTGAGTTATACTAATTTGTTTCTTCATGGCGTGACATCAAAGTTCGCCATGCTGCTGGGGTCACACCCTTTCGCGAAAACTCACAGTTTTCACTGTAACCCAAGACCAACTCCTTAAGGCTTTCCTGGAGAAATTTGAGGCTGCAGATGTCACCCATCACTATACTGTACCCCAAAGTGTAAAACATGACATTTCCTGTTCCCACTAGGTGGCGCTGTCCTTGATGTCAAATATGGCAGTTGAAATATGTTCAGGGGTGGAGCCTTATCATATGTGTGCTCTTTGGTCCAGATCGGAACATGTATGACAAAATGAGAGGCAATAAGATTTTCATGGCGAGTCATCGAAATTCGCCATGGCGCCACGGCCTCATAGTATTGTGAAAACTCAAAAGCTCCGCAATTTAACATGGCACAAGGGTGTAGTTGACACTGTCCAAATTTGAAGGTTATGAAATGAAACCCCAAGGAGGAGTTCGCAAAAGTTCGAGGCATGGAAATGGCAAAATTAGAGCCAAAATGTCACCTTCTCTTCCAAATGGCGGACTTCCTGTTGGGTTTGCGTCAATGGGCCCACAGACTTTTTTGTTCGTCTTGGCGTGATACACATGTGTGCCAAATTTCATACATGTAGCTCAAACGATGTGGTCGTAGGGCTGCATTTAACAAGGCATAGGTGGCGCTCTAGAGCCATTTCCCAGTGCTCATATGTAAAACCATTAAAATACAAAATTTTTCACCAGACCTGGCATGTGTGCAAAATTTCATGAGTTTTTGAGCATGTTTAGGCCCTCAAAAAGGCCCTTGTTTCGCCTGAATAATAATAATAATAATAATAATAATAATAATAATAATAATAAGAAACGGAGCAGATACAATAGGGCCTTCGCACTCTCAGTGCTCGGGCCCTAATTAAAGCTGCAAGCAGCGTTACGAGGGCCCTCGCACCCCCGGCGCGTCGAGCCAAGCCCAACACCTAAAACCAGCACCTCCGATCTGACGTTTGGGAGAGATTGGACATTGTGTTTTTGAGTGACAGCAGATTACTGCTTTTTGGCGAGTGATTCAAACTCAAAGTGCCACCATAACCACCCCGTTTCACTGAACGTAAAAAGCTTCGCAATTTAACATCACAAAGGTCTTTAGATTCCACACACTGGAGATTGGTTCAATATGATGAAATCCCTTGGAGGAGTTCGTCAAAGAACGGTGCCTGGAAAGAGGGGAAAATGTTGCCAAAATTACACATTAATTTTAAAATGGCTGACTTCCTGTTGGATTTGGGATATTGCTCCAAGAGACTTTTTTGTACATCTTGATATCTCCTATAACCTTACCAGGTTTCAGAATCATACATAGAACACAGAGCAGGGGCTGTGGTTTTGAAATTTTGTAGGGGGCGCTGTGGAGCAATTTCGCGCTATTCAATGAAAATGATCACATGCCAACAAAGCCTTCATCCATTTGGAGGTGTGTGCCAAATTTCAAGCCTCTATAAACTTGCCAAGACCCTCAAAAGCCACTTCATCTTTCATGTTGAACAGCGTTGCCACCAGGGTGCGCCGTTCAGTTTAAACTCACAATTTTTGCACTGAAGCATCACGAGGGACTGATGGTGATATTCACCGCTTTTGAGGTGGCCAAGATGAACCTGTGAAAATCAGTACAACAAAATTAAAGCCATGACATTTCCTGTTGCCACTAGGTGGCGCTGTCCGTATTTCCGACAATGGGCACATCAATCTGTTCAGGGCGCGTCTGACATCATGCCTGTAAAGTCTGGTACTGATCAGACTGGATTTCATTGAGTTATACTAATTTCTTTCTTCATGGCGTGACATCAAAGTTCGCCATGCTGCTGGGGTCACACCCTTTCGCGAAAACTCACAGTTTTCACTGTAACCCAAGACCAACTCCTTAAGGCTTTCCTGGAGAAATTTGAGGCTACAGATGTCACCCATCACTATACTGTACCCCAAAGTGTAAAACATAACATTTCCTGTTCCCACTAGGTGGCGCTGTCCCTGGTGTCAAATATGGCAGTTGAAATATGTTCAGGGGTGGAGCCTTATCATATGTGTTCACTTTGGTCAAGGTCAGAAAATGTATGACAAAATGAGAGGCAATAAGATTTTCATGGCGAGTCATCGAAATTCGCCGTGGCGCCACGGCCTCATGGTATTGTGAAAACTCAAAAGCTCCGCAATTTAACATGGCCCAGGTGTGTAGTTGACACTGACCAAAGATGAAGCTTATACGACCAAATCCCAAGGAGGAGTTCGAAAAAGTTCGAGGCATGGAAACGGCAAAATTAGAGCCAAAATGTCACCTTCTCTTCCAAATGGCGGACTTCCTGTTGGGTTTGCGTCAATGGGCCCACTGACTTTTTTGTTCGTCTTGGCATGATACACATGTGTGCCAAATTTCATACATGTAGCACAAACGATGTGGTCGTAGGGCTGCATTTTACAAGGCATAGGTGGCGCTGTAGAGCCATTTCCCAGTGCTCATATGTAAAACCATTAAAATACAAAATTTTTCACCAGACCTGGCATGTGTGCAAAATTTCATGAGTTTTTGAGCATGTTTAGGCCCTCAAAAAGGCCCTTGTTTTGCCTGAATAATAATAATAATAATTAAAGCTGCAAGCAGCGTTATGAGGGCCCTCGCACCCCCGGCGCGTCGAGCCACGCCCAACACCTAAAACCAGCACCTCCAATCTGATGTCACATTGATGGAATTCATGCATTTAACCAACCAGCTAACATTTCAACTCATTCATTCATGATTAGTTAGTCGTTCCACTAGGCGGCGCTCTAACCATTATGTACAAATGGCATAACAAACATTTCCGAGCTCGAGTCTTATCACGCCTATGAGCATTGGGAGAGATTGGACATTGTGTTTTTGAGTGACAGCAGATTACTGCTTTTTGGCGAGTGATTAAAACTCTACGTGCCACCATGACCACCCCGTTTCCCTGAATGTAAAAAGCTTCGCAATTTAACATCACAAAGGTCTTTAGATTCCACACACTGAAGAATAGTTCAATCTGATGAAATCCCTTGGAGGAGTTCGTCAAAGTACGGTGCCTGAAAAGATGGGAAAATGTCGCCAAAATTACAGATTAATTTTAAAATGGCTGACTTCCTGTTGGATTTGCGATATTGCTCCAAGATACTTTTTTGTACATCTTAAGATATTCCATTAGCTTACCAAGTTTCAGACTCATAGATAAAACACAGAGCAGGGGCTGTGGTTTTGAAATTTTGTAGGGGGCGCTGTGGAGCCATTTTGGGATATTCAATGAAAATGATCACATGACAACAAAGCCTTCATCCATTTGGAGGTGTGTGCCAAATTTCAAGCCTCTATAAACTTTCCAAGCCCCTCAAAAGCCACTTCATCTTTCATCGTGAACAGCGTTGCCACCAGGGTGCGCCGTTCAGTTTAAAGTCACAATTTTTGCACTGAAGCATCACGAGGGACTGATGGTGATATTCACCGCTTTTGAGGTGGCCACGATGAACCTGTGAAAATCAGTACAACAAAATTAAAGCCATGACATTTCCTGTTGCCACTAGGTGGCGCTGTCCGTATTTCCGACAATGGGCACATCAATCTGTTCAGGGCGGGTCTGACATCATGCCTGTAAAGTCTGGTACTGATCAGACTGGATTTCATTGAGTTATACTAATTTGTTTCTTCATGGCGTGACATCAAAGTTCGCCATGCTGCTGGGGTCACACCCTTTCGCGAAAAGTCACAGTTTTCACTGTAACCCAAGACCAACTCCTTAAGGCTTTCCTGGAGAAATTTGAGGCTGCAGATGTCACCCATCACTATACTGTACCCCAAAGTGTAAAACATGACATTTCCTGTTCCCACTAGGTGGCGCTGTCCTTGAGGTCAAATATGGCAGTTGAAATATGTTCAGGGGTGGAGCCTTATCATATGTGTTCACTTTGGTCAAGGTCAGAAAATGTATGACAAAATGAGAGGCAATAAGATTTTCATGGCGAGTCATCGAAATTCGCCATGGCGCCACGGCCTCATGGTATTGTGAAAACTCAAAAGCTCCGCAATTTAACATGGCACAAGGGTGTAGTTGACACTGTCCAAATTTGAAGTTTATAGGACCAAATCCCAAGGAGGAGTTCGCAAAAGTTCGAGGCATGGAAATGGCAAAATTAGAGCCAAAATGTCACCTTCACGTCCAAATGGCGGACTTCCTGTTGGGTTTGCGTCAATGGGCCCACAGACTTTTTTGTTCGTCTTGGAATGATACACATGTGTGCCAAATTTCATACATGTAGCTCAAACCATGTGGTCGTAGGGCTGCATTTAACAAGGCATAGGTGGCGCTCTAGAGCCATTTCCCAGTGCTCATAAGTAAAACCATTAAAATACAAAATTTTTCACCAGACCTGGCATGTGTGCAAAATTTCATGAGTTTTTGAGCATGTTTAGGCCCTCAAAAAGGCCCTTGTTTGGGGTGAATAATAATAATAATAATAATAATAATAAGAAACGGAGCAGATACAATAGGGCCTTCGCACTCTCAGTGCTCGGGCCCTAATAATAATAATAATAATAATAATAATAATAAGAAACGGAGCAGATACAATAGGGCCTTCGCACTCTCAGTGCTCGGGCCCTAATAATAAACAGAGCAATTACAATAGGGCCTTCGCACTCTCAGTGCTCGGGCCCTAATAATAATAATAATAATTAAAGCTGCAAGCAGCGTTATGAGGGCCCTCGCACCCCCGGCGCGTCGAGCCACGCCCAACACCTACAACCAGCACCTCCGATCTGATGTCACATTGATGGAATTCATGCATTTAACCACCAGCTAACATTTCATCTCATTCAATCATCATTATAGTCGTCCCACTAGGTGGCGCTCTAACCATTACTGACAAATGGCATAACAAACATTTCCAAGCTCGAGTCTCATCACGCCTGCGACCTTTGGGAGAATTTGGACATTTAGATTTTGAGTGACAGCAGATTACTGCTTTTTGGCGAGTGATTGAAACTCCACATGCCACCATGACAACCCCGTTTCCCTGAACGTAAAAAGCTTCGCAATTTAACATCACAAAGGTCTTTAGATTCCACACACTGGAGATTGGTTCAATATGATGAAATCCCTTGGAGGAGTACGTCAAAGAACGGTGCCTGGAAAGAGGGCAAAATGTTGCCAAAATTACACATTAATTTTAAAATGGCTGACTTCCTGTTGGATTTGGGATATTGCTCCAAGAGACTTTTTTGTACATCTTGATATCTCCTATAAGCTTACCAGGTTTAAGACTCATACATAAAACACAGAGCTGGGGCTGATGTTTTGAAATTTCGTAGGGGGCGCTGTGGAGCCATTTTGCGCTATTCAATGAAAATGATCACATAACAACAAAGCCTTATGCACATTGGAGGTGTGTGCCAAATTTCAAGACTTTTTAAACTTTCCAAGCCCCTCAAAAGCCACTTCACTTTTCATGGTGAACAGCGTTGCCACCAGGGTGCGCCGTTCAGTATAAAGTCACAATATTCGCACTGCAGCATCATGAAGGACTGACGGTGATATTCACCGCTTTTGAGGTGTCCACAATGAACCTGTGAAAATCAGTACAACAAAGTGTAAGACATGACATTTCCTGTTGCCACTAGGTGGCGCTGTCCGTATTTCCGACAATGGGCACATCAATCTGTTCAGGGCGCGTCTGACATCATGCCTGTAAAGTCTGGTACTGATCAGACTGGATTTCATTGAGTTATACTAATTTGTTTCTTCATGGCGTGACATCAAAGTTCGCCATGCTGCTGGGGTCACACCCTTTCGCGAAAACTCACAGTTTTCACTGTAACCCAAGACCAACTCCTTAAGGCTTTCCTGGAGAAATTTGAGGCTGCAGATGTCACCCATCACTATACTGTACCCCAAAGTGTAAAACATGACATTTCCTGTTCCCACTAGGTGGCGCTGTCCTTGATGTCAAATATGGCAGTTGAAATATGTTCAGGGGTGGAGCCTTATCATATGTGTTCACTTTGGTCAAGGTCAGAAAATGTATGACAAAATGAGAGGCAATAAGATTTTCATGGCGAGTCATCGAAATTCGCCATGGCGCCACGGCCTCATAGTATTGTGAAAACTCAAAAGCTCCGCAATTTAACATGGCACAAGGGTGTAGTTGACACTGTCCAAATATGAAGGTTATGAAATGAAACCCCAAGGAGGAGTTCGCAAAAGTTCGAGGCATGGAAATGGCAAAATTAGAGCCAAAATGTCACCTTCTCTTCCAAATGGCGGACTTCCTGTTGGGTTTGCGTCAATGGGCCCACAGACTTTTTTGTTCGTCTTGGCATGATACACATGTGTGCCAAATTTCATACATGTAGCTCAAACGATGTGGTCGTAGGGCTGCATTTAACAAGGCATAGGTGGCGCTGTAGAGCCATTTCCCAGTGCTCATATGTAAAACCATTAAAATACAAAATTTTTCACCAGACCTGGCATGTGTGCAAAATTTCATGAGTTTTTGAGCATGTTTAGGCCCTCAAAAAGGCCCTTGTTTCGCCTGAATAATAATAATAATAATAATAATAATAATAATAATAATAAAGCTGCAAGCAGCGTTATGAGGGCCCTCGCACCCCCGGCACGTCGAGCCACGCCCAACACCTAAAACCAGCACGTCCGATGTGATGTCACATTGATGGAATTCATGCATTTAACCACCAGCTAACATTTCAACTCATTCATTCATGATTAGTTAGTCGTTCCACTAGGTGGCGCTCTAACCATTATGTACAAATGGCATAACAAATATTTCCGAGCTGGAGTCTCATCACACCTGCGACCTTTGGGAGAGATTGAATATTTTGATTTTGAGTGACAGCAGATTACTGCTTTTTGGCCAGTGATTGAAACTCCACGTGCCGCCATGACCACCCCGTTTCCTTGAACGTAAAAAGCTTCGCAATTTAACATCACAAAGGTCTTTAGATTCCACACACTGGAGAATGGTTCAATATGATGAAATCCCTTGGAGGAGTTCGTCAAAGTATGAAGCCTGAAAAGAGGGGAAAATGTCGCCAAAATTACACATTAATTTTAAAATGGCTGACTTCCTGTGTGATTTGGGATATTGCTCCAAGAGACTTTTTTGTACATCTTGATATCTCCTATAAGCTTACCAGGTTTCAGACTCATACATAAAACACAGAGCTGGGGCTGATATTTTGAAAGTTTGTAGGGGGCGCTGTGGAGCCATTTCTCGCTATTCAATGAAAATGATCACATGACATCAAAGCCTTCGTCACATTGGAGGTGTGTGCCAAATTTCAAGCCTCTATAGACTTTCCAAGCCCCTCAAAAGCCACTTCATCTTTCATGGTGGACGGCGTTGCCACCAGGGTGCGCCGTTCAGTTTAAAGTCACAATTTTTGCACTGAAGCATCACGAGGGACTGATGGTGATATTCACCGCTTTTCAGGTGGCCACGATGAACCTGTGAAAATCAGTACAACAAAATTAAAGCCATGACATTTCCTGTTGCCACTAGGTGGCGCTGTCCGTATTCCCGACAATGGGCACATCAATTTGTTCAGGGTAGGTCTGACATCATGCCTGTAAAGTCTGGTACTGATCAGACTGGATTTCATTGAGGTATACTAATTTGTTTCTTCATGGCGTGACATCAAAGTTCGCCATGCTGCTGGGGTCACACCCTTTTGCGAAAAGTCACAGTTTTCACTGTAACCCAAGACCAACTCCTTAAGGCTTTCCTGGAGAAATTTGAGGCTGCAGATGTTACCCATCACAATACTGTATCCCAAAGTGTAAAACATGACATTTCCTGTTCCCACTAGGTGGCGCTGTCCTTGATTTTAAATATGGCAGTTGAAATATGTTCAGGGGTGGAGCCTTATCATATGTGTTCACTTTGGTCAAGGTCAGAAAATGTATGACAAAATGAGAGGCAATAAGATTTTCATGGCGAGTCATCGAAATTCGCCATGGCGCCACGGCGTCACCGTATTGTGAAAACTCAAAAGCTCCGCAATTTAACATGGCACAAGGGTGTAGTTGACACTGACCAAATATGAAGGTTATGAAATCAAACCCCAAGGAGGAGTTCGCAAAAGTTCGAGGCATGGAAATGGCAAAATTAGAGCCAAAATGTCACCTTCTCTTCCAAATGGCGGACTTCCTGTTGGGTTTGCGTCAATGGGCCCACTGACTTTTTTGTTCGTCTTGGCATGATACACATGTGTGCCAAATTTCATACATGTAGCTCAAACGATGTGGTCGTAGGGCTGCATTTAACAAGGCATAGGTGGCGCTCTAGAGCCATTTCCCAGTGCTCATATGTAAAACCATTAAAATACAAAATTTTTCACCAGACCTGGCATGTGTGCAAAATTTCATGAGTTTTTGAGCATGTTTAGGCCCTCAAAAAGGCCCTTGTTTTGCCTGAATAATAATAATAATAAGAAACAGAGCAGATACAATAGGGCCTTCGCACAGTCAGTGCTCGGGCCCTAATAATAATAATAATAATAATAATAATAAGAAACGGAGCAGATACAATAGGGCCTTCGCACTCTCAGTGCTCGGGCCCTAATAATAATAATAATAAACAGAGCAATTACAATAGGGCCTTCGCACTGTCAGTGCTCGGGCCCTAATAATAATAATAATAATAAGAAACGGAGCAGATACAATAGGGCCTTCGCACTGTCAGTGCTCGGGCCCTAATAATAATAATAATAATAATAATAAGAAACGGAGCAGATACAATAGGGCCTTCGCACTCTCGGTGCTCGGGCCCTAATAATAATAAGAAACGGAGCAGATACAATAGGGCCTTCGCAGTCTCGGTGCTCGGGCCCTAATAATAATAAACAGAGCAATTACAATAGGGCCTTCGCACTGTCAGTGCTCGGGCCCTAATAATAATAAGAAACGGAGCAGATACAATAGGGCCTTCGCACTCTCGGTGCTCGGGCCCTAATAATAATAATAATAATAATTAAAGCTGCAAGCAGCGTTATGAGGGCCCTCGCACCCCCGGCGCGTCGAGCCACGCCCAACACCTAAAACCAGCACGTCCGATCTGATGTCACATTGATGGAATTCATGCATTTAACCACCAGCTAACATTTCAACTCATTCATTCATGATTAGTTAGTCGTTCCACTAGGTGGCGCTCTAACCATTATGTACAAATGGCATAACAAACACTTCCAAGCTCGAGTCTCATCACACCTGAGACGTTTGGGAGAGATTGGACATTGTGTTTTTGAGTGACAGCAGATTACTGCTTTTTGGCGAGTGATTGAAACTCCACGTGCCGCCATAACCACCCCGTTTCCCTGGACGTAAAAAGCTTCGCAATTTAACATCACAAAGGTCTTTAGATTCCACAAACTGCAGATCGGTCCAATCTGATGAAATCCCTTGGAGGAGTTCGTCAAAGAACGATGCCTGAAAAGAGGGGAAAATGTTGCCAAAATTGCACATTAATTTTAAAATGGCTGACTTCCTGTTGGATTTGGGATATTGCTCCAAGAGACTTTTTTGTACATCTTGATATCTCCTATAAGCTTACCAGGTTTCAGACTCATACATAAAACACAGAGCAGGGGCTGTGATTTTGAAATTTTGTAGGGGGCGCTGTGGAGCCATTTTGGGATATTCAATGAAAATGATCACATACCAACAAGGCCTTAACCACATTGGAGGTGTGTGCCAAATTTCAAGACTTTTTAAACTTTCCAAGCCCCTCAAAAGCCACTTCATCTTTCATGGTGAACCGCGTTGCCACCAGGGTGCGCCGTTCAGTTTAAAGTCACAATTTTTGCACTGAAGCATCACAAGGGACTGATGGTGATATTCACCGCTTTTGAGGTGGCCACAATGAACCTGTGAAAATCAGTACAACAAAATTAAAGCCATGACATTTCCTGTTGCCACTAGGTGGCGCTGTCCGTATTCCCGACAATGGGCACATCAATCTGTTCAGGGCGGGTCTGTCATCATGCCTGTAAAGTCTGGTACTGATCAGACTGGATTTCATTGAGTTATACTAATTTGTTTCTTCATGGCGTGACATCAAAGTTCGCCATGCTGCTGGGGTCACACCCTTTTGCGAAAAGTCACAGTTTTCACTGTAACCCAAGACCAACTCCTTAAGGCTTTTCTGGAGAAATTTGAGGCTGCAGATGTCACCCATCACTATACTGTACACCAAAGTGTAAAACACGACATTTCCTGTTCCCACTAGGTGGCGCTGTCCTTGATGTCAAATATGGCAGTTGAAATATGTTTAGGGGTGGAGCCTTATCATATGTGTTCACTTTGGTCAAGGTCAGAAAATGTATGACAAAATGAGAGGCAATAAGATTTTCATGGCGAGTCATCGAAATTCGCCATGGCGCCACGGCCTCATAGTATTGTGAAAACTCAAAAGCTCCGCAATTTAACATGGCACAAGGGTGTAGTTGACACTGACCAAATATGAAGGTTATGAAATCAAACCCCAAGGAGGAGTTCGCAAAAGTTCGAGGCATGGAAATGGCAAAATTAGAGCCAAAATGTCACATTCTCTTCCAAATGGCGGACTTCCTGTTGGGTTTGCGTCAATGGGCCCACAGACTTTTTTGTTCGTCTTGGCATGATACACATGTGTGCCAAATTTCATACATGTAGCTCAAACGATGTGGTCGTAGGGCTGCATTTAACAAGGCATAGGTGGCGCTCTAGAGCCATTTCCCAGTGCTCATATGTAAAACCATTAAAATACAAAATTTTTCACCAGACCTGGCATGTGTGCAAAATTTCATGAGTTTTTGAGCATGTTTAGGCCCTCAAAAAGGCCCTTGTTTCGCCTGAATAATAATAATAATAATAATAATAATAATAATAATAATAATAATAAGAAACGGAGCAGATACAATAGGGCCTTCGCACACTCGGTGCTCGGGCCCTAATTAAAGCTGCAAGCAGCGTTACGAGGGCCCTCGCACCCCCGGCGCGTCGAGCCACGCCCAACACCTAAAACCAGCACCTCCGATCTGATGTCACATTGATGGAATTCATGCATTTAACCACCAGCTAACATTTCAACTCATTCATTCATGATTAGTTAGTCGTTCCACTAGGTGGCGCTCTAACCATTATGTACAAATGGCATAACAAACACTTCCGAGCTCGAGTCTCATCACACCTGAGACGTTTGGGAGAGATTGGACATTGTGTTTTTGAGTGACAGCAGATTACTGCTTTTTGGCGAGTGATTCAAACTCTAAGTGCCACCATAACCACCCCGTTTCACTGAACGTAAAAAGCTTCGCAATTTAACATCACAAAGGTCTTTAGATTCCACACACTGGAGATTGGTTCAATATGATGAAATCCCTTGGAGGAGTTCGTCAAAGAACGGTGCCTGGAAAGAGGGGAAAATGTTGCCAAAATTACACATTAATATTAAAATGGCTGACTTCCTGTTGGATTTGGGATATTGCTCCAAGAGACTTTTTTGTACATCTTGATATCTCCTATAAGCTTACCAGGTTTCAGAATCATACATAGAACACAGAGCAGGGGCTGTGGTTTTGAAATTTTGTAGGGGGCGCTGTGGAGCAATTTCGCGCTATTCAATGAAAATGATCACATGCCAACAAAGCCTTCATCCATTTGGAGGTGTGTGCCAAATATCAAGCCTCTATAAACTTGCCAAGACCCTCAAAAGCCACTTCATCTTTCATGTTGAACAGCGTTGCCACCAGGGTGCGCCGTTCAGTTTAAAGTCACAATTTTTGCACTGAAGCATCACGAGGGACTGATGGTGATATTCACCGCTTTTGAGGTGGCCAAGATGAACCTGTGAAAATCAGTACAACAAAATTAAAGCCATGACATTTCCTGTTGCCACTAGGTGGCGCTGTCCGTATTTCCGACAATGGGCACATCAATCTGTTCAGGGCGGGTGTGACATCATGCCTGTAAAGTCTGGTACTGATCAGACTGGATTTCATTGAGTTATACTAATTTGTTTCTTCATGGCGTGACATCAAAGTTCGCCATGCTGCTGGGGTCACACCCTTTCGCGAAAACTCACAGTTTTCACTGTAACCCAAGACCAACTCCTTAAGGCTTTCCTGGAGAAATTTGAGGCTGCAGATGTCACCCATCACTATACTGTACCCCAAAGTGTAAAACATGACATTTCCTGTTCCCACTAGGTGGCGCTGTCCTTGATGTCAAATATGGCAGTTGAAATATGTTCAGGGGTGGAGCCTTATCATATGTGTGCTCTTTGGTCCAGATTGGAACATGTATGACAGAATGAGAGGCAATAAGATTTTCATGGCGAGTCATCGAAATTCGCCATGGCGCCACGGCCTCATAGTATTGTGAAAACTCAAAAGCTCCGCAATTTAACATGGCACAAGGGTGTAGTTGACACTGTCCAAATATGAAGCTTATACGACCAAATCCCAAGGAGGAGTTCGTTAAAGTACAAGGCATGGAAACGGTAAAATCAGACCCAAAATGTCACCTTCAATCCAAAATGGCGGACTTCCTGTTGGGTTTAGGACATTGCCATAATAGACTTTTTTGTTCGACTCTGAACGTTATATAGGTGTACCGACTTTCAAACGTGTAGGTCATACCCATACCGGGGGCTCGTGTTTTTAATTTTTCTAGGTGGCGCTACTGAGCTAATTTTCCCTGGCCATGTCTGGGAACATTAAAATACGTAAATTTTCACCAGACCTGACGCGTGTGCAAAATTTCATGAGTTTTCGAGCATGTTTAGGCCCTCAAACGGCCAATTCATTTGCCGGAATAATAATAATAATAATAATTAAAGCTGCAAGCAGCGTTATGAGGGCCCTCGCACCCCCGGCTCGTCGAGCCACGCCCAACACGTAAAACCAGCATCTCCGATCTGATGTCACATTGATTGAATTCATGCATTTAACCACCAGCTAACAATTCATCTCATTCAATCATGATTATAGTTGTCCCACTAGGTGGTGCTCTAACCATTACTGACAAATGGCATAACAAACATTTCCTAGCTCGAGTCTCATCACGCCTATGAGCTTTGGGAGAGATTGGACATTGTGTTTTTGAGTGACAGCATATTACTGCTTTTTGGCGAGTGATTGAAACTCCACGTGCCGCCATGACAACCCCGTTTCCCTGAATGTAAAAAGCTTCGCAATTTAACATCACAAAGGTCTTTAGATTCCACACACAGGAGATTGCATCAATCTGATGAAATCCCTTGCAGGAGTACGTCAAAGCACGGTGCCTGAAAAGAGGGGAAAATATTGCCAAAATTGCACATTAATTTTAAAATGGCTGACTTCCTGTTGGATTTGGGATATTGCTCCAAGAGACTTTTTTGTACATCTTGATATCTCCTATAAGCCTACCAGGTTTCAGATTCATACATAAAACACAGAGCTGGGGCTGTGGTTTTGAAATTTTGTAGGGGGCGCTGTGGAGCCATTTTGGGATATTCAATGAAAATGATCACATGACAACAAAGCCTTCATTACATTGGAGGTGTGTGCCAAATTTCAAGCCTCTATAAACTTGCCAAGACCCTCAAAAGCCACTTCATCTTTCATGGTGAACAGCGTTGCCACCAGGGTGCGCCGTTCAGTTTAAAGTCACAATTTTTGCACTGAAGCATCACGAGGGACTGATGGTGATATTCACCGCTTTTGAGGTGGCCACGATGAACCTGTGAAAATCAGTACAACAAAATTAAAGCCATGACATTTCCTGTTGCCACTAGGTGGCGCTGTCCGTATTTCTGACAATGGGCACATCAATCTGTTCAGGGCGAGTCTGACATCATGCCTGTAAAGTCTGGTACTGATCAGGCTGGATTTCATTGAGTTATACTAATTTGTTTCTTCATGGCGTGACATCAAAGTTCGCCATGCTGCTGGGGTCACACCCTTTTGCGAAAAGTCACAGTTTTCACTGTAACCCAAGACCAACTCCTTAAGGCTTTCCTTGAGAAATTTGAGGCTGCAGATGTCACCCATCACAATACTGTACCCCAAAGTGTAAAACATGACATTTCCTGTTCCCACTAGGTGGCGCTGTCCTTGATGTCAAATATGGCAGTTGAAATATGTTCAGGGGTGGAGCCTTATCATATGTGTTCACTTTGGTCAAGGTCAGAAAATGTATGATAAAATGAGAGGCAATAAGATTTTCATGGCGAGTCATCGAAATTCGCCATGGCGCCACGGCCTCATAGTATTGTGAAAACTCAAAAGCTCCGCAATTTAACATGGCACAAGGGTGTAGTTGACACTGACCAAATATGAAGGTTATGAAATCAAACCCCAAGGAGGAGTTCGCAAAAGTTCGAGGCATGGAAATGGCAAAATTAGAGCCAAAATGTCACCTTCTCTTCCAAATGGCGGACTTCCTGTTGGGTTTGCGTCAATGGGCCCACAGACTTTTTTGTTCGTCTTGGCATGATACACATGTGTGCCAAATTTCATACATGTAGCTCAAACGATGTGGTCGTAGGGCTGCATTTAACAAGGCATAGGTGGCGCTCTAGAGCCATTTCCCAGTGCTCATATGTAAAACCATTAAAATACAAAATTTTTCACCAGACCTGGCATGTGTGCAAAATTTCATGAGTTTTTGAGCATGTTTAGGCCCTCAAAAAGGCCCTTGTTTCGCCTGAATAATAATAATAATAATAATTAAAGCTGCAAGCAGCGTTATGAGGGCCCTCGCACCCCCGGCGTGTCGAGCCACGCCCAACACCTAAAACCAGCACATCCGATGTGATGTCACATTGATGGAATTCATGCATTTAACCACCAGCTAACATTTCAACTCATTCATTCATGATTTGTTAGTCGTTCCACTAGGTGGCGCTCTAACCCTTATGCACAAATGGCATAACAAACATTTCCGAGCTCGAGTCTCATCACGCCTGCGACCTTTGGGAGAGATTGGACTTTGTGTCTTTGAGTGACAGCAGATTACTGCTTTTTGGCGAGTGATTGAAACTCCACGTGCCGCCATGACCACCCCGTTTCCTTGAACGTAAAAAGCTTCGCAATTTAACATCACAAAGGTCTTTAGATTCCACACACTGGAGAATGGTTCAATATGATGAAATCCCTTGGAGGAGTTCGTCAAAGTATGAAGCCTGAAAAGAGGGGAAAATGTCGCCAAAATTGCACATTAATTTTAAAATGGCTGACTTCCTGTTGGATTTTGGATATTGCTCCAAGAGACTTTTTTGTACATCTTGATATCTCCTATAAGCTTACCAGGTTTCAGACTCATACATAAAACACAGAGCTGGGGCTGTGGTTTTGAAATTTTGTAGGGGGCGCTGTGGAGCCATTTCGCGCTATTCAATAAAAATGATCACATGACAACAAAGCCTTCATCCATTTGGAGGGGTGTGCTAAATTTAAAGCCTCTATATACTTTCCAAGCCCCTCAAAAGCCACTTCATCTTTCATGGTGGACCGCGTTGCCACCAGGGTGCGCCGTTCAGTTTAAAGTCACAATTTTTGCACTGAAGCATCACGAGGGACTGATGTTGATATTCACCGCTTTTGAGGTGGCCACGATGAACCTGTGAAAATCAGTACAACAAAATTAAAGCCATGACATTTCCTGTTGCCACTAGGTGGCGCTGTACGTATTCCCGACAATGGGCACATCAATCTGTTCAGGGCAGGTCTGACATCATGCCTGTAAAGTCTGGTACTGAACAGACTGGATTTCATTGAGTTATACTAATTTGTTTCTTCATGGCGTGACATTAAAGTTCGCCATGCTGCTGGGGTCACACCCTTTTGCGAAAAGTCACAGTTTTCACTGTAACCCAAGACCAACTCCTTAAGGCTTTCCTGGAGAAATTTGAGGCTGCAGGTGTCACCCATCACAATACTGTACCCCAAAGTGTAAAACATGACATTTCCTGTTCCCACTAGGTGGCGCTGTCCCTGGTGTCAAATATGGCAGTTGAAATATGTTCAGGGGTGGAGCCTTATCATATGTGTTCACTTTGGTCAAGGTCAGAAAATGTATGACAAAATGAGAGGCAATAAGATTTTCATGGCGAGTCATCGAAATTCGCCATGGCGCCACGGCCTCATAGTATTGTGAAAACTCAAAAGCTCCGCAATTTAACATGGCCCAGGTGTGTAGTTGACACTGACCAAAGATGAAGCTTATACAACCAAATCCCAAGGAGGAGTTCGCAAAAGTTCGAGGCATGGAAATGGCAAAATTAGAGCCAAAATGTCACCTTCTCTTCCAAATGGCGGACTTCCTGTTGGGTTTGCATCAATGGGCCCACAGACTTTTTTGTTCGACTCGGCATGATACACATGTGTGCCAAATTTCATACATGTAGCTGAAACGATGTGGTCGTAGGGCTGCATTTAACAAGGCATAGGTGGCGCTGTAGAGCCATTTCCCAGTGCTCATATGTAAAACCATTAAAATACAAAATTTTTCACCAGACCTGGCATGTGTGCAAAATTTCATGAGTTTTCGAGCATGTTTAGGCCCTCAAACGGCCAATTCATTTGCCGAAATAATAATAATAATAATAATAAACAGAGCAATTACAATAGGGCCTTCGCACTGTCAGTGCTCGGGCCCTAATTAAAGCTGCAAGCAGCGTTATGAGGGCCCTCGCACACCCGGCGTGTCGAGCCATGCCCAACACCTGAAACCAGCACGTCCGATCTGATGTCACATTGATGGAATTCATGCATTTAACCACCAGTTAACATTTCATTTGCTTCAACCATGAGTATAGTCGTCCCACTAGGTGGCGCTCTAACCATTATGTACAAATGGCATAACAAACATTTCCGAGCTCAAGTCTCATCACGCCTATGAGCTTTGGGAGAGATTGGACATTGTGTTTTTGAGTGACAGCAGATTACTGCTTTTTGGCGAGTGATTCAAACTCTAAGTGCCACCATAACCACCCCGTTTCACTGAACGTAAAAAGCTTCGCAATTTAACATCACAAAGGTCTTCAGATTCCACACACTGGAGATTGGTTCAATATGATGAAATCCCTTGCAGGAGTACGTCAAAGCACGGTGCCTGAAAAGAGGGGAAAATGTTGCCAAAATTGCACATTAATTTTAAAATGGCTGACTTCCTGTTGGATTTGGGATATTGCTCCAAGAGACTTTTTTGTACATCTTGATATCTCCTATAAGCCTACCAGGTTTCAGATTCATACATAAAACACAGAGCTGGGGCTGTGGTTTTGAAATTTTGTAGGGGGCGCTGTGGAGCCATTTTGGGATATTCAATGAAAATGATCAGATGACAACAAAGCCTTCGTCACATTGGAGGTGTGTGCCAAATTTCAAGCCTCTATAAACTTGCCAAGACCCTCAAAAGCCACTTCATCTTTCATCGTGAACAGCGTTGCCACCAGGGTGCGCCGTTCAGTTTAAAGTCACAATTTTTGCACTGAAGCATCACGAGGGACTGATGGTGATATTCACCGCTTTTGAGGTGGCCACGATGAACCTGTGAAAATCAGTACAACAAAATGAAAGCCATGACATTTCCTGTTGCCACTAGGTGGCGCTGTCCGTATTTCTGACAATGGGCACATCAATCTGTTCAGGGCGAGTCTGACATCATGCCTGTAAAGTCTGGTACTGATCAGGCTGGATTTCATTGAGTTATACTAATTTGTTTCTTCATGGCGTGACATCAAAGTTCGCCATGCTGCTGGGGTCACACCCTTTCACGAAAACTCACAGTTTTCACTGTAACCCAAGACCAACTCCTTAAGGCTTTCCTGGAGAAATTTGAGGCTGCAGATGTCACCCATCACTATACTGTACCCCAAAGTGTAAAACATGACATTTCCTGTTCCCACTAGGTGGCGCTGTCCTTGATGTCAAATATGGCAGTTGAAATATGTTCAGGGGTGGAGCCTTATCATATGTGTGCTCTTTGGTCCAGATCGGAACATGTATGACAAAATGAGAGGCAATAAGATTTTCATGGCGAGTCATCGAAATTCGCCATGGCGCCACGGCCTCATAGTATTGTGAAAACTCAAAAGCTCCGCAATTTAACATGGCACAAGGGTGTAGTTGACACTGTCCAAATTTGAAGGTTATGAAATGAAACCCCAAGGAGGAGTTCGCAAAAGTTCGAGGCATGGAAATGGCAAAATTAGAGCCAAAATGTCACCTTCTCTTCCAAATGGCGGACTTCCTGTTGGGTTTGCGTCAATGGGCCCACAGACTTTTTTGTTCGTCTTGGCATGATACACATGTGTGCCAAATTTCATACATGTAGCTCAAACGATGTGGTCGTAGGGCTGCATTTAACAAGGCATAGGTGGCGCTCTAGAGCCATTTCCCAGTGCTCATATGTAAAACCATTAAAATACAAAATTTTTCACCAGACCTGGCATGTGTGCAAAATTTCATGAGTTTTTGAGCATGTTTAGGCCCTCAAAAAGGCCCTTGTTTCGCCTGAATAATAATAATAATAATAATTAAAGCTGCAAGCAGCGTTAGGAGGGCCCTCGCACCCCCGGCGTGTCGAGCCATGCCCAACACCTGAAACCAGCACGTCCGATCTGATGTCACATTGATGGAATTCATGCATTCAACCACCAGCTAACATTTCATCTCATTCAATCATCATTATAGTCGTCCCACTAGGTGGCGCTCTAACCATTACTGACAAATGGCATAACAAACATTTCCTAGCTCGAGTCTCATCACGCCTGCGACCTTTGGGACATATTGGACATTTTGATTTTGAGTGACAGCAGATTACTGCTTTTTGGCGAGTGATTGAAACTCCACGTGCCGCCATGACCACCCCGTTTCCTTGAACGTAAAAAGCTTCGCAATTTAACATCACAAAGGTCTTTAGATTCCACACACTGGAGAATGGTTCAATATGATGAAATCCCTTGGAGGAGTTCGTCAAAGTATGAAGCCTGAAAAGAGGGGAAAATGTTGCCAAAATTACACATTAATTTTAAAATGGCTGACTTCCTGTTGGATTTGGGATATTGCTCCAAGAGACTTTTTTGTACATCTTGATATTTTCCATAAGCTTACCAGGTTTCAGACTCATAGATGAAACACAGAGCTGGGGCTGATGTTTTGAAATTTTGTAGGGGGCGCTGTGGAGCAATTTCGCGCTATTCAATGAAAATGATCACATGACAACAAAACCTACATCCATTTGGAGGTGTGTGCCAAATTTCAAGCCTCTATAAACTTTCCAAGCCCCTCAAAAGCCACTTCATCTTTCATGGTGAACCGCGTTGCCACCAGGGTGCGCCGTTCAGTTTAAAGTCACAATTTTTGCACTGAAGCATCACGAGGGACTGATGTTGATATTCATCGCTTTTGAGGTGGCCACGATGAACCTGTGAAAATCAGTACAACAAAATTAAAGCCATGACATTTCCTGTGGCCACTAGGTGGCGCTGTCCGTATTTCCGACAATGGGCACATCAATCTGTTCAGGGCGGGTCTGACATCATGCCTGTAAAGTCTGGTACTGATCAGACTGGATTTCATTGAGTTATACTAATTTCTTTCTTCATGGCGTGACATCAAAGTTCGCCATGCTGCTGGGGTCACACCCTTTTGCGAAAACTCACAGTTTTCACTGTAACCCAAGACCAACTCCTTAAGGCTTTCCTGGAGAAATTTGAGGCTGCAGATGTCACCCATCACTATACTGTACCCCAAAGTGTAAAACATGACATTTCCTGTTCCCACTAGGTGGCGCTGTCCTTGATGTCAAATATGGCAGTTGAAATATGTTCAGGGGTGGAGCCTTATCATATGTGTTCACTTTGGTCCAGATCGGAACATGTATGACAGAATGAGAGGCAATAAGATTTTCATGGCGAGTCATCGAAATTCGCCATGGCGCCACGGCCTCATAGTATTGTGAAAACTCAAAAGCTCCGCAATTTAACATGGCA
The DNA here is from genome assembly GCF_963969265.1 of Rhamphochromis sp. 'chilingali'. Lineage (NCBI taxonomy): Eukaryota > Metazoa > Chordata > Actinopteri > Cichliformes > Cichlidae > Rhamphochromis > Rhamphochromis sp. 'chilingali'. Next base: position 10,910,383 of record NC_137929.1, read on the forward strand.
CAAGGGTGTAGTTGACACTGTCCAAATTTGAAGTTTATAGGACCAAATCCCAAGGAGGAGTTCGTTAAAGTACAAGGCATGGAAACGGTAAAATCAGACCCAAAATGTCACCTTCAATCCAAAATGGCGGACTTCCTGTTGGGTTTAGGACATTGCCATAATAGACTTTTTTGTTCGACTCTGAACGTTATATAGGTGTACCGACTTTCAAACGTGTAGGTCATACCCATACCGGGGGCTCGCGTTTTTCATTTTTCTAGGTGGCGCTACTGAGCTAATTTTCCCTGGCCATGTCTGAGAACATTAAAATACGTAAATTTTCACCAGACCTGACGCGTGTGCAAAATTTCATGAGTTTTCGAGCATGTTTAGGCCCTCAAACGGCCAATTCATTTGCCGAAATAATAATAATAATAATAATAATAATAATAATAATAATAATAAACAGAGCAATTACAATAGGGCCTTCGCACTGTCAGTGCTCGGGCCCTAATAATTAAAGCTGCAAGCAGCGTTATGAGGGCCCTCGCACCCTGGCGTGTCGAGCCACGCCCAACACCTAAAACCAGCACGTCCAATGTGATGTCACATTGATGGAATTCATGCATTTAACCACCAGCTAACATTTCATCTCATTGAACCATGATTATAGTCGTCCCACTAGGTGGCGCTCTAACTATTACTGACAAATGGCATAACAAACATTTCCGAGCTCGAGTCTCATCACACCTGCGACGTTTGGGAGAGATTGGATATTGTGTTTTTGAGTGACAGCAGATTACTGCTTTTTGGCGAGTGATTGAAACTCTAAGTGCCGCCATGACCACCCCGTTTCCCTGAACGTAAAAAGCTTCGCAATTTAACATCACAAAGGTCTTTAGATTCCACAAACTTCAGATCGGTCCAATCTGATGAAATCCCTTGGAGGAGTTCGTCAAAGTATGAAGCCTGAAAAGAGGGGAAAATGTCGCCAAAATTACACATGAATTTTAAAATGGCTGACTTCCTGTTGGATTTGGGATATTGCTCCAAGAGACTTTTTTGTACATCTTAATATCTTCCATGAGCTTACCAAGTTTCAGACTCATAGATAAAACACAGAGCAGGGGCTGATATTTTGAAACTTTGTAGGGGGCGCTGTGGAGCCATTTCGCGCTATTCAATGAAAATGATAACATGACAACAAAGCCTTCATCCATTTGGGGGTGTGTGCCAAATTTCAAGCCTCTATAAACTTTCCAAGCCCCTCAAAAGCCACTTCATCTTTCATGTTGAACAGCGTTGCCACCAGGGTGCGCCGTTCAGTGTAAAGTCACAATTTTTGCACTGAAGCATCACGAGGGACTGATGGTGATATTCACCGCTTTTGAGGTGGCCACGATGAACCTGTGAAAATCAGTACAACAAAATTAAAGCCATGACATTTCCTGTGGCCACTAGGTGGCGCTGTCCGTATTTCCGACAATGGGCACGTCAATCTGTTCAGGGCGGGTCTGACATCATGCCTGTAAAGTCTGGTACTGATCAGACTGGATTTCATTGAGTTATACTAATTTGTTTCTTCATGGCGTGACATCAAAGTTCGCCATGCTGCTGGGGTCACACCCTTTTGCGAAAAGTCACAGTTTTCACTGTAACCCAAGACCAACTCCTTAAGGCTTTCCTGGAGAAATTTGAGGCTGCAGGTGTCACCCATCACTATACTGTACCCCAAAGTGTAAAACATGACATTTCCTGTTCCCACTAGGTGGCGCTGTCCCTGGTGTCAAATATGGCAGTTGAAATATGTTCAGGGGTGGAGCCTTATCATATGTGTTCACTTTGGTCAAGGTCAGAAAATGTATGACAAAATGAGAGGCAATAAGATTTTCATGGCGAGTCATCGAAATTCGCCATGGCGCCACGGCCTCATAGTATTGTGAAAACTCAAAAGCTCCGCAATTTAACATGGCCCAGGTGTGTAGTTGACACTGACCAAAGATGAAGCTTATACAACCAAATCCCAAGGAGGAGTTCGCAAAAGTTCGAGGCATGGAAATGGCAAAATTAGAGCCAAAATGTCACCTTCTCTTCCAAATGGCGGACTTCCTGTTGGGTTTGCATCAATGGGCCCATAGACTTTTTTGTTCGACTCGGCATGATACACATGTGTGCCAAATTTCATACATGTAGCTGAAACGATGTGGTCGTAGGGCTGCATTTAACAAGGCATAGGTGGCGCTGTAGAGCCATTTCCCAGTGCTCATATGTAAAACCATTAAAATACAAAATTTTTCACCAGACCTGGCATGTGTGCAAAATTTCATGAGTTTTTGAGCATGTTTAGGCCCTCAAAAAGGCCCTTGTTTGGGGTGAATAATAATAATAATAATAATAATAATAATAATAATAATAATAATAATAATAATAATAAGAAACGGAGCAGATACAATAGGGCCTTCGCACTCTCAGTGCTCGGGCCCTAATAATAATAAGAAACGGAGCAGATACAATAGGGCCTTCGCACTGTCAGTGCTCGGGCCCTAATAATAAACAGAGCAATTACAATAGGGCCTTCGCACTGTCAGTGCTCGGGCCCTAATAATAATAATAATAATAATTAAAGCTGCAAGCAGCGTTACGAGGGCCCTCGCACCCCCGGCGCGTCGAGCCAAGCCCAACACCTAAAACCAGCACCTCCGATCTGATGTCACATTGATGGAATTCATGCATTTAACCACCAGCTAACATTTCATCTCATTCATTCATGATTAGTTAGTCGTTCCACTAGGTGGCGCTCTAACCATTATGTACAAATGGCATAACAAACATTTCCGAGCTCGAGTCTTATCACACCTGAGACGTTTGGGAGAGATTGGATATTGTGTTTTTGAGTGACAGCAGATTACTGCTTTTTGGCGAGTGATTCAAACTCTAAGTGCCACCATAACCACCCCGTTTCACTGAACGTAAAAAGCTTCGCAATTTAACATCACAAAGGTCTTTAGATTCCACACACTGGAGATTGGTTCAATATGATGAAATCCCTTGGAGGAGTTCGTCAAAGAACGGTGCCTGGAAAGAGGGGAAAATGTTGCCAAAATTACACATTAATTTTAAAATGGCTGACTTCCTGTTGGATTTGGGATATTGCACCAAGAGACTTTTTTGTACATCTTGATATCTCCTATAAGCTTACCAGGTTTCAGAATCATACATAGAACACAGAGCAGGGGCTGTGGTTTTGAAATTTTGTAGGGGGCGCTGTGGAGCAATTTCGCGCTATTCAATGAAAATGATCACATGCCAACAAAGCCTTCATCCATTTGGAGGTGTGTGCCAAATTTCAAGCCTCTATAAACTTGCCAAGACCCTCAAAAGCCACTTCATCTTTCATGTTGAACAGCGTTGCCACCAGGGTGCGCCGTTCAGTTTAAAGTCACAATTTTTGCACTGAAGCATCACGAGGGACTGATGGTGATATTCACCGCTTTTGAGGTGGCCAAGATGAACCTGTGAAAATCAGTACAACAAAATTAAAGCCATGACATTTCCTGTTGCCACTAGGTGGCGCTGTCCGTATTTCCGACAATGGGCACATCAATCTGTTCAGGGCGGGTCTGACATCATGCCTGTAAAGTCTGGTACTGATCAGACTGGATTTCATTGAGTTATACTAATTTGTTTCTTCATGGCGTGACATCAAAGTTCGCCATGCTGCTGGGGTCACACCCTTTTGCGAAAAGTCACAGTTTTCACTGTAACCCAAGACCAACTCCTTAAGGCTTTCCTGGAGAAATTTGAGGCTGCAGATGTCACCCATCACAATACTGTACCCCAAAGTGTAAAACATGACATTTCCTGTTCCCACTAGGTGGCGCTGTCCTTGATGTCAAATATGGCAGTTGAAATATGTTCAGGGGTGGAGCCTTATCATATGTGTGCTGTTTGGTCCAGATCGGAACATGTATGACAGAATGAGAGCCAATAAGATTTTCATGGCGAGTCATCGAAATTCGCCATGGCGCCACGGCCTCATAGTATTGTGAAAACTCAAAAGCTCCGCAATTTAACATGGCACAAGGGTGTAGTTGACACTGTCCAAATATGAAGTTTATAGGACCAAATCCCAAGGAGGAGTTCGTTAAAGTACAAGGCATGGAAACGGTAAAATCAGAGCCAAAATGTCACCTTCAATCCAAAATGGCGGACTTCCTGTTGGGTTTAGGACATTGCCATAATAGACTTTTTTGTTCGACTCTGAACGTTATATAGGTGTACCGACTTTCAAACGTGTAGGTCATACCCATACCGGGGGCTCGCGTTTTTCATTTTTCTAGGTGGCGCTACTGAGCTAATTTTCCCTGGCCATGTCTGAGAACATTAAAATACGTAAATTTTCACCAGACCTGACGCGTGTGCAAAATTTCATGAGTTTTCGAGCATGTTTAGGCCCTCAAACGGCCAATTCATTTGCCGGAATAATAATAATAATAATAATAATAATAATAATAATAATAATAAACAGAGCAATTACAATAGGGCCTTCGCACTGTCAGTGCTCGGGCCCTAATAATAATAATAATAATAATAATAAGAAACGGAGCAGATACAATAGGGCCTTCGCACTCTCGGTGCTCGGGCCCTAATTAAAGCTGCAAGCAGCGTTATGAGGGCCCTCGCACCCCATCGCGTCGAGCCACGCCCAACACCTACAACCAGCACCTCCGATCTGATGTCACATTGATGGAATTCATGCATTTAACCACCAGCTAACATTTCATCTCATTCAATCATCATTATAGTCGTCCCACTAGGTGGCGCTCTAACCATTACTGACAAATGGCATAACAAACATTTCCTAGCTCGAGTGTCATCACGCCTGCGACCTTTGGGAGAGTTTGGACATTTTGATTTTGAGTGACAGCAGATTACTGCTTTTTGGCGAGTGATTGAAACTCCACGTGCCGCCATGACAACCCCGTTTCCCTGAACGTAAAAAGCTTCGCAATTTAACATCACAAAGGTCTTTAGATTCCACACACTGGAGATTGGTTCAATATGATGAAATCCCTTGGAGGAGTTCGTCAAAGAACGGTGCCTGGAAAGAGGGGAAAATGTTGCCAAAATTGCACATTAATTTTAAAATGGCTGACTTCCTGTTGTATTTGGGATATTGCTCCAAGAGACTTTTTTGTACATCTTGATATCTCCTATAAGCTTACCAGGTTTCAGACTCATACATAAAACACAGAGCTGGGGCTGATGTTTTGAAATTTTGTAGGGGGCGCTGTGGAGCCATTTTGGGATATTCAATGAAAATGATCACATAACAACAAAGCCTTAAGCACATTGGAGGTGTGTGCCAAATTTCAAGACTTTTTAAACTTTCCAAGCCCCTCAAAAACCACTTCATTTTTCATGGTGAACAGCGTTGCCACCAGGGTGCACCGTTCAGTATAAAGTCACAATTTTCGCACTGCAGCATCATGAAGGACTGACGGTGACATTCACCGCTTTTGAGGTATCCACAATGAACCTGTGAAAATCAGTACAACAAAGTCTAAGACATGACATTTCCTGTTCCCACTAGGTGGCGCTCTTCATATTCCTGACAATGGGCACATCAATTTGTTCAGGGCGGGTCTGATATCATGCCTGTAAAGTCTGGTACTAATCAGACTGGATTTCATGGAGTTATACTAATTTGTTTCTTCATGGCGAGATATCAAAGTTCGCCATGCTGCTGAGGTCACACCCTTTCGTGAAAAGTCACAGTTTTCACTGTACCCCAAGACCAACTCCTTACGCCTTTCCTGGAGAAATTTGAGGCTGCAGATGTCACCCATCACAATACTGTACCCCAAAGTGTAAAACATGACATTTCCTGTTCCCACTAGGTGGCGCTGTCCTTGATGTCAAATATGGCAGTTGAAATAGGTTCAGGGGTGGAGCCTTATCATATGTGTGCTCTTTGGTCCAGATCGGAACATGTATGACAGAATGAGAGGCAATAAGATTTTCATGGCGAGTCATCGAAATTCGCCATGGCGCCACGGCCTCATAGTATTGTGAAAACTCAAAAGCTCCGCAATTTAACATGGCACAAGGGTGTAGTTGACACTGTCCAAATTTGAAGGTTATGAAATGAAACCCCAAGGAGGAGTTCGCAAAAGTTCGAGGCATGGAAATGGCAAAATTAGAGCCAAAATGTCACCTTCTCTTCCAAATGGCGGACTTCCTGTTGGGTTTGCGTCAATGGGCCCACAGACTTTTTTGTTCGTCTTGGCATGATACACATGTGTGCCAAATTTCATACATGTAGCTCAAACGATGTGGTCGTAGGGCTGCATTTAACAAGGCATAGGTGGCGCTGTAGAGCCATTTCCCAGTGCTCATATGTAAAACCATTAAAATACAAAATTTTTCACCAGACCTGGCATGTGTGCAAAATTTCATGAGTTTTTGAGCATGTTTAGGCCCTCAAAAAGGCCCTTGTTTTGCCTGAATAATAATAATAATAATAATAATAATAATAATAATAATAATAATAATAATAATAATAATAAGAAACGGAGCAGATACAATAGGGCCTTCGCACTCTCAGTGCTCGGGCCCTAATAATTAAAGCTGCAAGCAGCGTTATGAGGGCCCTCGCACCCCCGGCGCGTCGAGCCACGCCCAACACCTAAAACCAGCACGTCCAATCTGATGTCACATTGATGGAATTCATGCATTTAACCACCAGCTAACATTTCAACTCATTCATTCATGATTAGTTAGTCGTTCCACTAGGTGGCGCTCTAACCATTATGTACAAATGGCATAACAAACACTTCCAAGCTCGAGTCTCATCACACCTGAGACGTTTGGGAGAGATTGGACATTGTGTTTTTGAGTGACAGCAGATTACTGCTTTTTGGCGAGTGATTGAAACTCCACGTGCCGCCATAACCACCCCGTTTCCCTGGACGTAAAAAGCTTCGCAATTTAACATCACAAAGGTCTTTAGATTCCACAAACTGCAGATCGGTCCAATCTGATGAAATCCCTTGGAGGAGTTCGTCAAAGAACGATGCCTGAAAAGAGGGGAAAATGTTGCCAAAATTGCACATTAATTTTAAAATGGCTGACTTCCTGTTGGATTTGGGATATTGCTCCAAGAGACTTTTTTGTACATCTTGATATCTCCTATAAGCTTACCAGGTTTCAGACTCATACATAAAACACAGAGCAGGGGCTGTGATTTTGAAATTTTGTAGGGGGCGCTGTGGAGCCATTTTGGGATATTCAATGAAAATGATCACATAACAACAAATCCTTAACCACATTGGAGGTGTGTGCCAAATTTCAAGACTTTTTAAACTTTCCAAGCCCCTCAAAAGCCACTTCATCTTTCATGGTGAACCGCGTTGCCACCAGGGTGCGGCGTTCAGTTTAAAGTCACAATTTTTGCACTGAAGCATCACAAGGGACTGATGGTGATATTCACCGCTTTTGAGGTGGCCACAATGAACCTGTGAAAATCAGTACAACAAAATTAAAGCCATGACATTTCCTGTTCCCACTAGGTGGCGCTGTCCGTATTCCCGACAATGGGCACATCAATCTGTTCAGGGCGGGTCTGTCATCATGCCTGTAAAGTCTGGTACTGATCAGACTGGATTTCATTGAGTTATACTAATTTGTTTCTTCATGGCGTGACATCAAAGTTCGCCATGCTGCTGGGGTCACACCCTTTTGCGAAAAGTCACAGTTTTCACTGTAACCCAAGACCAACTCCTTAAGGCTTTTCTGGAGAAATTTGAGGCTGCAGATGTCACCCATCACTATACTGTACCCCAAAGTGTAAAACATGACATTTCCTGTTCCCACTAGGTGGCGCTGTCCTTGATGTCAAATATGGCAGTTGAAATATGTTTAGGGGTGGAGCCTTATCATATGTGTTCACTTTGGTCAAGGTCAGAAAATGTATGACAAAATGAGAGGCAATAAGATTTTCATGGCGAGTCATCGAAATTCGCCATGGCGCCACGGCCTCATAGTATTGTGAAAACTCAAAAGCTCCGCAATTTAACATGGCACAAGGGTGTAGTTGACACTGACCAAATATGAAGGTTATGAAATCAAACCCCAAGGAGGAGTTCGCAAAAGTTCGAGGCATGGAAATGGCAAAATTAGAGCCAAAATGTCACATTCTCTTCCAAATGGCGGACTTCCTGTTGGGTTTGCGTCAATGGGCCCACAGACTTTTTTGTTCGTCTTGGCATGATACACATGTGTGCCAAATTTCATACATGTAGCTCAAACGATGTGGTCGTAGGGCTGCATTTAACAAGGCATAGGTGGCGCTCTAGAGCCATTTCCCAGTGCTCATATGTAAAACCATTAAAATACAAAATTTTTCACCAGACCTGGCATGTGTGCAAAATTTCATGAGTTTTTGAGCATGTTTAGGCCCTCAAAAAGGCCCTTGTTTCGCCTGAATAATAATAATAATAATAATAATAATAATAATAATAATAATTAAAGCTGCAAGCAGCGTTATGAGGGCCCTCGCACCCCCGGCACGTCGAGCCACTGCCAACACCTCAAACCGGCACGTCCGATGTGATGTCACATTGATGGATTTCATGCTTTTAATCACCAGCTAACATTTCATCTTATTCAACCAGGATTATAGTCATGCCACTAGGTGGCGCTCTAACCATTATTGACAAATAGCATAACAAACATTTCCAAGCTCGAGTCTCATCACACCTGCGACCTTTGGGAGAGATTGGACATTGTGTTTTTTAGTGACAGCAGATTACTGCTTTTTGCGAGTGATTGAAACTCTACGTGCCGCCATGACCACCCCGTTTCCCTGAACGGAAAAAGCTTCGCAATTTAACATCACAAAGGTCTTTAGATTCTACACACTGAAGAATGCTTCAATATGATGAAATCCCTTGGAGGAGTTCGTCAAAGTATGAGGCCTGAAAAGGGGGGAAAATGTCATCAAAATTACACATTAATTTTAAAATGGCTGACTTCCTGTTGGATTTGGGATATTGCTCCAAGAGACTTTTTTGTACATCTTGATATCTTACACAAGCTTACCAAGTGTCAGACTCATAGATGAAACACAGAGCAGGGGCTGATGTTTTGAAATATTGTAGGGGGCGCTGTGGAGCCATTTTGCGCTATTCAAGGAAAATGGTTACATAACAACAATGCCTTCATCCATTTGGAGGTGTGTGCCAAATTTAAAGCCTCTATAAACTTTCCAAGCCCCTCAAAAGCCACTTCAACTTTCATGATGAACCGCGTTGCCACCAGGGTGCGCCGTTCAGTTTAAAGTCACAATTTTTGCACTGAAGCATCACGAGGGACTGATGGTGATATTCACCGCTTTTGAGGTGGCCACGATCAACCTGTGAAAATCAGTACAACAAAGTTAAAGCCATGACATTTCCTGTTGCCACTAGGTGGCGCTGTCCGTATTTCCGACAATGGGCACATCAATCTGTTCAGGGCGGGTCTGACATCATGCCTGTAAAGTCTGGTACTGATCAGACTGGATTTCATTGAGTTATACTAATTTGTTTCTTCATGGCGTGACATCAAAGTTCGCCATGCTGCTGGGGTCACACCCTTTCGCGAAAACTCACAGTTTTCACTGTAACCCAAGACCAACTCCTTAAGGCTTTCCTGGAGAAATTTGAGGCTGCAGATGTCACCCATCACTATACTGTACCCCAAAGTGTAAAACATGACATTTCCTGTTCCCACTAGGTGGCGCTGTCCTTGATGTCAAATATGGCAGTTGAAATATGTTCAGGGGTGGAGCCTTATCATATGTGTTCACTTTGGTCAAGGTCAGAAAATGTATGACAAAATGAGAGGCAATAAGATTTTCATGGCGAGTCATCGAAATTCGCCATGGCGCCACGGCCTCATAGTATTGTGAAAACTCAAAAGCTCCGCAATTTAACATGGCACAAGGGTGTAGTTGACACTGTCCAAATTTGAAGGTTATGAAATGAAACCCCAAGGAGGAGTTCGCAAAAGTTCGAGGCATGGAAATGGCAAAATTAGAGCCAAAATGTCACCTTCTCTTCCAAATGGCGGACTTCCTGTTGGGTTTGCGTCAATGGGCCCACAGACTTTTTTGTTCGTCTTGGCATGATACACATGTGTGCCAAATTTCATACATGTAGCTCAAACCATGTGGTCGTAGGGCTGCATTTAACAAGGCATAGGTGGCGCTGTAGAGCCATTTCCCAGTGCTCATATGTAAAACCATTAAAATACAAAATTTTTCACCAGACCTGGCATGTGTGCAAAATTTCATGAGTTTTTGAGCATGTTTAGGCCCTCAAAAAGGCCCTTGTTTGGGGTGAATAATAATAATAATAATAATAATAATAATAATAAGAAACGGAGCAGATACAATAGGGCCTTCGCACTCTCGGTGCTCGGGCCCTAATAATAATAATAATAATAATAATAATAATAAGAAACGGAGCAGATACAATAGGGCCTTCGCACTCTCGGTGCTCGGGCCCTAATAAGAAACAGAGCAGATACAATAGGGCCTTCGCACAGTCAGTGCTCGGGCCCTAATAATAATAAGAAACGGAGCAGATACAATAGGGCCTTCGCACTCTCGGTGCTCGGGCCCTAATAAGAAACGGAGCAGATACAATAGGGCCTTCGCACTCTCGGTGCTCGGGCCCTAATAAGAAACGGAGCAGATACAATAGGGCCTTCGCACTCTCAGTGCTCGGGCCCTAATAAGAAACGGAGCAGATACAATAGGGCCTTCGCACTCTCAGTGCTCGGGCCCTAACAATAAGTAGAATATTTTAAAGTAGTGACTGTAAATTAAACTAAAGTGAATCAACGGGTGGTGAGGTGTGGAGCTTACCATGTGTGGCATGCCATCACAACTGCACAAAGTTGGCCTTTATGGAAGAGTGGCAAGAAGAAAGCCATTGTTAACAGAAAACCATAAGAAGTCCCGTTTGCAGTTTGCCACAAGCCATGTGGGGGACACAGCAAACATGTGGAAGAAGGTGCTCTGGTCAGATGAGACCAAAATGCAAAATGCTCTGTGTGGAAAACTAACACTGCACATGACTCTGAACACACCATCCCCACTGTCAAATATGGTGGTGGCAGCATCATGCTCTGGGGGTGCTTCTCTTCAGCAGGGACAGGGAAGCTGGTCAGAGTTGATGGGAAGATGGATGGAGCCAAATACAGGGCAATCTTGGAAGAAAACCTCTTGGAGTCTGCAAAAGACTTGAGACTGGGGCGGAGGTTCACCTTCCAGCATGACAACAACCCTGAACATAAAGCCAGGGCAACAATGGAGTGGTTTAAAACAAAACATATCCATGTGTTAGAATGGCCCAGTCAAAGTCCAGATCTAAATCCAATCGAGAATCTGTGGCAAGATCTGAAAACTGCTGTTCACAAATGCTGTCCATCTAATCTGACTGAGCTGCAGCTGTTTCAAAGAAGAATGGGCAAAGATTTCAGTCTGTAGATGTGCAAAGCTGGTAGAGACAGACCCTAAAAGACTGGCAGCTGGAACTGCAGCAAAAGGTGGTTCTACAAAGTATTGACTCAGGGGGGTGAATAATTACGCACACCCCACTTTGCAGTTATTGATTTGCAAAAAATGTTTGGAATCATGTATGATTTTCGTTCCACTTCTCACGTGTGCACCACTTTGTGTTGGTCTTTCACCTGGAAGTCCAATGAAACTGATTCATGTTTGTGGCTGTAATGTGACAAAATGTGGGAAAGTTCAAGGGGGCCGAATACTTTTGCAACCCACTGTATTTTACCTACACATACATTCTTGTATTTAGACAACACCTGAGGGATAAAACAAACTGTAAATGTCTCCAGCTGGTGTTAACAGCACCACTAACACATCTGTGCTGATGGGGTGTGTGTATCTGTGATCTACAGCTCATGTCTGTCACATCAAATGCAGCTGAGTTTATGTAGATCCATAAAGCACAGCTGATCGTCCTGCGCTGTCTGTGGTCCTGAAATGAACCTAATAAACAAAGATGTGTTTTTGAGGTTTATCAGTGTAAAAGCAGAGATCAGACTGATGTCCATCAAATCTCTGTGACGCCATCTCTGTGCACAAATGAATGGCACAATATCAAGAGCAACAAATCAAACACTGCATTAAACAAACTGTGCTAAATATTAGCACCATTAGCATTACACTGTGTGTGGCAAATGTTGGTAAATCAGTTTGTGCACATAACTGAAATGTTCCCCTCTCGATGTTTAGCACTTTGACAAAGGAACAAAGAGAAATTCCCACGTCTTCCACACAGTTTTCTCTGTGTGAACACAGTGTTTCTTGTACCCAGTTTGTAGGAGCTGGGATTGGACTCCACCACAGCAGCCTCTGTGTGGGATAGATGCAGTGCTCTGTAGTATAAAGCACTCTGTCAGTGAGCTGGACTCTCCAAACCAGCAGTCATCGTCTAACATCTGCCTTCTTCAGCTGTAACCGTGTGTTTCTCTTGTAAACTTGGCTCTGATCGTATGTGCTGTAATATTCCAGCTTTGCTTCCCGATCGTGCTGCACAGTCTACACATGCTGGCCGGCTCCCCCAAGCTGAGAGCAGTGGGACTGCGCCTCATGACCGCTCTGTGGAAAAAACAGGTTTGCAATAATAACGCATTACTATAAATGTCATATTCATGTGTTCAAAGCTTCTGTTTGTCTTTGATTGTGTGCTGCTTTGGTCATGTCTGTAAGGACCGGGTCTACCCAGAGCTGCAGCGTCTAATGAGCCAGCAGGACAGCAGGGTGGTGCTGGGGAGGGACGCCCAGTGGGAGCAGATCCTGGCCAGGGCCGCCTGTGTCAGGGACATCTGCAGAGAGAGGTGGGTCCTCCCATACTTACAGAAACAGTGGGCACTTCCTACATTCACTGGTTCATTCATTCAGTGGACTTTGCATGCACAGTGCAGACAGTGTGAGTTTCCAACACCAGGATTCTTCATCTTCCCTTCTAATGAGTAATAATCACTGACTGGACTCTTCATAGATGTTTCTGCTCAGCAAGCTGATGAAAGTTCAGAAACATAGAAATATTTGTTTTTTCAGTCACATCACATCAACTTTGCTTGTTAAGATAAATGAATGCACTTTGTAGCTTTGCAGTGAATGAAGCCTCAGCTCGACGCTCCACTGAGTCCCTGTTTCTCCAAAAATCAGCAGGAGTCCAGTTTTAAATATTTCTGTACAAATGTCCAGAGCAGCTACACGTGCCTGAATCCAGAAGGATCAAAGTCTTACAAAGTTCAGTTCAAACAGAGAGACTGAGAGGCAGCTAACTTCCTGTCTCTGCCAGACTATCAAAATAAAAGCATACATTTGAAGCAAAAGAAATCCAACTATGTCAGTCTGTAAGCACTGCTTCCCATATAATACAACTCTAAGCAAGTGAGCCATAACTTTATAGTTTTAACTTTAATCCAAACTATATTCATCATATAAACTCCACAAACTGCATCCAGGCCTTTATGGCCTTTATGTGTGTTGATGAAATAAAACGATGATTTTATTTGATTATTTCCTTTGTTCTAACCAGCTGGTGCACACTGTTCATCCTCCCGGGGCCTGTTACACCTGCTAACATGTACATGCAGCTTTTTTAGCAGCATTAGTGAAAACCTGGGAAACCCTCTGGATATATGCTACAGTACAAATTTAGCAAATCATTGAGCTGTTTCGTTGTTTTCACAAATGCTTACGTTTTTCTTCCCCTGCCAGTGGCGGACTCCCTCAGGTATCGGTGCGTTGGTGGTTCTTTGTGTCTGGGGGTGGGCGTCCAGGTACACACTGGCTCACTCCTTGGCGGCCGCTTATCGGGGCCTGGAACCTGGGGCTCGCTCGGGCCACTTCGGAGGTGGGGTGCCCCCGGCCTCTCGGCCTGGGGCTCGGTCACTCAGGCACAGCTGGCTGCCGGCGGAGCTCACGGGCGCGTCACTGCAACTCCCCCTGGCTTCTGTGGCGCGGCTGCCCCTCTGTTGGTCTTCCATGGTCTCTTGTGTTCTGGGGGCCTCTGGATGTCTGGAGTTTTGATCTCCTCCATACCTGCTTCATACCCTGGAGGACGGGGCTGTGGCCCCCCCACACTCCCTAGCAGATCGTTACATGGAGAAACCTTTGGAATACAAGCACGCTGATCCACACAGGTATGCACACAGGTGTTCACTGCTCGTGGACTTAAATTACACCTTTCTTGGCTGCTACTTCGAAGCACATCTGTCCTGCGTGCTGCACAACAACATTGAATATTTAGTATTTACTGCTGTTTACACTAAGCTAGATTAATGCGATGGTGTTGTGTTTAGTATGTTGCTTTGTTTTTTTTGTTTTTTTTTGCTTGTTTTCTATTCTTCTCTCAACAGGTGATCCAGGAGATTTTTATTTTTTTTGTTTTGTATTGTTTAACATTGTAACATGTAACATTGTTTTTCCTTTCCTTCCTCTTTCTTTCTCCCTTTCCTATCCTTCACTCATGTCTGTCAAAAAACAAAACAAAAACAACAACAAAAACAACAACAACAACAAATGCTTACGTTTGCTTTTATTGTAAAACATTTGCAGCCATAAGAGTTTGCAATGATAAGAAGCTGTGTTTGGCATTTACTTACTTACACGTGTCCTGGCACTTTTAATGCTTTTTTCTTAAATAAAAATGGTAACAAAATTAGAAGAAACACATTTCCCACTTTGTTCACGCTGATGTGTGTGTTAACCAGGCCTTACCAGCATGCAGGGGACATGGTGGCTGCCATTTCACTCACTTTAAAACAGTGCAACAGACCAGACCTGGCAACCCCGGCTGCTCTCGTCCTGCAGGGACTACAGGAGCTGTGTCGAGCAGAGGTACCTCGCCTGTCTCCATTTGTCTCTTTAAATTCAGGAATCATCATTTTTCTGGATCATAACTTTTGAATCTTTTCCAAAGTTCTGGTCTTAAAACCAATCTTTCTTTCTCAGGTGGTGGATATTATCTCAGCATGGAGAACTGTTTGGCCTGAGCTCAGCTGTCACTCACAGCCAGAGGTGGTTCAAGCCATCGCTGAGCTTTTGGCTCTGGTGCCTCAGCTCACAGTTAAATCAGAGCAGTACGAGGTGCGTCGTAACGTTCATGTTGCTCTGTGTTGAGGAGCTAACAGAGCGACACGGGAACTCCACCAGGTTATGTTTTTCTCTGTGGTTCTGTCTGTAAACAGGACTCTCACCAGCTGTTTGTATATTCTAACCTCACTGTAGAGTCACATCTCTACATCACTGTGTTTGGTAGCTAAAGTTAGCACATCAATGTAAAGCTGGGTAGAAGCACAAAGTACAGACGTGTGAGGGTCCAGTCCTCAGAGTCCTGCTCTGGTCGGACTTCACAGTAACTAATAAATGGATCAGCGAGTGTGAGCATCTTTTTAAAAACAGAAGTTTTGCTAATTTGTTGCTCTGGAGGATTCAACACAGTGCAGCAGTGGCCGTCCCAGCAGATGAATCCTAGACCATGCAGTGCTGCTTGTTGGAAAGCTTTCCTCCTCTCTAACAATGATATGGCAGTACAGCTTAGGTTTGCAAAGTTGCATCTAAACAAACACAAGACCAAAGGCCAAAACCAAACATGGCGTATTAGCACAGGACATCTGATAGACTCCCCCCCATCATCCTGACTGACACCCCCATCACCTCTGTGGACTCATTCCGATTCCTGGGTACCACCATCACCCAGGACCTGAAGTGGGAGCCCACCATCACCTCCGTCATTAAGAAAGCCCAGCAGAGGATGTACTTCCTGAGGCAGCTGAAGAAATTCAACCTGCCAACACGGACGATGATGCAGTTCTACACTGCAATCATCGAGTCCATCCTCACCTCCTCCATCACCGTGTGGTACGCTGGAGCCACTATCAGGGACAAACAGAGACTGCAGCGTGTTGTGCGCTCTGCTGAGAAGGTGATTGGCTGCAGACTCCCATCTCTGCAGGACCTGTACACCTCCAGGACACTGGGGCATGCAGCTCGGATCTCAGCTGACCCTTCTCACCCTGGACACAGTCTGTTTGACCTGCTCCCCTCAGGCAGGAGGCTCCGGTCCATTCGCACCAGAACCTCTCGCCATAAGAACAGTTTCTTCCCCTCTGCTGTCGGACACATGAACAATAACCGTATGACTGTTCCCACCACTAACACATGACCCTACGCTGTGTCACTGCATCATTCCATGTTTGCACTGATCACCACCTGCACTCATGTATATATCATGTATATATCTATCTACTTAGCACTTTTAATTCGTATTCTTATTTTTATTTTTATATCTATTTAAGCATTTATGACAGTATGATTGCACTAAGCACCGCAGCAATTTCCTAATGTTGTAAACCTGCTCAACATTTGGCAATAAAACCCTTTCTGATTCTGATTCTGATAGGGATGCTTTTGGGTTGCAGCCACAGGACCTGCGCAGCACCTTGCAGTCACTGAGTCAGACACAAATTTCTCTGCTGTGTGAACTTAAGCTTAGAGAAAATCGGTGAATGTGAAATAAAACCAACGGCTAAACCTCCTTAGGAAACTCAACTCCTTTGGAGTCAGCACACCCATCATGATGACTTTTTACTACGCCTTCCTGGAAAGCATCATGACCTTCTCCATCAGCTGCTGGTCCCACTCCCTCAACCTTCATACAGGAACAGACTGCAGCATCAGTGTGCTCTAAAATCATTGGCCTGCCTGTCAGAACTCTGGCAGGTTTTCATCAACAGGCCCTTAGACAGGCAGCCAAAATCATCAACGACCTCTCTCACATTCTTCACCCTGCATTTCAATGGCTCCCCTCTGGGCGACGCCTCCGCTGCATTTCCTGCAGGACTGAGAGGAGGAGGAGCGCCACCTTTGTCCCCAAAGCAGCTCTGCTTTTTAACTCCAGCTGATAAGAACATTTCCCACACCAGAAACATAAACTACACTCTTATACTACCAACACTTTACTCACTTTTAGTCACTTACAGTTATTTATTCACCTTCAGTCACTTTAATTTTAAAACTGTGTAATTTTAAAACTGTATATTCTGTGTATTTATTATCTCACTTTTATTGTGCTTATCTTCAACGTCATGCTGCTCTGTTGTATGTTAATTGGCCCTTGGGGATAAATAAAGTCTCTCTGATTCTGGTCTTGTTTTTTTATATATTGGTAGTTTGATAGGTTTCGTATTTGTTTTCTTTTACATCATATTAAAATGTATAAATATATAGATTTAAATATATTTGTGTATTCATGTCTGGATTGTGTTTGGTTTTCTTTTATTTATTTCTGCTGTGGTTGTTGTGTATTACTATTTAAATTGTCTTTTTTCCATTATTGTAATTGTGTCTAAAGTTTGATTTGAATGAAAGTTACACTCAAATGCTTTCAGTGTTGCTGTGTTGAGTGTTTGCATGTTTAATGTTTGTATGGAAGACACAGAAAGACATTCGGCTAAAGAAATCTGTGCTAGAGGGACTTTAAAAAAATAAATAAACAGAATGTAAATAATGATGTTTAGTATTTGAGATGGAAGCTGTTTCTACAGGATCCTGATGGACACTCAAAGGTTTATAAAATGTTCTCATTATTTGTTTGCAGCAGAATATCAACCGATGTGAACCAAAACAACAAAAGTGTGTGAGACTACAAATTCTAGAATCAGAACTGCTGATTTCATTACTGTGAACTTTAAAAGGCAGGTTTTGTATCTGAGAGCAGGGACACTTGCTGTGTTCAGTGTGACTCGTCTCTGCAGAAGGTCAGGGCTCTGATAGTTGCAGTTAGCGGGTGACTTACTGGGCAGGTGGATCCTGAGTGTCTGTGGGAGTCAGGGTTCATTATGGTCCTGGTTGATTTAAACTGTACAGGCACATGTGTTCAGTGCCATTCAGCAAACCAGCAAACAGCCGCCTCGCACACATGCGTGTGCTCAGCAGCACCGTAGAAGAATTGAATTCACTTGTTAATGACTTTTCTTTTCAACAAATCAACAACAGCACAGGACAAAGGGGGGTGGGTGGTGGGGTGTTGAGATGTAATCAGATAAATCTGGAATATTAACTGTGATAACAACAATTATCCTAATAGATCTTCAGCTGCTTGTTGGGAGAATCTGGGAGAGGAAAACTAACGTGAGCACAAAGTGTCTGAATGTTTTCCCATCGTCACTTTCCACGATGCACAGAGGACAGGGCTGGGGTGATGTCAGGATGTGACGAGACTATAGTGAGTCCAACTGTTGTGTTACACAGGTGGAAGTATTCAGTCTGGCAGTGTGAAGCTTAAACAGTGTTTTTAACATCACTTTAGGTCCAGCTGACATAAACTTATCACACTCACTGGTAGAAATCAAAGAAAGCAAAATGATCCAACAGTCTGTTGTCATGCAAGCGTAACACCAAGTACACAGTGGTAGCCTAACACTTTTTGTGTGCCCTGTGGAGACTGTGGTATGGTTGTCATAAGGTTGCTACACTGTTTGGATTAAACGCTCCTTAGCAGCAGGATCGATATTGAACAGTGTTGTTTCACCGCCTCCAGCTGACATGCAGCACCCCTGCACACAGGCAGACACACAACCTCTTTCCTCACTACGACACATGTAGCTGACATTCACAACAATGCACAGCACTCAGCAAAACTCCAATGTAAAGAAAACTGAAGTGTTACACAGTTACCATAATCGTTAACCTGCTTGGTGGGAATTTAACATGCTCACGATTTGAGATAATTAGCTGTTATCATTAAAGTGGACATGAAACGCTACATGTATGAAGGCTAATTTACACCACTGAGCCCTGCTCTCAAAGGTAACGCTGTCTGTGCAGCTCGATTTAAGAAGTAAGTGCTTAAAGTTTAAGTTTATATAACACGTTTACCGACATCAGCATGTGATGTCACTGGGTTGGTTAGTTTATGTTAGCTTACTAGTAGCTCGGACCATGCCTCTCCTCAGCCAGGGCTCAGCTATTGCCCATTGTTGGAAGTGGGTGGGCCCGAGTCCCTAACGCCCCATGCAGGACTTGCCAATGAGTCTTGGTACTATACCATGCTGGTATAGCCAGACCTTGAATTTGCCTGGTATGCCTGAACCTGCATCTTATGTAGCCACTCTACATCGTGCTCCTGCAGTGGATGAACTCTCATTCCCAGCCCGCTGGCACAGACTTTCCCGGGAAGGCTGAGGAGAGTGATCCCTCCTACATATTCTAATATAAACCATAAGCTTTATTATTGTAAAATGGAAGCATTAACTAGCTGTGTATATCATATTGTCTGCAATCATACTGGTACAAATTCTTACGTGATACAAAACTGTCGTACTGAGATATCATTGCTATAGCAACACCAGGTGGTTATGATCCCTAGTGCATGTAATTAAGAGACAAGCCTGGGCATGTCTGGGAGTGAGAGCCACATGTGTCAGTCTGCAGTGGAGCAACTTCAGGAACCTCCAACAATCACAGTGCTCTGCAACATATGCAAGAACCTGTTTCAGCCCTTCAGGTGAAAAAACTGTGCGCTACAGTCAGGCTGTGTGTGACCCAAATGTAAACAAATGACTCCACCAAGTGTGGCTGAAGGACGTCATGTGACAGGAAGAGCAAACAGTGGATGAAAGTTACTGATACAGTACATGGTGCAAGACCAAAGCAGCAGGTTAAAAAGCTCAACTCATGACCCAACATCCCAGGTAGAAGAGAGTCTTCAGTTTTATTGTGAAAATATTGTGCAGGTTCCTAAAAAGTCACAAGGTTAAGTTACTTTAGTTACTGTTTAACAAAAGTTTCCAGGCCAAACTACGACTGTTTCTGTACTACATTTGACTTATTCTGTGTTGCAGTGCCGTGCCACTTTCACGCTGCTGCAAACGGCGCTGTGTCATCAGTGACAGTAGCTCATTGGAAGCAATCATGGGATGCCCTTCATTTAATCAAACTTAGAAATGCTGCCGAAAATATCTTTTTGTGTAAATGATCAGAAACATTATTACCACAAATCTTCTTAAAGTATCACTTTGAGCCTGTAAACAAACGGGCACAGCCCTGGTTTATAAACTTTTACTTTGAGTCGGTTCAGAAAGTTGAAGACGTCGTAAGAGAGGCTGCGAAATCATTTTGAGATTGAAGAACATGAAAGAATCATGTTGTTTTCCTGAGCAATGAGAACAATTGAAAACCAGAGCTGTAAGTCAGCTATGTAGAGTTCGAGATGTGTGCGTGTTCCCTTTGAAAGTCAGATCTCCACATTTGCTGAGCTTTACAGTACCAACGTCACAATTAGGGCTGGGCCATATTATACCGTTCACGGTAATACCGGTATAATGTTGGGCAACGATAGGAAAATGAAATATCGCGATAGAATATGAGTAAAACGCGCATGCGCAGTGCCTTTGTTTTCATACGCACATGGCCGATTGTTGAGTGAATCAGATGAACCAGAATTGGTTTGTAAAAATGTTGCAACTTCAGTGATGTGGAACTGGTTTGGTGTTTGTCCGTCAGATACACGACAAAGCACATTTTTTTTGCAGAACATGCAAGCGGCCGTCGTTATTGTCGTATTTGTCGGACTAAGATGCTCTTAAATCTGGGAGTAATCTGGGTCCTAAACTCTGTATGCTTCAGGTCAAACGAACACTGCGGCATCACTGAGAGTTAAAAACTGTCTAAATTCTTTCATCTTTAATAAAACGATCAGCATTGCTGCTTTACCAGGTGTAACTATGAAGTTTAACTTCCAGGCATCCATGAAAACAAAATTTATTACATTTAACGGAGTTAGAAGTTAGCAGGGAGCTAGCGGAAGTTAGCTCGCTAGTTTCGCTAGTTACCTAAGCATGATATTGCATGTTCTGACAGAGATTTCTGTAAAAAAATCAAACGTACAGCTCTGCTATCACTTCCAACATAAATGAAGACAGGAAACTAAACAGCAGTGACGTTTGTAGGGTTACTGAAGTTGGGCTAGCTGCTATATAATGATGTGCTACGTGATCGCTAGCGACACAGCTATGTTAGCATAACATAAACAGTGAAGCTGGAGGACGAACACTAACACTTTTCCACTTATAAAAGTTAACGTTCCTGATAGTTAGAGACAAATGCAATCGCATGGCAGGATGCTGTAAACGGACCAAACTTCAGTCAGGAGAACAGCTGAGATAATCCATCCACAATACGAGGTTAGTCATTAATATACTGCAACAACATGCAGCTGCCAGAGAATTCAACATTAATGAATCAATGGTACAGAAGTGAAGGAAGCAAGAAGAATGAGTTTAATAAAGTTTGATTTATCTGACTGCTTTGTTTCGCTTAATGTGCCTTATAATCCCATGCACCTTATGGTCAGAAAAATACGTACTGCACACTGCAGTTTAATGTTGCAAAGCACCTCTTTTTAACTTCAGTGGATATTATACATGGTTGTGCTCAGGATATGTCAGCCCATTTCTACTGGAAATGCCTTTTGGTTAAACTTTCAGCAAGGAATTTGCATTTGCACTGTTCCATTTTTATAAAGCTTTAATGTACATAAAAACCAGCTTCTTGTTTAAGTGAAAATAAATGGAAGGTTGTCTTTTTGCGCTAGTAATGTTGTGGAGTTGTATTTTGTCTCGCATCAATTATATCGTCAGTTATATCGTTATCGCAAATTTTCAAATATATATCGTGATAAATATTTTTGGCCATATCGCCCTGCTCTAGTCACAATCTGCAGCTTTCTGCTTGTATTCCTGAGGTTTAAACTGCAATGACTGAGGCTTTATTGAACTGTTCCACTCAGTGCTTGGCCCGCTGCAGTCAGTGATGCAGGATCTGCACTCGGACGACGACGACGATTCAGAGGACGACAACGACGACGTGGATTCAGACACGGATCGAGCAGCACACCTCGCACACCACCAGCACAGGTTAGTAGCCCGAGGGCAGCTTTTCGAATGGCTGAACCGCATACTAGTTTAGTTTCATAGAGCTGTGTGCAGACATTGGTAATGAATTCCTTCTAACCAGGATATTGCTATTATGAGGGCTACTTTGTATCTCACATGTTTGTGCAGTAGAGCCAGCCTTTAACAACAAACCTGTAAAATGATGAAGAGCCGCTATTTAAATCTTGGTTAAAATTGCTTGGGACAGTTTCTAAAGGTTCTTTCAACGTGCCTTTTACTAACTTTTCAAGTATTTCATGTAAGCTCTTTCCAACTCTCTCCACCATCCTGTTGGTGGAGGCGTGCCGTCAACCTTGGCCAAAAAGCATAACTTAACCAGATCGTCTCCGTCTCCAACAGTTGACCGGTTTTCTATCATCTATGCCAGGGGTGGGCAATTCCAGGCCTCGAGGGCCGGTGTCCTGCAGGTTTTAGATGTGTCCTTGATCCAACACAGCTGATTCAAATGGATAAATGACCTCCTCATGATGTCTTGATGCTCTCAGAGGCCTGGTAATGAACTAATCATGTGATTCAGGTGTGTTGACCCAGGGTGAGATCTAAAACCTGCAGGACACCGGCCCTCGAGGCCTGGAGTTGGACACCCCTGATCTAGCAGGCCCCTCCCTGACACTGATTCTGCGAGAGTCATCTTCCTGTTAAAGACCGTCCTTCGTCCCCACTCTCTCACATGCTGCTCATGGGGGATTTTTCATTGTTA
Source organism: Rhamphochromis sp. 'chilingali' (assembly GCF_963969265.1). Lineage (NCBI taxonomy): Eukaryota > Metazoa > Chordata > Actinopteri > Cichliformes > Cichlidae > Rhamphochromis > Rhamphochromis sp. 'chilingali'. Next base: position 10,933,103 of record NC_137929.1, read on the forward strand.
GCGGTTTTTAGCTAACAGCTGAGACAACAGTTTTAATGTCTTTGTTTTTTGTGACTTCATACTTAGGATTAGTTTAAGTGATGGCAGCAGAAGTGACAGCTCCTCCCATTCCCCGCTGTCGTGCAGTGAGGCCCCGCCCTTATTAAAGTCTACTAATAACCAGGTAATCATATCAGTAATATACTGGCTTATGTCTTAGATCAGCATGATTGAAAGCCACAGTATCCAGGTGTGTGCGTGACCCTGGGTGACTCTTTGCTCTTCTGTCTGTCAGATAGTGGAAGTAAAAAGTCCCACCAAGCAGAGCAAGCAAGACAAAAGCATGGAGTGTGATAAGGTGAGAACGAGTGTCTTTGGTTTTTAGATGTGGAGTAGACTAGTAAATATTCTGAAATATAGAAAGTGTTGTTATGTCTTGGGGTTTGTTACCATCAGCCACTGCTACATCATGACAGCCGTGTTTGCTGTGTGCTTTTCAGGTTTACCTGGATGAGCTGGTGGAGCTGCATAAAAGACTAATGACACTAAGAGAAGGTCACATACTGCAACAGGTGAGCTGATGTCAGCAGTGTCCGACACGTCCATCAGACACAAACCCACTTCTACAAAGTTTGGGATCCGTGTCAGATGTAAAAACTGAATTCAGTGATTTTCAGATCTCAGATTTTATTCACACGGTTTAAATCGACCAGTTGAGGAAACACGTTAGCGCAGGTCGAAGCTCTCTTCTGATTGGCCAGCTGAGAGCGTGCTGTGCCTGCAGCAGATGACTGCATAAAGAAATCTGCTTGTTTAAAATAAATATTAGACCTTAGACGAAATAATAATGATGAAGTAGTAATGTAGAACAATAGTTAATAGTTGCAGACTTTACTTTGACCCAGCCTGTGCCCACCACTCTCACTTTCTGTCTTGCAGATTGTAAACCTGATTGAAGAGACCGGACACTTCCACATTACAAACACTACGTTTGACTTTGACCTTTGCTCTTTGGACAGAAGTACAGTAAGGAAGCTGCAGAGCTATCTCGGGACGTCCTGAGGCACACAGCAGTTGGGTGCTGGATCCGAGCCTCTGACTCGTCCTGTATCAGTTCCAGCTGTAGTTGGCGTGTCTAAACCTCACAGTGGGTCCAGCCTGCTGCTTCGACCCCCCCGAACAAAGAGTTCACCCTGCTGCAGAAATCGGGGGTAGATGTACGAGATCAGGATGTCAGCAGGCAACAATCTGAAAGCTTGATATGAAGGGTTGGTGGGTGGGAGTGATTCTGCTGCCATGTATGTTGTTGTTTATCGTGACAAGTGCATGATCAACTTTGCCTTACAACATTGTACGTCTTATTTATTAAATTTAATTTGCAGGTGTGTGTGCGTGTGTGTTGGGTGGAAAAAAGTGAAACAGGACTTTGAAGAGCTCTATAAGGCACAAGTCTGACCAGTAACACTACTCTGCTTCGGTCTCCGATCAGATATCCGAGTCATTCATTTCCCTGGGATCAAACAGCGTCCGCACAGATGCATCTCTGTTGTTCTGTTTTGTTGTGTGCGACCTCACAGTTTGCAAAGACGTGTGAAATATGAAGAAGAATCGAGCAGGAGGTCTGGATACAAAGTGACACATCATGGCGAGCGTGCTGAGTTGAGAGCGCCGTCGTCTGAAAACTAAAAGTTGAGAAGTTTCTCCAGTTTGTTCTAGAGTTAAAGCTTTAAAAAAAACTTTATTTGTAAGTGTGTCTTTATTAAAGCCACCTTTATGCAAACTCTGAACTTTGAATCCACTGGAGCTTTACAAAAATCTTTGGCCTTGTCTCCTGCTGAAAGTGTCCTTCCTACATAGGAGTGTAGGGAGCACATTAACATAAAGGTCCTTCTGAGAATAAAGTGGAAATGTGCAGATTAGTTATTGCAACTAAACCTGATCCTGAAGCATTTCACCAGCTCACAGTGCAGCCGTGGCACTTAAAACGACTGTAATCGCCACATTTCAGTGTTTTTCTCTAAAAAGATTTTTGACTTTATTCTCAAAATGATCGACATTGTTTTTTAATCTTACTGTGGTCCTGTTACTCTGCTCTACAAAGTGAACTCATTTTACCAGCTTTAAATACCAGATGAACTCATGTCGGCTGCTTTAAAAACCTGTTTAATGTTGTTTAAACAGCAGGGAATGAATGGCTGCTCGCCTGTGCTGAGCACTCCTCTTTGGTACAGGAGAGCTGCCTCTCAGGAGGTCCTGCCCACTAAGCTTTTGCTTCTGATCGTCTGCCTAAGCACAGATCATGGGTTCAGTTGGTTCAGGATGTTTGTAGACAAAGATCCACTAACACGTGGAGTTGCACAACCAACCCAAAACCTGTAGGAGGAACCGTTAACAGGTACTCTGAGGTGTGGATGTGTTTCACCTGTTAAATCAAAGCTCAGCGTGAGACGAGGCCTTTCTTGGAGTCGCCACAGGGACACGTGACAGTCTGATGAGGATGATTCCGTATTTTGAGGATTGAATGAACCATAAATGTTCTGTATGATGTGCAGATCGCACACATGTGGATGAGCTGGTTTTTGTATGTGCGTCTGAAGTAGCTGTGTACACTGTGCACAAATTGTGGTGTCAGGCCCAAAATGTTTGCTGTGTGCATCTTACAGCAGCCTCTGATCATTAGTTCAAAATATCAGCTTTTAGCTCCACCTAGTGATAGCATGTTAAAACTGCTGCACAGCTCCCTGAAGTGGGAAATCCACAGTTAAATGATTTATCTCATCTTTATTCACTGCTTATATTAAGTTAATGTGAATGATGCATACAAAGCCCTGCCTTTGGTTCAAGCAGACTTACTCCACGATTCTGTGACCATCGTTACCCCCAAAGTCGATGTCTTTGCCTAAAAATATGTAAAATGTTGTTTCCTGGTTAAAGCAGTCACAGGACAGCCCTCCGTACAGGAAGCTAAAATAGACTGATTGCCCCCTATTGGCTGTTAGTACAGGCCGACAGCTTCACCCTTCTGTACTACACCTTAAAATAATATAAACTCATCAATGACACTAATAAAAATGTGATTATCTGACCAGTTTTTGATGTGATGCTTTATAAACAGTGCGTTTCGTTATGGCTGACAGCTGCAGAGGCGCCTGTTTAGATTACAGTAACTGTTCTGCATCCTTAAAGCTAACCTGCCTGTTCCAACAACAAACTTAAGTAGTGCAGCTGCTAAACTGTAGTGATGCACTCAGAGCCTGGAGACCCAGGCTGGTAAAATCAGTTCCCTCGTTTCCTACAAGCTAAACAAGCAAAAGTAGTTTTGGGTTTTTTGGACTGTCTTCATGTTCCTGCAGCTGGAGGATTGGTACCTTCTGTATTTAATTCCATAACAGAATCTTGGGCCATGGTCCTCAGCAAGAAAAGGGTGGAGTGCCCACTCCAGGTCACCCCACCCACAGCTGATCTCTTAGATGGACATTAACATCACCCACCCCTCACCAGGTTTTCCAACTGCTTTGTGGATAAGACGTCTTGGACGATCATCTTGGGTGTTGCAGGAAACAGCGGGATGTTTCATCCCGGGGATGGAGGTGCCATGTTTCTGCTGATGTTCTAAATGAGCTCATCTGCACAGCATAGTGGAAGCATGTGCTAGGATCATTGTAGTCTCCCCTTCATGCTACCATTGCTACTGCTATTGTAATCATTTATTTAAACAGCATTATCTCTGGTGGACACGATAAAGGCTTCATTACGAGCCACGAGGGTTTTGTGTTGCTTTTTTAAACTAAGAGGGAAAGTCACCACTGAGACTCGTTTAAGCCATTCTCGTTTGAGAAAATGTAGCTGAGGGAGAGGAGCTGGGTACAAAGGAAGACTGGAACCGAGGGGTGGGAGAACGCTTCAGCGGTCCGGCAAACACTTCCTCCAATAAAACTGGGAGACCTTCAAAATAACCTCCCGCAGAAGAGACACAGAGACATCGACTGTCACACTGGCATAAGGCCAAGGAAGTGAAAAGCTGCCCACCCACCAAACCCCACCCTCACCTCCACACAAACCTCTGCACATGATGACACATCTGCCCTTCCTCACTCGTATCACTGCCTGCAGCTGTGAAGGCAGGCTGCTTGGGGAAAACACACTTCCTTCACTTCTACACATAAGCAAGTGCAACTGACTGATTTCATCGTAAATTGTAAACAAAATAAATATTAATTCATTTAAAAAAGTGTTCTTTGAGTTTCCTTGGCATATTGTTTACAAACAAGCACAGCGGATTTATCACTGAACACAGTAGTAGCTCGATCTGCATGTTTACAAACCCTTTGTAAGTAACCAAGTTCAAGCAGCCACATATAGACTCATCAGACTTTGGCTCAGTGACGTGAATCCGTTGAGATGAAGCCTTGCAGATAAAGATAAAGATATCCAACATCAATAACACAGTTCCTTGAGGACTGCAGTGCTAATAGGACCGATGCAATGAATGCTACTATCATCAATTTGGTTAAATGGTTAATTACTCTAAGCTGGATAACTAAGCTAATAAAATATTAACCGATGCATCTCAAAGTTGGGACAGGGCCATCTCTACTGCTGACCATGAAACAGAGCTTTTGACCCACTGTTAGTTTAGTTTTGGTCATCATGCGACCTGCAGTCAGCTGAGGCTGAAGCAGTGATGTGGTCACTCAGTGAAAATGCAACATCCAGATGAACAGAATACACATGCAGGGATCTCAGCTGAAACGTTTGTTCTACTGTCCATAAAATATGGAAATATGAAGTTTTACATTTTAGAGCGTTCCAGCTTTTCTTGGAATTGAGATCGTGTCACGTTATGGCATTTATTCACCTCAAACATACAATATGCACATTGACCCACACAGAAATAACTGCAAAGTGAAGATAATCAAAATTAATGAAATCACACAAAAAAATCAGGTTCCACCTCACGAATAGTTTTTCCTCCTCAACTCATTCCCGTTTCTCCCACCGGGGAAGCTGACAACAAAGTGAAGACCACCAGAGTGTACGTGGCCTCTGTTTGCAGAGGGATCCTCGACCTCCCAGCCATTGTCATCAAATTTGCAAAGAGCTGCCATAATTCAAACACGTGCATGGATGCTATGCTTTTGGCTCGCTCGTGTCCGTCATTTCCCCTGTGGCCAATCATGTTGGCCTTCCTGTTGCTCTCCTGTGGAATTCTGGGTGGGGGGCATTTCTGTCTTCCTCCCTCCCCCACCCTTTTGCTCACAAAATGCATACGAATTAGCTGTTCAAAAAATTCACTCAAGTTATGTAAAGGACAAAAGCAAGCAGACTTCAAAGGGGCAGGATGAGGAGGCATGCTGCATACAAAGGCTCCAGACACTTCTTTCAGCACTCAGACCCCCTGCACCAGCAAAACGGACCCAGCCTCTTGGAACAAAGCCCGGTCCTGAACCTGGTCTTTGATTTCAGGGGTCTTGGCACTGCTCCTTCTTTGCTTTGTTCGTCTTGATGGAGCTACGCTGTGTAGCAAACCGTGACCCCTGCAGCCCACCCTGTTTGCATGAGGCAGCACACACAGTCATACATGCAGACAAAGCCAAACTGCCATAAAACAGGAAATAAGAAGAAAGCTGATAAGGGGAAAAAACCAGTGTGCTGACAATACAGTCTCATCTCTCACAGATTACAGGCACCGTGAGTGTTGCTGCTGCCTGTTCTGATAAATTAGTCATGTGTGATGGTGCGTCTGAACAAGGAAGCGGGAAGGGAAAGAAAAACCAAACTTAGAGTCCCCGCTCTCCTGGAAACCGCCTCATTGTCTGTGTTGTCCAACGCCGCATTTGTTTTTTAGCGTGCCAGTTTCTACTCCATTCTCAAGCTTTTATAAAAATCTAACATCGGATATGTTTATTTAATTTACTGGGGTTGTATTTGAAGAATTACTTGCAGTAAGTAACTGTGCACTTCTGGAAACGAGAGGCACAAGACACAAGCAGTCAGCTGATCCAAAAACAGCTACAGTAAGTACAGCAGGTCAAAGGTAACGCAGGCTCTGCTTTGTTTTAGCTACTTTTACAGTTCAGCAAACTCAGACTAAACCAGGTAAATCTCAAACTGACTGTTTTATTAAGGTAGAAGTCCACAAGATGTGAAAAACAGCACAGTTTTTACAACACAGCTACCACCATGCTAATGTCTGCAGCCTGTTAGCAGCCCAAATGAAGCAGCAGCATTACTTAACAATACTGTGGTAATGAGCATCGACTATATAGTTTGGGCTGACCTAACTGCGTTTGTGTGTTTGTAGGGACAGAGATGAACAGGGAGACAGAATCAGATGGATTTTTCTGAGTGCATCCTCCACAGAGCATACACAAGATGAAAACCATAATCATTTGTCCTCACTGTAAACAGAAGCTAAACTAAAACCACTGAAAAGAAAACATCACAGTGAAACAGTCCAAGGACTGCCCACAGGGGATCTTATCACAGCCACAGAACACAGCTTTAAATTGTGTAATTTAAGTGATCTCGATAGCTCTGTTTTGGAAGTTCAGTTAACGCTAGAAATGTGTTTTGGAGTTTGTACATAACCACTTTTTTTTACATTAGTAATTCCTTTTGTGCATGATTTTATATTGTTGTTAATAATAAATTAATTAAAGCAACAAAACAACCTGAAGAGCCGGTTGGGAGCCGAAAGAGCCGGCTCTTTTTAGTGAGCCGAGCCGAAAGAGCCGGTTCTCTAAAGAAGAGCAGAGTCCTGGCCCCTAGCCCTGCCAGTGTAGCAGAAATGATGAGGATGATGATGCAGCAGCAGCTGTTCTTCTCGGCATGAGTAGCTTAATGTTGTTCGTGTGTGATTTACGTTGAGTAGGCTAACCACGTTATTACATTAATGCATGTAAGGTGAACTGGCAAACACCATTGTACCATGCGGCTGTCTTCTTGTTTGATGGCAGATACTCCCTTCACCCTGGCCAAAAAGGCTAAAATGACCAAAGAAAAAGTGGAAAACAGCTAAACGTGAGAGGTTTTTGGACAAAGTTTGTGTTTTTTCAATTGTTTAAGCACTGCTTCCAGCCAAGAGTGATACCATATATGCCCCATAGCTGCAGAAAAGGCTAACATTGTTATCTTTTTACAAAAAAACAGCTGAACATGAGTTTTTTGGACCAATTTTGTGTTCTCCATTCTTTAAGCACCAGTTTGAGCACCGTTTAAGCACCGGCACTGTTTCAAAAGTACTGGTTTGGTACTGGTATTGGATAAAACCTAAACAATACCCATCCCTACATGCTACCAATCCCAAAGTGGCAAAAAGAAAGGGAGAAAACAGGAGCTTTCTGAACAGGTGGGAGAATATGATGAAAAAAATTTATTTAATTTAATTTAAAATTTAATTCAGAAGGCTGCAAATACAATTTTTATTTAAGAAATGACTTCAACTGATCTGTTATTTAATTGGAATTTTGATTTTGCATGTGCCCCTCCTTGAATCGCTACCTTATCGTGGTGGAGGGGTTTGTGTGTCACAGGGATCCCAGGGGCTATGTTGTCTGGGGGCTTTTGCCCCCTGGTAGGGTCTCCCATGGCAAATTGGCCCTGGGTGAGGGACCAGACAAAGAGCGATTCATAAGACCCTTATGAAAAGGACACCGAGGGAACAGTTTACCCTGCCCGGGATAGGGTTACCGGGGCCCCGCCCTGGAGCCAGGCCCGGGGAGGGTGCCCGAGGGCGAGCGTCTGGTGGCCGGGCCTTAGTCCATGGGGCCCGGCCGGGCACAGCCCGAAGAGGAGACATGGGCCCATCCTCCCGCAGGCCCACCACCCGCAGGAGGCGCCATAGGGGTCGGGTGCATTGTGTGCCGGGTGGCGGCCAGGAGCGGAGGCCCTGGCGGACTGACCCCCGGCTGCCAAGACTGGCAATAGGGACATGGAATGTCACCTCTCTGGTGGGGAAGGAGCCTGAGTTAGTGCGTGAGGTTGAGAGGTACCGGCTAGATATAGTCGGGCTCACCTCTACACATGGCTTGGGCTCTGGAACCAGTCTCCTGGAGAGGGGCTGGACTCTGTCTCAGTCTGGAGTTGCCCCTGGTGAGAGGCGGCGGGCTGGGGTGGGTATCCTAATATCCCCTCGGCTTGCTGCTGGTACGTTGGGGTTTTTCCCGGTGGACGAGAGGGTTTGTTCCCTGCGCCTCAGGGTCGGGGAACGGGTCCTGACTGTCATCTGCGCTTATGCGCCGAGTGGCAGTTCAGAGTACCCAGCCTTCTTAGAGTCCCTGGGGGGGGGGGGGGGGGGGGGGGGTGCTGGAGGGTGCTCCACCTGGAGATTCTGTTGTCCTGCTGGGAGACTTCAATGCTCACGTGGGTAACGACAGCGAGACCTGGAGGGGCGTGATTGGGAGGAACGGCCTCCCCGATCTGAACCCGAGCGGTGCTCTGTTATTGGACTTCTGTGCTAATCACAGTTTGGCCATAACGAACACCCTGTTCGAACATAAGAGTGTCTATAAGTGCACGTGGCACCAGGACACTCTAGGCCGTAGGTCGATGATCGATTTTGTAATCGTATCAGCAGACCTGCGACCATATGTTCTGGACACTCGGGTAAAGAGAGGGGCTGAGCTGTCAACTGATCACCACCTGGTGGTGAGTTGGATCAGGTGGCGGGGGAGGACGCTGGACAGACCTGGTGCACCTAAACGCGTAGTGAGGGTGTGCTGGGAACGTCTAGCAGAGGCCCCAGTCCGCGAGATCTTCAACGCACACCTCCGGCAGAGCTTCAACAGCATTCCGAGGGAGACTGGGGACATTGAGTCCGAATGGACCATGTTCAGCGTCTCCATTGCCGAAGCTGCTGCATTGAGCTGCGGCCGCAAGGTGGTTGGTGCCTGCCGTGGTGGTAATCCCCGAACCAAATGGTGGACACCAGAGGTGAAGGGAGCCACCAGGCTGAAGAAGGAGTCCTATCGGGCTTGGTTAGCCTGTGGGACTCCGGATGCAGCCGACAGGTATCGACAGGCCAAGCGGAATGCGGCTCGGGCAGTGGCTGAAGCAAAAACTCGGGTGTGGGAGGAGTTCGGAGAGGCCATGGAAAAAGACTTTCGGACTGCCTCGAAGAGATTCTGGCAAACCGTCAGACGTCTCAGGAGGGGAAAGCGGTGCTCTACCTGCACTGTGTATAGTGCTGGCGGAGCGCTGCTGACGTCGACTGAGAAAATTGTCAGGCGGTGGAAGGAATACTTCGAGGACCTCCTTAATCCCACTGACACGTCTTCCGAGGAGGAAGCAGAGTCTGGGGATGAGGGGAATGACCCGCCAATTTCCGGGGGCGAGGTCACTGAGGCAGTTAAACAACTCCTTGGTGGCAGAGCCCCTGGTGTTGATGAGGTCCGCCCCAAGTTCCTGAAGGCTCTGGACGTTGTAGGGTTGTCCTGGTTGACACGCCTCTGCAATGTTGCGTGGAGATCAGGGGCAGTACCTGTGGACTGGCAGACCGGGGTGGTGGTCCCCATCTTTAAGAAAGGGGACCGGAGGGTGTGTTCCAACTACAGGGGGATCACACTCCTCAGCCTCCCTGGGAAAGTCTATGCCAGGGTGCTGGAAAGGAGAGTTCGTCCGTTAGTTGAACCTCGGATACAGGAAGAACAATGCGGTTTTCGTCCTGGTCGCGGAACACTGGACCAGCTCTTTATCCTCTCCAGGATACTTGAGGGTGCATGGGAGTTTGCCCAACCAGTCTACATGTGTTTTGTGGACTTGGAGAAGGCATTCAACCGTGTCCCTCGGGGTGTCCTGTGGGAGGTGTTGCGGGAATATGGGGTGTCTGGCCCATTGCTACGGGCCATTCGATCCCTATACAACCGTTGTAAGAGCTTGGTTCGCATTGCCGGCAATAAGTCGGACTCGTTCCTGGTGGGTGATGGGCTCCGCCAGGGCTGCCCTTTGTCTCCGGCTCTGTTCATAATTTTTATGGACAGGATTTCTAGGCGCAGCCAAGTGGCGGAGGGCTTTCGCTTTGGTGGCCTCAGAATCTCATCTCTGATTTTTGCAGATGATGTGGTTCTGTTGGCTTCATCGGGTGAGGGCCTCCAGCTCGCACTGGAACGGTTCGCAGCCGAGTGTGAAGCAGCGGGAATGAGGATCAGCACCTCCAAATCTGAGGCCATGGTTCTCAGTCGGAAAAGGGTGGAGTGCCCACTCCGGGTCGGGGATGAGTTCCTGCCCCAAGTGGAGGAGTTCAAGTATCTCGGGGTCTTGTTCGCGAGTGATGGGAGAAGGGAGCCGGAGATCGACAGACGGATTGGGGCTGCAGCTGCAGTAATGCGGACGCTGCACCAGTCCGTCGTGGTGAAGAGGGAGCTGAGTGTAAAAGCGAAGCTCTCAATTTACCGGTCGATCTACGTCCCTACCCTCACCTATGGCCACGAGCTGTGGGTAGTGACCGAAAGAACGAGATCGCGGATACAAGCGGCAGAAATGAGCTTCCTCCGAAGTGTGGCTGGCCTCTCCCTTAGAGATAGGGTGAGAAGTTCGGCCATCCGGGAGGGGCTCAGAGTAGAGCAGCTGCTGCTCCACATCGAAAGGAGCCAGCTGAGGTGGTTCGGGCATCTGACAAGGATGCCCCCTGGGCGCCTCCTGGGTGAGGTGTTCCAGGCATGTCCCACCGGGAGGAGGCCCCGGGGAAGACCCAGGACACGCTGGAGAGATTATATCTCTCGGCTGGCCTTGGAACGCCTTGGTATTCCCCCGGATAAGCTGGAGGAGGTGGCTGGGGAGAGGGAGGTCTGGGCCTCTTTGCTTAGGCTGCTGCCCCCGCGACCCGGCCCCGGACAAAGCGGATGAAGATGGATGGATGGATGGATGGATGGATTTTGCATGTGTGCAATATTAAGTTTATATTAGTTTTATATATTGTTTAGTATTAAGCTTTGCTTGTTCCATATTTAGTTTTTCAGCAAAACTTGTTTGAGTCCATAAGAAAAGATTCCTTGTTATATTTGGAGGAAGATTTTTTTCAATGATTATTAATGTTAGCCCGCGACTTTGATCCAGTTATGAACTGGTGCAGAACTGAAGAAGCTTCTCGGATGAGAGGTGAAACGTCTTCAAGTAACTTAAAGAAGTCCAGACGCTTTTCTTTGCAAGCTCCTTTGATCCAGTTATGAACTTTGGCCCACTGTGTATTTGAGTTTGACACCCCTGCCCCCTGCTTTAATGCGTAAAATGAAGTGGCAAACTGTCCTGGCTTTATAATTATGATCTGTCTTTCAACAAATATTTAATTTATTACTTAGTCTCGCTGATACTCATGTAATTTTAGGAGGCGATTTTAATTGTGTACTTGATAAACTCTTGGTTAGATCCAATCAAACCTCCCAGTTGTTTAACGCTTCGACTGTTCTGAATAATAATATGTTGAGTTCTACTAACCTGTTGATGTTTGGAGACTGTGTAACCCCACTGGTAGAGATTACTCTTATTTTTCACAAGTGCACAAATCGTACTCCAGAATAGATTATTTTTTTGCTTGATTCTAAATTGATGTCTAAAGTTGTATGCTCAACTTATCATAATATCTTGATCTTGGATCTTTAGTCCTGGACTTCTGTGGTACGAAACAACAGGGTAACTGGCGTTTTCACCCGTCACTCCTGTCTGAGAAATCCTTTTGCCGATTTATGACAACTAAAATATCAGAATTCTTGGAAACTAATGATAAACAAGACGTTTCTGATTCGATTCTATGGGAAACATGCGAGGAGAAATTATTTCTTTTGAATCCTCGTTAAAAAAAGGACGCCAGAAACACCTGTTCGAAATAGAAGCTGAATTAACACAGAACAGGACCACAAGGCCTCCTCTTGTCCCTCTTTGTTTCAAGACATCATTAAAAGGAAGTTTGAGTAAACCACAATTTTATCTTGTCAAGTAACAGATCAGCTATTTAGGATCAGACAGAAGCATTTTGTGTTTGGAGATAAGCCCCATAAGCTTCTTTCTCGGCAGCTGAGAGACCTACAGGCTAGTAGGGCTATACACAAAATAAAATCAAGATCAGGCGAAATTTTAATTAGCCCTAAAGCTATTAATGAGTGATTTAGAGAATATTATGAAGAGCTCTATATGTCGAAATCTTGGGGCAATATTTCTCATTGGTTAGGGAAGCAGGATCTCCCGACAATGAATGACGCTGCATGAGAGGCTTTAAACTCAGATATTACTGTTGAAGTTTCGAAAGCTATTAAGTCATTCCCCAATGGAAAGTCCCCAGGCCCAGATGGGTTTGGCATTGAATTGTATAAAAAGTACTCTGAAAAGGTGGCCCTGCTTTTATTGAGAGTGTTTAAGCATTCTTTCCATACTCAAGCATTCCCCCGTGCGCTAATATTTCTTTGTTATTGAAAGAAGGAAAGGATGAAACAGAATGTTCCTCTTATCGACATATTGCTTTGTTGAATTTGGATATGAAAATTTCCACTAAAATTCTGGCATACAGATTAAATAGACATGTTGGATCAATTATCCATCCGGATCAAACTGGGTTTGTCCCCCAGAGGTTTTCCTTCTTTAATGTTTGAAGATTGATGAATATTATGTACAGTGTTGGGTAAGTTAAATCAGTGTGATTTTAGCAAAGATTATTTAGTTTTGCGACATAAGAGAAAGAGGAATTTGGTGGCCTTGGTCCATGAGAAGTCCATAACAAATAAGTTGGATATGGATGACTCTGTAAGAGTTTTTTGGAAAGGTAAACAGGAGACTGTTGTTGTAGAGTGGACCGAGGAGAAAGGAGAGTGGAGCTGTTTAGTTGCAAACAGACTTCAGTCCCTTGCGAAACAAATAAGCTTAAAGCATGACAAAATCTGTTTTGTTCAAGAGCTGGCGATTTTTTTTTTCATTACTATGCCAACCCGTTTTAGTTTTGTAAATATTGGCTATATTGAGAAGTCTTATTTTAATCTTACTTTATTTTACAAATTTATTTGAGAATTAGGCCATTCAATGAAGATGGATTTGATGTTGTTGGTTGTAAAGATCTGGATGGATAGTTTAATTTATTCTTTATTTTCTTTTTTAATTCTATTTTTGAGTTTTATTTTTTAAGACTTGGTGAACTGTATTTTTTAAATAACATCGCCTACCCTTTTTAGTTTTGTTAATATTGGCAATAGTAAGATGTATTATTGTTGGGCTTGGATATATTTAATATAAGGCATCTAATTAGTGCTTTTAGTTGTTTAGTTGTTGTTAGAATCTGATGATGTCATGGTCCTGGGTCGGTGACCCAGCGCTTTAAGTTTATTATTATCATTTTCCAGTTTATTATCATGATGATTATTGTTGTTTGAGTTCTACGTGTTATATTCGGTCTGCATCTGTATCTCTGTCTGTCTATGGTGTCACCCCGTCTGTGTGTGAATCTGTCTGTTTAGTTCAACGTCTTGTCTCCCTGTGTCTGAGTTTCCTGTTTTATTGTGAAGGTCTGTGTCATATGTCAATGTGTTCAGTTTTACCTTTCTCCTGTCTCGTTAGCCTAGTTCCTCCCAGCTGTGTTCCCCACCTGTGTTCTCTGAGTGTATTTAAGTGTCTTCTGTCATGGTAGTTGCTGGTTCGTCTGCGTCATTTCCCTTCCGCCATTCTGTGTTTATGCCTCCGGCTTCCTGCAAGGTACCCTCGCTCGTGTTCTGGTTTTGTGTTTAGTTTTCCCAGTTTAGAGTTTTTACCGTTCTGTTTCTCGCCATCCTTTTTGTTGTACTTCTCCGGTTGTAAATAAAGCTCACCCTCCATTTAAGCAGTCTGCATCTTGGGTCCGTTATTTATCCACACGGCCTGCCCTGGCAAACCGTGACAGATGAGGAATATTTTGGTTGTTTTGTTTTTCTGTTTTCCCCCTGACGGATTACCACCTTAATGTGGTCAGGGGGTTTGCGTGCCTCGGTGACCCTAAGAGTTAGACCAGCCTTCAGGTGGGACACCCAAGTTGGTCTAGTCTTAGGGTAGAGGCCTGACAAAGTGCAATTCAGTTACATGACAAAAACAGTTATTAAGAACACCCCACCCAACCCCACCCCTTTCCTGCCTCCACTGCCACCATTTGCCCCCTTTTCATTTCGGTCTGCCCCCTTATATATGCTTGTCTAGAACCGGCCCAGGTCGACTATGACAAGTTGCTCCGTTTGGTTTCAATTCTTTCATAACTCCTCCTATGAGGTGTTCAAGCGCCCCCAAATTTAATCAGAGCACCTCTAAAAATACTACTACTACTATATTAATACTAGTAATAATACCACATGTTAGTATTATTTTCTGGAATTATCATTAAACATTATATTTTCTTAACTTGCCTAATGATGACATACAGGACAGATGAGAACAAGTTTCATATGCAGTGTTTATGATGTCATGATGTTACAGTGCGCTCACACAGAGGCTGGTTTGTCATTAATCGCCTAATTAAGACTTTCTTTGCTGTGGCAGAAAGAAGATGAAGAGATCATGTCATGGCACAAATCAGTGATGCAGATTTAAAACACACTTTAACTGAAATACAGCAAAAGTTCAAACTGTCCTGATAATACGGCGACGTTGCTGTGACAAAAAGTTTTTATCTGTTCTCTAAATAGCATCAAAAACATTAGAGATTATTAGCTAACTCTAACCTTCTGATCCACTAGTCTGCTTGTATTCAGGGGCTGAGAAGCTGATGAAATTTATTATTTTAGTTCGTTAAAGATTTCTGTTCCTACTCTGATGGAATTGGGCTTCAGTGTTTGTTTACAGTGCAGCTCCACATCCAGGCAACAGCAGGTGAAAATGATGTTACCTGTCAGTGTCCAGCTGCAGCCTGTGTTCAATATTGTTATAAACTGATGTGGATCAGTTCGTGTCTTTTTTTGTCTTTGTCTTTGTAAATTCTGTTTCACTGCAACATTGAACAAAGCCTGAGAGAGCAGGATGAAGACAGCCTTCAAGCATCAAACTTTAAGCGTGAGGACATTTCAAATGCAACGTTTCTATCAGCTCAACAAACATCAGCAAACACACAAACTCTTCATGTGCAGTTTGTGTCACAGTGAGTTGTAGCTAAAGGTCCAGCTGCTGTATTTCACAGGGAGGGGGTAAAGCTCACATGTAACATTTAAAGCTCAGTTTTTAAATCAAATATTGGGTCTGTACATGTGACATTATGTTTTTTCATATTCTGAAACGTGCTGCTAAACAAACTGATGAAGACTAACTGTGCATGCTACTGCAGGATAAACAGGTTAGTTTGCTGCACTGTGATGGATTTAAAGTACAGAACAGTGTGTGACTGTGGCGCTTAGATTCACTGAATTCCACCTTCAGAGCAGCTGAATAGTGTCTAATCTAAAGACAGCATAAACAATTTACTGTCAGTGTAGAGAATGGAAATCAGCCTGTTCAACTCATAAAATCATCAGCTGACATCTGGTTGAATTCACTTGTGTAAATCCACAAAGAGCAGCAGGTCAGCTGATCACAGCCTGTACATTCAGAAAATCCACTGGAGCTCTGAATAGAAATGATTGTGATTTGTGATCTTTTCCAGGCACTGAGCCATTACAGCTGATTTTAGGGTTCCTCCACCTGCTGAATCCACTTTAACTCCTGACTCCTCATTTTCCTGTTTAGGGACAAAGTCGCCCTCTACAACGTAGGCAACAGAAAATAGAGCCATGTTTTATTTTCCTTCTTTTTCTCTGCTCACGAGGCAGAACTCAGCTACTTTTTACTGTCTTACACTGAGTACATTTCAGAGCCTGTACTTTTTCACTTTTACTTAAGTAAATACATTGAATCAGTTTTACTGGAGCATTTTTAACACAGGTTTCTGTACTTCTACTTAAGTACAACGTGTGTGTACTTTTGCCACATTAAAGTCTCCCTCTTCTGTGGTGCCGCCTTAAGTCTTCTTTATCATGATCTTTTTCACCTCTGAGGGGAAATTTTGATGCTCGTCCTCTTTGTCAGAAAGATGCAGTCCTCAGCTGACTGAATAAGCTCACTAGAGCTTTCAGCAGCTAGCAGTGGAGCTAAAGCCTGAACAGGTAATAGAGCTAGAAACTGACCTATGGTATGGGTAGGTGCAAGGTGCAGAGCGGAGCTCAGTAACAGTCACTGGGTAAACTAGGTTAATGGTGTCAAACACAGTTTCAGGAGACAGACGTATGGCAGGCTGGTTTTAGCAACTCTGCTGTTCTTAAGCTGTCCATGTTCGAAATAGCGAATCTTTGAAACAGTCTTTGTATACACAGATTCAGGCTTAGCAAACTCAGTAACTCTCAGCTCAGAAGGAGGTTACAGAAGCAGGTGTATTTTCACAGGCCATCACAGAATAAACTGCACAGTCCAAGGGTGTAACAATACCACAACAGTGTTAACAGTGACTGACACAAAAGCATGGTGAGCTGGTTTACATATAAATGGCTGTGAAACACAAAATCCAACCTAATTCATTATTTCTGCGGCACTAATTCCAGCATTTCAGCCAGTTTAACTATGGCAGGTGGCACTCTGCTACCATTTACGTTTACCAGCTGAGGCGCAGAAAATATCACAAACTGGGAAACTGGCGGATCAACACAGGAAGTCTCAGATGCAGGAGCAGGATTACTAATGTCCAGGCTCCTCAGCACGCACTGTTTTATTCACAACTGTTGATGGTGTGGCTGGGCTCAGGCTGTGAAACCTCAGAATCAGCAGGCTGAGGAGGAAAACAGTCCAGTGGGGATACAATGCCAGTGATAGTGTGGAGGTGAGTCTGGGGTGGAGTAACAGTCCTTTGTTCAGCAAACTCAACAGCTGGAAAATCCATATTGGCTAACTCAGAGAAAACACTGCGAGCATTAGCAGAGTCTGACGGCTCAGGAACACAAAGATCACGAGCGAGGACAACCGGTGAATAACGTGACACCGAGGAGTCCCTCTGAACAATGTCTGTAGAGTTCAAACACACAGTCATCTGATGTAGCAGATACAGAGTCCACGGAAGACGAAGCAGTGTTACTCACAGTGGCAGATCTGTCATGAAGTCCAGGATCAGAATGCTGAGCGTGCGAAACACAGTCACTCTCTCCCACGGCTGCAGTCTGCTCAGCTGTACTGGAGCGACGGCGGCGTGAACGCCAATCTGACAGCGGCGTGACGTTTTGACAAACACCGGTTCAGGAAGCGCTCCTCTCCTGTTCAGGTGGAGTCGTTTAGCGGGTTTGTAGAAACTGCAGTTTGCGGTTCTTTGAATTTAAGTTGGTGTTCTGCTAAATGCAGTTTGTCACTCTGAAGATATTGTAGCTGCTGCTGAGGGATACCCTGCTGCTTTGTTCTCAGTTTGCTTTCCTGTTTGTGCTGCTCGTTTGTTCTCGGTTGTGTTGCTGTAGTTCTTTTTGCTGCTGTGTGCATTGACTTGGATCATCCATCAGTAAAAATCTAACTCAAATGCAATACAACAAATTCATCATTCATATAAAAAAATCCACATGGACACAGACTTTCTAATCGGACATCACAAAGTTATTCTGAAGCTGTAAATCTGTAAAATTAAAAACTCCCCAAAACTACTATGAGAAAACCCTGAAAAGGTTCAATGATAGAAGAAAAATGCTTTACATATAAAACCAACAGAGGTTCCTAATAAATAGACTAATAAACAGAGAATAGCTGAACAGTTTCTGTGATACAGACCTAAAAATGCATAAATGCTCCATGATTTTCGTTTCTATCCATCATCTTGAACACTGGCTATAAATGTGTTCACGTCATTATTGTGTGATTTGGTTTCTTCACGTGTCTCCTTCAGTGCAAATAAAGGATTGTTAGAGTGTGTGCTGTGTGTTTTTCTGAAGCATGACAATCCTTTCCAACAAGTATTTCCAGCTGTTTGTCTCCCCTCTGCACTTTAATCTTTCTTCTTGTCATGTCTGTGTTTGTCCACCAGATGTCTCCCTCAGCTCATTTACTCCAAATCAGAAGCATCAGCTTTGTGGAGCGTGGAGATGCTCTGCCTGCCAGACACAGCTTAGGGCAAAGAAACATGTCTCTCCTCCACATATGTCATCTGAAAAATGACATTAAATGTCATCACTCTAGATACAATAAGAACAATTAAAAAAAACTCAAAGATTCAATCTTTTGTTACATTTTAAAAGTTCAAACCTTTAAAGACATTAAGTTTAAGATCATATATGATCAAGAAAATCATGCTTTTGTTCATTCCGAGTATGTATTCTGTTGTGATTTTGCCATTTGTTAGGTTTCTGTTCTTTGCCTGCCTGCTCCCACTTCTCTGTGTTCCCTCTGTCTGTCCATGGAGTTATTGTGTCTGCTCATGAGTCTGCCTGTCAAGTTCAGTGTCCTGTCTGGTTCTCTGTGTCTGTTAGTTTCCTGTTTAATTCTGAAAGTTCATGTCTCATGTCAGTGTGTTCAGTTTTACCTCTCCCCTGTCTCGTTAGCCTAATTGTGAGTGTCTGGTTTAAGTTTTGTTCTTTAGTTTTCCATGTTTAGGTTGTTTACTCCCCGCTCTGCTCTTCCTGTTTTTGTCACCTTATCACCGCTGTAAATAAACACTCACTCGCACCCCAGCCAGTGCCTGCATTTTGGATCCTTTTCTCAATACACCACACGACTGCCCCCAGCCGTGACAAATCTTCACATTTCAGAAACTGGAACCAGCTTTAAATGTGATTAAAATAATGACAAAACAATCAATTCTCTGGTCATTGACTAACTGATGAATAACTGCATTTGACAACCCGCTACAGCAACAACCAGGGGCGGAGCGTGGGGGTGGCTTACTGGGCTTAAGCCCGGGTTGTTTTGTCAGAAGCCCGGGGTCTTTTGGAGTGTAATTTTTTTCATAGTTAGATGCCTGGCTGACAACTGTATAAAACAAAAAGTACACACAATATTCGAAGCACATAGTGCACACCGTGGGAATTTACGACTGTGCATGAATCCCCCCTCATATTGGTATGATCCGAGCTCAGGCACTAAGCGACTGAGCGAGGGGGCGGGGTAGCTGCTGCCAGCAGTGAGTGCGCTGTTGGAGAAACGGAGCCAGCCATACTAAGGAGAGCTTAAGTTTGACCAGGTACCAAAGCAAATCATTCGTAGCGTACAAATAATGTAAATATGACGATGCATCACGAAAGATTGATATCAAACTGATCACTTGACCAATATTACGTTACTTGCTCTTCAAGTGAATCAACAAATGGCGAAATGAAAAGCCGAACAAATGCTATTTTTTTTAGAGTCTTAGCTTACGTGTGTTTATTTCATATTTTCAGTTCTTACCCTCCCCGACTAAATCGGTTTCAGTTATGCACTGAAATATAAGAATGGACATTAGAGGGTTCTTTCAAAGAAAAAACTCAGGTAAATGTTATTTTATATATTATGCTTTGTATGTTGTTCAGTATATTTCTATGCAAAATAAGAGGGATTTCAGTACTCAGCAGGATATTCACATCTGTAACCAGATATTTACACTTTAGGGAGAAAACATAAAACATTTTTACTGTACAACATCAATTTAGAGTAAACTTTTCTTTTAGATAAATATTGAAATATCTTTTGAATTAGTTAAATGTCAGAATAAAGAGAGACAGAGCTGTATTTTTTTATCACTTTCATCAAATTTAGGAGTACATGTACACTAAGTTTATTGTTAACTAATAAGAAACTCCAGACAATTCCATTCTGAGCTGAAGAAGCTTCTGATAGGTTAGTAGAGTCCATGTGAGTAAATTTTCTGTGACATGGGAAAATCAAAAGATGTCAACCAAAACACCAGGAAAAGAACTGTGGAGCTCCATAAGTGTGGCTCAGTTTGAATACAATTTGGTGCCATTTGCAATTAAGAAATACAGATAGTTTCTCTCTTTACTCTTAAAGTTAACAAATATGTTTTTTTAGATTTATCAGTCTAAAAAATAAACATTTAGTCTGATTTGATGTTACAATTAAAAAAGTGTTTGTGTTTTGATCTGAAGAGTACATAAATATGTGGTTTCAACTGTATATTTGATGATTGTCAGCACAAAGAAAGAGAGAGGAACAGAGAGGGAGAGAGAGGAGAATGAGGACAGAACAGAGGTGGAACAAGAGCAGGTGAGACACACATGTTAGTCAAATGGTTGTTTACCAAAAGTATCACCGTCCTCATGTATCTCGTACCTAGTGTTTCTTTTTAGGTTTGTTATTTTTCAAATTCTATATTTATTAAGTTCTGCAGGCTTGTTTGCACAACAAGGCTAAATAATTATATAAACTTTTCTCAATCTAAATATTGTACTTTGGTAGAATTAAACAATAAATGTACTGCAGGTCTATGATGACTTTTAGTGCTACTATCATCTAGTTCTGATTCTGGTTCTGTCTTGGTTAAGTCCTCAGTAGTCCTGATTTTGAACTGTTGTAGTCCTGTTTTAATTCCGGATCAGTTCTGGGTCTGGTTGAATTGGGGTTTAGTCCTCATGTCTTGATGCAGCCCCGATTTTGTTCTGCCTTGCTGCCTAATTAAAAAACTAGTTTAAGGTGTCCTGCACATGTGATATATATTTTTCCCTATATGAAGTCATTGTTTTTTGAACAAAACTCAAAACAGAGCCAATTAATCTTTCATTAATTTCTACCCCCCCCCCCCCCCCCCCCCCCCAAAAAAAAAAAAAAAAAAAAAAATCCCACATGCATACTACCCTTTTGTGGCTAAGCCCCGGGTGTTTCAAATGTCTGGCTCCGCCTCTGGCAACAACAGAATAAAAGCACTAACCAGACCGATGAAAGGTTTCAAACATACTGAATACGAGGAGTAGTATAATTTATACTCAAGTGACTCAAGCAGCTTCAAGCCTCAAGCAGCCTCAAGGTGCTTCAAACCTCCGGCAGATCTCACCCTGCAGCAGTTCTCAGCTGCTAGCAGCACTCTGCTTCAAGCAGTCACCTGCAACTTCCAGTAGCTGTCAAATAACACCAGGTCTCAGCTTCCAGCAGCTTCAAGCCTCCAGCAAACATCCAGCAGCACTTAGCAACGCATGCCTGCTCCTCAAGGACTCACAACCAACCACGAGGGGACTCGAATCTCCAATGTTCTGATCCGAAGTCAGACGCCTTGTCCGTTAGGCCACGTGGTCTGGCAGAAGCTCCCACTTTTCACGAACGTTCGTTGGAGTCTGCTTGAGCCAACTGCTGGTGTTGGGTTGGTCACGTGGCTGGTGGATATTGCTTGATTGTTGCTTGAAATAATTGATTGTTGCTTGAAATAAGTGCATGCCACAGCATTTCTCCCATGTATCACGCTCTTAAAAACGTAGTCCTACCTGCCACATGCACAGTGGATCCACCCACTAAGCCAGAGTATCAACTGCCAATGGACGTCATAAAGCTTACGTGGCCCGATCTGTCACCTGGAAGTTGGCAGAAGTTTTTTTCTTGGATCCCACCAAACAAAACCACAGTCTACCATGAGACAGCACCTTCCATACTGGAATGGCCAGTATGGGGATTGAACCCATGACTTTGGCGTTATTAGCACCACGCTCTGACCAGCTGAGCTAACCGGCCCACAACTTGTGCCTAAACCGACCCCTTTTTTTTGTCTAATATACCAAAAAAGAGGGTGGAAGAACTGTTAAGAACACAAGAGAAATGTGTGTTTACAAGAAATTACTTCAACATAGTGGGAAAAAAAACTCTTCTGTTGACTTACAAAAAATGCTTTAAGAAGAAATTTGCCACAGAACAATACATGGTGTGCGTCTTCTACTGTTAGGGTCGATAGGTGAGGATATAAAGCAGCAGTTTTTGATGCAGTATGCTGTGTCAGACTTTGGAAATGAGTGATTTATCCAGAAAGTAGCTGGAAAAGTGATTTGGAGATTGTAGCTAAGCATGTAATGTATTCATTAGCGTGTCATGTGTCAGTGAATTTTGTGGTTTGCTGTCATTTGTAGTTGCGTACATCACTCACCTGGAAGTTGGCAGAGGTTTTTTCTTGGATCCCACCAAAACAAATCCACAGTCTATCACGAGACAGCACCTTGGATGGCTGCTGGAATGGCCAGTATGGGGATTGAACCCATGACTTTGGCATTATTAGCACCACGCTCTGACCAGCTGAGCTAACCGGCCTACAACTTGTGTGCGAACTGATCCTTTTTTTGTCTAATATACCAAAAAAGAGGGTGGAAGAACTGTTAAGAACACAAGCGAAATGTGTGTTTACAAGAAATTACTTCAAGCTGTACCAATGAAAGCCAACTCTTGGAAGCTCCTACTGATCAGAAGCCACCTATGCAGGTGGAGTTCCACCAACAGCCTGCTTCCAAGTCGTGATTTTTTCACCCTTGTCACTTGAGGTCATGGCATGTTATTGACTTTCTATGGTTGCTTCTAAGCCAAGACTACTGGAGCCTGGCACTGATAAGGCTAAGTTCATGGCTTCAGTCCCCAACCTGGCCATTTGAGCCTCGTTTGAGAACTCGTAGAGTCTCTGTTGAAGGACATGAAGTTGACAACAGTGTAGCAATTTTGGATGACATGAAGGAGCCGAGGTTGGCATGCTGCGAACATATGCCTGCTCCTCAAGGACTCACAACCAACCACGAAGGGACTCGAACCCTCAATCTTCTGATCCGAAGTCAGACGCCTTGTCCGTTAGGCCACGTGGTCTGGCAGAAGCTCCCACTTTTCACGAACGTTCGTTGGAGTCTGCTTGAGCCAACTGCTGGTGTTGGGTTGGTCACGTGGCTGGTGGATATTGCTTGATTGTTGCTTGAAATAATTGATTGTTGCTTGAAATAAGTGCATGCCACAGCATTTCTCCCATGTATCACGCTCTTAAAAACGTAGTCCTACCTGCCACATGCACAGTGGATCCACCCACTAAGCCAGAGTATCAACTGCCAATGGACGTCATAAAGCTTACGTGGCCCGATCTGTCACCTGGAAGTTGGCAGAAGGTTTTTTCTTGGATCCCACCAAACAAAACCACAGTCTACCATGAGACAGCACCTTCCATACTGGAATGGCCAGTATGGGGATTGAACCCATGACTTTGGCGTTATTAGCACCACGCTCTGACCAGCTGAGCTAACCGGCCCACAACTTGTGCCTAAAACGACCCCTTTTTTTTGTCTAATATACCAAAAAAGAGGGTGGAAGAACTGTTAAGAACACAAGAGAAATGTTTGTTTACAAGAAATTACTTCAACATAGTGGGAAAAAAAACTCTTCTGTTGACTTACAAAAAATGCTTTAAGAAGAAATTTGCCACAAAACAATACATGGTGTGCGTCTTCTACTGTTAGGGTCGATAGGTGATGTTATGGTTCAAAAATATTGGGGATGGAGACAAGAGAAAAACCACAATAACAACACTGGTCCGGTCGGGTTGAGTCAAACGATGATTTTAATGATCACACACGTGGGAGATGGAAACTGCAGACAGCATCAGATCTCAAAATGGTGGAGCATTGCTCAAACTTTTATAGCCTCTGGTGTCTCCACCTTATCATAAAAGCCTAAACATTCACATGCTTTCTCTCACACAGCGCCTAAGCTACGACCTTGGCTCCCTGTTTATCTGCTCCTGCTGAGATGGGGCAGAAAACTCCAGTATGTTCTGTTCTCTTCTAATCAGACAAATTGTTAGGTTTGTAGCTTGAACCTATTCGCTGGAACGTTAAGACAATATAATTACACTGCAAGCAAGACGCAAGTAGGCAAACTTCTTCATGGTACTCGTGCACGGGAGAGACTGGACAGAGCGCCGTCCCTTCGCTTGACCCCAGTAGCTCTCGTCCGTCCTCCCATACACTGTCCTTTTATTGAGGTTACATGAATATGCATAAGTTCATTAACATATGACGTCTACATACACACAAAGATACCTTGCCTGTGTGTGTGTGTGTGTGTGTGTGTGTGTGTGTGTGTGTGTGTGTGTGTGTGTGTGTGTGTGTGTGGACTGCTGATCAAAGGGTCAAACATCCTTGGTCAGGAAGAGGGTAGCCTCCCCCTCACCCTAGATGGTTCATCCTAGATAACACGGTGAGGAAGTCCTGCAGTTCATCTAAACAAAGAGCACTTAGACTAGAACAGACGCAACTACGTTAATCCTACCATAAAACAATAAGACACGGTATGACCTCTCATGCTCCCAAAGTGCTGTCTAATACACACAAAGTTTGCAGACTATCAAGGATCAAAACCTCTACCAATCTACAACTAATTACAAAACTCTAAGCATATATAAGTAAATATTTCTAAGCATAAATGACAATCAACAATACAAATCTAACATTTCCCCCCTTTTTGACCTTTATGCTTGAAAAGTTCCCAGGTATGAATACCTCATGTCTGACAGTTTCAATGCAAACATTTTTATACTCAGCATATGTCAAATCACCCTAAATTACTGAAAAGGTACACAGTTTAACAAATGTATTAGCAGTTATCCCATTCCTCATTGATCTCATCTCATGGCAAACTGCATCCCACAAACAAACAAATTGTTAATTTAATAGTGAAAATAAGAAGATAACATTTTCAAAAACATCTCAGCTTGGTGGTGCTTCCTCCGGGTGTGCACATCACATGTCTCTCTGCAGAGTGGTTTAAGCTCTGCAGGGCGTCATGAATGTCTCTTCCAGTTGTTTCCATCACTGTCCATAGGACCAGAGTCCAAATGTATGTAGAATAGACATTCAAACATACCAGTTGGTTTTGTTGTTCGTCAACATGGGTCTCAGCTATTTCCAAGCTGCAGACCTCTCAGCACTCTAGTTTTATGGCCTCCACCAACCCCCATCACCTCATTCAAGCCTTCGTCCTGTGAGGGGGATATTTATGACTCCTTAATTGTCCACGCTCTGCAGAAAAAGCTCTCTGTGGAAAGGGTGCTGGGTTCCGTCATCTTACTGCTGTTATGATCCCAGCAGCCTTCAGAGTGTCATCGTATGCACAGTACAGTGGCACAGCATTAGATGATGTTCATAGGAAATTGCTGTCATCACCACCATAGCTTCTGGTTCCTGTGCTTTTCACAGAATCATGATGTCATCCTCGAACTCCTTCTGCGCTGTCGATGGAGCCCTCATCCCTCGAGTTTTCATATCCCAACGCTGCTGAAGATTTAAGGCAGAGCACGTCGTACACCTTAATTGTCTTTCTCAGCGTCAATATTGAATCTTTCATTTTATTTAAAATCTTGCTGTGGGAAGTCTCCTCTTGATCTCCTGGAAGCTCAGTAGCACAGCTCTCTGTGTGATGTCTGCTGTGCTGAAGATGATCTCTGATCCTCCTGAAGCCTCTCTCCTGGCCTCAGCTCCCATCCTGTGGACGATCCTCTC
Source organism: Rhamphochromis sp. 'chilingali' (assembly GCF_963969265.1). Taxonomy (NCBI): domain Eukaryota; kingdom Metazoa; phylum Chordata; class Actinopteri; order Cichliformes; family Cichlidae; genus Rhamphochromis; species Rhamphochromis sp. 'chilingali'. The sequence goes on from NC_137929.1 coordinate 10,958,452, forward strand.
AGGCACTCCTTCTCGTAATGCATAGTCCTGATTTTGGGCCTGCTGGATCTGTCTCTCTTAGGTGAGAGTTGTCATGTGTCCATCTCCTCTGCCTTCCTCCTGGTTCAGCTGTTTCCGGCACCAGCTGGGGTCCTATAAGGATGAGCGTCGTAGTCAAGGTAACCAAGAGGGTCCTGGTCGCACACAGGTCCGTCACGCCTCGCACTTGGTTGCCCTAGAGTTGATCAGAGGCTGGAGGTTGAAGTGCGAGCTTACCCTACGGGGGCTCAATCAGCACTCCCCCCTCACCACTGAAACAACCAAGTGTGAGATTTCTCTATTGTGCTGTCTTGAGGGTGCCGGGGTTTCCTGGGACCTCGACCTCTTGCAGTGGCTCTGATAAATCCAGGAGGGTCTCTCGCTATTTTGCAGGCAGTTAAAATGGTCCTTGCTGTGGCTCCAAGGTCTGATCTCATGATGGGCCCCAACCAGCTTGACCTTTGACCTCAACCACTGCCTGGTCCTGTCAGCTATGCGCTTCTCACTGGGCCTCTGAAGATTTCTCAGGAGATTACTGCTGCACCTGTATTTCCTTGCTAGGAAGACAAACTATTTGGAGAGTATGTCAACAATCATCAAACCACATTCTTTAGTTCAGTGAACTTCACTTATAGGCCATCAAAGCCTCATCTGAACATGGGTGCACCACTTGCATAGGTTTAATATTTGTAAATAAAACGGCTAATCACACAAATCACTGCAACAATAATAAAAAACATTGTTTAATGTTAATCCTTGGACCCCTCCTCTTGACGCATGGACACACCCATGCGACAACTCACCAAACCTGGATTCCTGTCTTAAAGAAAAAGATTAGCTAGATCATGTCCCAGACAACATCAGGGCATCTCCTCCGGAGTAGCTCCGTAACCCTGCAATAAAAGATGTTAGTGTGTCTTGCATATTAAGGTTGCTTAACACCTGGCTCTCCCAGGAGCCTGCATACACACCATCATGGCCTGGAAAGCAAAATCTGGAAGTGAAATCAAACTTCATACCTGTAAACAATTGTATCATAAGAGTAATAAGCATTCAACATCAGCAAGACAAGTGTCATGTGCAGGTTTTCTCAAATCAGTAACTACAACTATTACCCTAATTCACCTCAGACATGGATTATCCCATGTACTCTGTTAACATTAATGTAATCAGTGACTTCTCTTAAGCAAAGTCACTCCACTCATATATTATTATTATTATGGGTTCAAAAGTGGCCAGCAAATGAGCCCATAATAAACTATTCCATAAATACCGTAATCTCTTATTTGTTTGTTTCATGTCACTTGTCCGCTTCTGCTGAATCTTGTACATGCAGTCTCAGAAAAACAAACATTAGCAATACACATTGACTATCCTGGTGGGCAGGCGTCGGCCATCCACATTCCAGAGGTGCCATAAAACACCATAAAGTTAACACTCGCTGTGGAAAAAGTAACACTGGTCTCATCACAGTATGTCTCAAACTATATTAATTTCTCCATCAACATATAGCCTGTAACTACAGTTTTCTTCACACATAAACCCAGAAATCTTGTAGTAGAGAAACATTAGCCAGTATTCCTATAAATCACATGATCAAACACATGAAGAACCGTAATGCTGTAAAAACGAAAATGCAAATGTTAGCGCTTGCGCAGGCGTATGCATACTTTGTCACAGTTATCTCTGTGAGCACACAAGCTAGTGAATGACACACACATTGTAAATTCACAGACACAGAAAATGGCATTTAAAATGTTAAATCATCACGCAACCTCGAGTGTTGCTGTCATCTTTCTGCTTCTGTAAAGGGAAGCACACACAGACTCATCTGCACCCCTGCCAGGCGGGGGTCAACTTCACACAGTCGTGTTACATCAGTAAAGTCTTGTCAGCTTTTGTCAGCTTTTACCAGTCAGTCAGTTTTGTTTTCCTTTCACTCACTCATTCATGCATTCATTCTTTCTTTCTTTGCTGATAGTGGAACCTATCGTCGCATTTAGTTTCCACTCTCAGCAAAATGACGTCATTTCAAAAGAAAATGAAGAACTTTAGTTTGGATTACATCGCTGAATCCTTTTTAGGACAAGGACTCTCATTTAATATTGTCCCAATAAGTAGCTTTCTCCTGAGCCCATTTCAATGTGGAGAAAACTCACTTGTAACAGCTTTCTCGACAGGTCGTATAGCACTTTTAATTCCCGACGTGCAGATCTGCTTAAAGAAAAGAAATAGACAAACAAAATCAGTGCCTGTTCAAAAAATAAAAATGAAAAATAACAGAGATTATCAAACCAAACTTTCAGTGCACTGTGAAAGTATCAAAATAAAAAGGCCTTGTTAAGTCATGACACAAACTCCTCATCTCAGGTAAATCATACCATTAGCATGGTTCATCATACCATCATACTAATCGGCAGGCTCGACTTCACAACAGAAGAAAAATCATCAGCTAGATTCACTCCAAATCAACCATCAGCTGCACAAAACACAACAGTCTAACCCTAATGTCATATTAGCTATGAGTTTAATCACCAGGTCTGTGCTCTTCACTCATCTAAATCACAGATCTATTTTATTCAATTTTCCTTTTTCCTTCATCATAAAACATGTGACATGCTGTCATGCACTTCACAAAAGAAGTTTGTCCTGACGTATTCAGAGTTGTGTATCTAAATACAGGATTCACTCACACATCAAAGCAGGAAACTCAGTGTTTTAGAGTCTCCACTCAACACACAACAAACTCCAACACATCTCATTCACTCGTGCTAGAATTCAATCACCTTTCATTAATCTAAAACCGATCAACTAATTTGCATATCAGCTATTAACCCACTAAGTTGACAGGACGACAGAAAAGCATGTTCAAAATAGTATCACAAAAGACAATTTCCCTCATACAGTAAATTACATGTGCTGCCTCAATCAAGCAGGAAGCTTCTCCCAATTTACCATTTTAACAACTAAATTTATTGTCTGATCACTGGTTGGTCAAACCAGGATCTTTTTTCCCACAAAAGTTAAACTGTTGTCCTGCAACCTGGAGAGTCAATTTTTTGCATTGGATAAATTCAGTATTTAATAACAAGTGTCTGCTAAATTGACACTATTTTAACACTGATGAAAGATAACAAGCTAATTTTCATTGCATGGGTGTTTGTGCCTTTCCTACACATTTCTCTGCTATTATTTAATCATTTCTTAACTAATGTGCTATGAGTCCACTGGTCTTTGCATCACACTAAGTGACTTGGACAAGATGATAAACAGACTCACATGCTGAAGATGTTGTCTAATCTTCATGAGCTCTCTTGTGTTTGTGTTAGTAGGGTTAATGCATGTTCTGCTTGTGTGTGTGATTTTGTATATGATGTATATGTTTTTTATATTTGCATATATCCAGACTCCTTCTCAATTTTCCAACTTAAGCAGTCAGTTTTCTTTTCCCCAGGTTTGCTAACCCAAATTTTGATTTCCCACATTAAATAACAGCATTCCTCTGTGTTCTCACCTAGTCTTCTCACTCTGTTGTCCTCTCACTCTTTTGTCCTCTCCCACTTCAACAGTCCAAACAGCCGGCAGTTCTCCTTCAGCTTTGTCCTGTGTTCCCCTGTCTCTTCTCGCCATTTTACTCCACAGGTGGCAAATGTCAAACTCCAACTGTTCAGTTCTCCTCAAACGTTTTCTTCACATGCACAGTGAAGTCACAGCCTGTTGTAAACACAGTGCCATCCATCCGATCAGTCAGGATGATGGGTTTGCTCTTCTTCTCTGATACTGTTTGTCCACATTGCTGCTGCTTTGCTGGGACTCTTTGCTCAGGACTTGCTGCTGTCTCTTTATCATGTTATTGCTTTGGAGCTGCATTCCTTGTCTTCAGGGAGGGGTGAGAGCTTGCTTGCTTGTGAGGTTGAGAGACACATGGCGCTGTAAATAAGTCAGCCAGAAACTTGGCCTGCATGTTTCCAATGATGTTAAACTATAACTTTCTTCCGACTGCTGCATGTGGAAAATTGATTCAGGTCTGCTTTTCACCTGAAAGTGACAAACTAAGACATTTCATTATTATCATCACTGCTTAATTAACACACATCTCTCCCTCTCTCTGTGTTTTTGTGAACAGTCTTTTCTTAAAAGCAGAAAATGAAATTGTAGTTGTTTTTGGCTGATCAACACAAAACCTTTTTCCTATGATTTTTCTTTTTCATCTACAATATAAGTTCATTCTCTTTTTCACCCTTTTTTTTCTTCTTCTTTACAATAGCTGGTGATCTGCAGAATCACCGCTCTCACTCACAATCAAAGGCAATTACTTTTACACAGCGCACAAAAACACTGTGATGTCAGACACATTCACACTCACTTTGTGATCTGCGTAAATAAATCACATGACTGATGATATGTGCCATGGTGATCCATATGTACGATCACAAGTTTATTTAATTATTTTCAACCCAACAAACAAATAAACAAAAACATGATGCTGATGCTACACACACGAGTCAAGGTGCAGGAAAACTGCTCACGGGAACGCTGCACACTCATAGCTCTGTTTCCCTCTCTTTGAGTAGTTCTCAGACAGCTCTTGATCTGATAATGTGTAGCTTGCTCATCAGCTCAGAAGAAAAAAAAAAAACTGCAACGCAACATCACACAGTAGTTGCTCTGCCCACAGCGGCAAAGTCTTACACTTTCATATTCAATACAGCTTCTCCATCACGTACTTTTAGATGTTTCATATAGGGTTCAGCATATTAGTTGTTTTCACAGGTGTGCTGTATATCTCAACAATGGCTCATAATAAGACGACAGTCTTTCACACAGGTCAAGTGCCTCTATGCACTTCATTAGTTTAAATATTTACCTATATCACTTCTCCTCACATGTCATTGTACTGAATTTAAGCAACCACAAGCTTAATGTAGATTACTTTTAACAACTATCCACCTCAATAACGTCTATGGTTTGGCACACAGGCTGTTAACATTTTGTGTCAGGAAGGGGTCGGGGGAAAGCCACCCACCAGAGCATAGCTGCTGATGTGGGCTGGCCTTTTCCACACACTCTTCAAGGCTGGTGTGTTTTCTGAAAACTTCTAACATTTGAATCTCTTCCATTTATAAGCCTGCGATTAACCGCACGGCTCAGGTCCGCGTGAAACCCGCGCGACCGCATTCGCGTGCACCCACGCAGCTGTGGAGCCGTCGCTCTCTCTCTTTTATACATAAATACTTTGTGCTGCCAGGAGCAAAGTCCAGCACAAACGTCTTTCTCCCTCTAACTCACTCTTGGTTGCTTAGAAACCCATAATAACAACAACAACTGCTGACGTCACACACCACGCGTTCTGCTCCGCACACACTCACACACAACAACAACAACGAGACGACAACGAAAATGACAATAACACAAAATAGGCCTACTCCGGACTCACACCGGACCGCTCGGGACCCTGACCCAGTTGTGGGACGCTCACCCACTCGCGCGACAAAACCCAATGAAGGGACGCTCGGGACACACACCCAGGGCGATTTCAAAACCGGACACACACCGGACGCTTGGGACCCTTGGGCGATTTAACCAAAACTTCTTTTTCGGGACACTAACCCAGTTATCGCTCCACAAAGCAGCGAACTTCTCAACGCCTCACAAAATGGCGGAGACTGCACAACGACACGGTTATAGAGTCGGCCTCTTTAAACTTACTTGGCGTTGCTTAGCGTGTAATATCAGCCTGAATCCCGCCGATCGCCATTCATCGAGGAGAAAGACGGACAGCGAATCCACAGGAACTTCCTGGCTGACGTCAGTCTTTCAGCGTGCCTCCCCCCCCCCTCGGTGAATGCGATCCCAGGGATCCGGCTCGAAGGACCAATTAATGTTAGGTTTGTAGCTTGAACCTATTCGCTGGAACGTTAAGACAATATAATTACACTGCAAGCAAGACGCAAGTAGGCAAACTTCTTCATGGTACTCGTGCACGGGAGAGACTGGACAGAGCGCCGTCCCTTCGCTTGACCCCAGTAGCTCTCGTCCGTCCTCCCATACACTGTCCTTTTATTGAGGTTACATGAATATGCATAAGTTCATTAACATATGACGTCTACATACACACAAAGAGTACCTTGCCTGTGTGTGTGTGTGTGTGTGTGTGTGTGTGTGTGTGTGTGTGTGTGTGTGTGTGGACTGCTGATCAAAGGGTCAAACATCCTTGGTCAGGAAGAGGGTAGCCTCCCCCTCACCCTAGATGGTTCATCCTAGATAACACGGTGAGGAAGTCCTGCAGTTCATCTAAACAAAGAGCACTTAGACTAGAACAGACGCAACTACGTTAATCCTACCATAAAACAATAAGACACGGTATGACCTCTCATGCTCCCAAAGTGCTGTCTAATACACACAAAGTTTGCAGACTATCAAGGATCAAAACCTCTACCAATCTACAACTAATTACAAAACTCTAAGCATATATAAGTAAATATTTCTAAGCATAAATGACAATCAACAATACAAATCTAACACAAATAAGGCAATGACTTTCTGCAAACAGTATTTCTTATAACTCAGCAGTATAATGCATCATAAAACAATATCATTCATTCACAATAAATCAGCAGTCTACTTTAATGCAAATCAGTTTAACTAATGCAATAGTTGTGGGCTTCTTCTAATTCAGGAGAATAATGAAAAGTAAAACTACATAATAATTCACAATCTTTAATTAGGGGTCTAACATGGCATAAAATAATATTATAATCTAACAATTCCCCCTGATGAGGTCATTATTCTAATGACCTCACCAACACCCTTCAATTCAGTGTGGCCGGGTTCATCTCTTCTCACTCCTGAGGCCCTTTGTCCCCCTGAGGGGCGAACCATATGTGGGATGACCTCTATGTTTGCGCAGTTCAGATGCAAGAAAAACTATTATTCCAACAATAGCGGGTACAGATGACACTCCCCAGGTCTCCCACAGCTTTTAGCCTTTATTTTATTGCTGCAGCTACCAGTGTCGTCCAGTTGGGTGATCCTCTGCTCTTCATTCTTCAACCTTAGGGGTTAGACAACCCTTCAGTCGTGGCACAGATCAGGGGATTATTCTGCCCCGATTTCAAACAACGATCTGTGTATCCTCCAGAAAAAAGAACAGGAAGGTGTCCCCTTTTTTTTTTTTCACTGACAAAAACATGTTGGATTGACTTGATTCAATAGTGGACACTGGTTACACACAAATGTTTTGCTTTGGCAGAAACTTAAACAACTGAGTCAAATCAACACAACCTTTTCATATTCTCTCCGAACTAAAACTCACACCATTCACTCATCATTTTCACTCTGTACCACTGCTCCTTATCAGGCTGTGTGAAGCACAGTACACAATTCAGTGGAGGCCTTAAGCCATAAACAGACATCACGCACAGACATTGTTTTCACAACCAAACTGCTTTAGACCCTGTCCCCTAAATCTACACAGATGCCCTCTGTGTGGCATGAAATGCATTTAACCAATAAACAATCAATGAGTTCTTATTGTTGTAACCGACTCCATATTTGGATGTTTGTGTGCAGCATTTGTTAGTAGAGCATTCTTCATTGCATCAGCGTGTGTGTGTATCACTCTTTATTGCACAAGCTTGTAAATGTGTGTGTGTGGATCACTTCTCAGTGAATTGAATCAGCATTTCGATTTTTTTTTTTTGCACGTGTGTGTGTCATTTCTCACTCAATCAACGAGTGCATATGTTCATATGTGTGTTTCTCTTCATTCTGAGTCAGTGCATGTAGATGTGTGTGTTTGTGTGGGTGTTTGTGTTCATCACTTTCCTGTTCTGGTGTTCTGGGTAAACCAAGGCCTGAAGCATGCCCTGGGGTCCTGCCCTCCTCCTTAACTTGACCCTTTTGCTTCTGTAGCTCCTTCAGGGTTTTGATATGCAGCTCAATCGTCTGGATGTCAGTGTCAAGCTCCAGTCTACGCTGCTGCTCCAGCTCTTCCTCTGTTTCTCCCAGCCAAGTCAAGATTTTGTTCAGGTCAAAGTTCAGCTGCTGTCACTGCTGCTCGTTCTGCTTTATTCTCATCTCCTTGCTGAGGTCCTGAGCCTGATTTCAAGTCGTGTGTCTGGGACTCCAAGTCTGATGGGTTCGATAATCAGCCAGCTCCTCCTGAGCCATGGTCAGTTTCTGCTCTGATGCCTTGAGCTCTCACTGAGGGGCAGAAACCTCACAATCTTTTCCGTCCACTTCAGATTGAAGTCCATCGATGTTTTCCTTGCTTTGCTCCACGGCCTTTTGCGGCTTTGCTGTTCGGCTCTTCTCAGAGGTCAGCTCCTGGCCGAGCCCCGACACCTGTGCCTTCAGCTTATTTTCTCCTGGTGTTTTGTCCATTCTGAGGTGCCTCCTGACCTCAGTTACTCCTCCTGTCTCTGGCACGCCCTTTTTGCTGCCCGATGATCATTGTTGGTCCGTCACTGTCCTGCACAGTTTTAATGCAGAGTGGTTAAGGTCAGCATTGTTTTGCTCGGCCTCACTTTTCATCTGGGCTTAATGGACGTCTCGTCACAGCTCTGTCAGCTGAAGCTGTCTTTTTCCATATGGCAAGAGTGTGAAGAGTGTGTGAGAGGGGTGTGTCCGATCAGGCACAATGCTGGTGGCTTTGCGAGTGCCTCGTTTTCCAAATCCAGATGTTTATTTGTCACGTACACAGCAACAGAGAGAACAGTCTGTTGTTGGGATGGCTGAGGTCCTTCACGATCTTCCTGGTCTTGGTCCAGCACCGCCTGCTGTAGATTGAGTGCAGGTCAGGGTGCTCGGAGCGGATGGTGCGCTCAGCTGATTGCACAACCCTCTGTAGAGCTTGTCTGTCCGGCCTGGTGCTGTTCCCGAACCAGACAGTGATACAGCTGCTCAGGATGCTCTCGATAGTTCCTCTATATAAGGTGGTCAGAATCGGTGGTGGGAGCCGGGCCTTTCTCAGTCTTCTCAGAAAGAAGAGACGCTGACGGAAATCTCCCCGTGTAGTGAAACGGGCCTTGGATTTAACTCTCTCCGTCTCTGCTGCATGAGATCGTTTTCTTGCAGCCCTGTTGACATTTTCAGGTTGTTGTTGTGGGTCCAGCTGCTGTAGCATTTGGTCAGGGTCACATCAAAGATGGTAAAGGAGAGAGCAACGATGGTAGAGGGGAGAGCAGGAGTCCAGGGTCAGCCTCGGCTTTTCCGGGTGACAAAGCAGCCTGTAATCAAGCATAAAGAGAAAAAACAAAACAAAAACAAAACAAAAACAGATGAACAGGAAAATGATGTTATTTTGGCTGCGTTATTCAGAGAGGGGAGAAACAACGGGACCAGGCCCTGTGTCAGCCTTCTCTCCCCCTTTTTTTGTTTTTTCTCTCCATCTAATCCACTCATGACCCGCCAAGCTGACAGGACAACACAGGTACATGTTAAAATTCTTAAGATCATGTTTAAAAGCACAAAAATTGGAATTTTCTTTCATTTAGTAATCACTTGTATTAATCAATCAGCAGAAAACATGTCACAATTTGACTTTTATTAACCAGTAAATTTGTCGTGTCTTTTTTTTCTTTTTTGAAGTTAAGTTGTTGTCCTGCAACCCAGAGAGTTTATTTGTTAGTAGTGGATAAACTTTATTATTTAACGGCGGGTATATGTTAAGTTTCACTGCTTTAAACTTGCTGGAAAATCTTCACGTGTTCATGGGTGTAAGCTGTTTCTTCATTGCGTGTATACTGTTAACCTTTGCTGTATTTTTCATAGTAAAATACCACAAAATGCCCAGTAACTTACCTGAAAACATTTCTACAGTTAATTACTGTAATTTGCTTTGCATTATGGGTATATTAAGGTTTTTTACATTTACTTACTGTATTTTTTAAAATTGCGGTAGTAGTTATACCTACCGTTAACACATTAGCAGTAGTGCTACTGTATTATGTGATTTGAATGGTTCATCATACTGTTTGTGTATTTTTTCTCTTTCAGTGGTTGGTTGGAATAGTGCATTACATTTTAACTCTTTCACTGCCAACCATTTCCAGATTTTCCTCCAACCTATGCCATTTGTCAGTATGATACCAGTGAAAGTATTATGGTTTTGACTTTTTAGGGGACTTGCCTGTGTGTAAGGTTCAAGAATTCTGATCATCTAATCTGCTGCATGCAGTTGTATGCACATGCACAGCTGCTGCAAATGTGTGCTTGCCACTGCGTTGCCAAAGGCGAACTTCAGTCAGTGGAGAATATTGTAATAATTTGGCGGAGGCTTCTCAGTCGAGCAGTAACTGAATTGCTCATTTACATGTACAGAACTCTTCTGGGAACTAGTCAACCCAACTTAGTGAAACACACACTGAATGCATGCTGGCCCCGCCCACCAACCTATCTCTACCAACCACCACTCCATATCCTGACTGACATGACCTGTGATCCAGTGATTGACAGGAGAGGAAAGACAGGCCAACTTTGTTAACTCTTCCTTACGATATGCTCGAGAGGACAAAAGATTTTGCACCTCGTTATTGTTGGACCTCTGTGTGGAAACTGCAAACGGGACGTCATAAGGTAATGCAAAGGACTCTCCTACCTAACATACTCGTTTATTAATTTTTAAGAGCATATATATTTTGTGTGTGTGGGGGGGGAGGGGGGGCTTAAATTCGGTGTTAGCTTGGTCGAAATAGCACATTAGCTGAATTATTCTGGAAAAAATAGGTTGTTTGTGTTTTTTTCTTTTCTTATTCAAATAAATATTTAGATATATATTTTCCACGGGGAGGGGCGAGGAACACAGGCACAACGACAGTCTTTGTCTTTTTCCCGCCGAGTGTGGTGCATTGTCCTCCTGCGCTTCTGTTCTATGACTATTGAGAAGCTGGCCACGCTAACAGTGGGACATTTAGCTTCAGCTAAAGCAGCAGGTAAAAATACACATTTAATGAGAATAAAGTAAGACAACTTTTTTTTTTGGAAATTTAGAGACTGCTAAAACAATCTTATCCAGTTTTGAGCTTGCTCATGTAGGTTAGCCTACTTTATTTAATTTTGTGTGAGCTGCAGTACACAACAACAAAAAGTTAATATAACGTTAGGTTGGTGGCGCGAGGAACTCCAACCTAAGTTTAATATTTATTATTTTTTTAAGTGGGAAGGGGAGCATGTTTTTTTTTCCTTTAATACAACGTCATCCAGGGTCTTTTTCATATGAAAACCATGTAACGTCTGTGTTAGGTTGGTCAAAAGGGAATTAGTTGAATTATTCTGGAAAAGATGGGTTGTGTGTTTTTTGTCTTTTATTTACTTATGTAAATATATTTTTCAAGGGTTAAATAAATGCAACGTTAAATTAACAGTTTTCTCTCTGTCTTTTCCCGCCCAGTGTGGTGCATTGCTGTCCTCCTGCCCTTGCTGGCCGCGCTGACAGTGGGATGTAGCCTCAGTTCTTTGACAGACAAGACAAAACAGCAGGTAAAAAGACATATTTAGTGAGAATAAAGGTAGACAACATTTTTTTGGAAATTCAAATTCAGACACATGCAGCCATGTACAGGTGTAAATTTTGTGGTGTTTTTTGTTCAGAATTAAGACAATTTTGTTATCATACGAAGAAACATCAGCACACAGCTAATTATCGATTCACATGTGGAATAGAGCAATGTCCTTCTTCCTATCGAACATTTTCTGCATTCAGATCCCATATGCACAGGAACCACCGCTATCGCAGGGCTCAGACTAAACACACCCATTTTAAAGGAAATCTTGCTTGTGGAGTTGAGGCATGTTTCTATGTGGCAGAGAATTTTTCAGCATTATGCACTCATTTGAGATTTCATATTAAAGATGGCAAGAAAGTTGTCTGTCCTTATGATGACTGCCACAAACATTTCAGAGTGCGCTCATCTTTTGCCACACATTTATCCAGGAAACATAAGCCGGTGATAACAACTCAGGTGTCAACTCTCCCTGAAAATATAGACTGTACTCAGCCTTCTGAGGAGAATCTGACTCCAACTCCATGTGATCATCTAGAGGAGTGTGATAATCAACAAGAGACATTTTTACATAATTTGGCTCTTTTCTACCTGAAAATGCAAGTCAAGATGCTGTTGCCAGCGAGCACAATACAATGTATTCTTGATGGATTTCTGCATGTCCATAGCACTTCTATGGCAGATGTTTTTGACAAGTTGAAGGGCAAGCTTTCTGAGCTAGACATACCACAAACTGAGATAGAAATGATTATTCAAAATCTCTCTAAAGAGGATGTCTTCACAATATACAACAAAGGAATACTCAGATCTGACAAAACAATGGGAAAATTTTACAAGCAGTATTTTGACTATGTTGAACCCACCCAGATTTATCTGGGAAGTGATGCTGCTGGAAAGGAATGCTTTTGCCAGTACATTTCCATCAAAGAGACATTAAAATCACTCCTTAGACAGTCAAGTGTTAAAGAGCAATATCACCAATCCAAAAATCATACCTCTTCCAACATGGTTGTAGAGGATGTGGCAGATGGAAGAAATGTAAAAGAAAATGCTCTGTTAAAAGACAATCCTTCTTCATTGTCCATCATCCTTTACCAGGATGGATTTGAGGTTGTGAATCCTCTTGGGTCAGGGAAGAAAAAACATAAAGTTTTGGGGGTTTACATGAGTCTAGGTGAGGTCCAGCCACACAATCGCTCTTCAGTTGATCCCATGCAGTTGGTGATGCTGTGCAGAGAAAGGGACTTCAAGACATTTGGTCAGGAGAAAGTTTTCTCAAGTATTATCACAGACCTTAAAGATCTAGAAGATACAGGGATTGAGACAGATGATGGAAATACCCTCAAAGCGGCCTTGATTTCCATTTGTGGAGATAATCTTGGTTCACACTGCTTAGGTGGTTTCACTGAAAACTTCAGTTGTAGTACGCATTTTTGTAGATACTGCTTGATTGAAAGGACAGACTTTGAAAAGACACCACTAAAGCTTGGTCCAAAAAGAACCATCACTGGTCACAAGGAGAGTGTACAACAGCTATCCACCGCTGACCAAGACATGGTACAGGGGGTAAAGTTTGACTCACCTTTCAATTCTCTGAAATGTTTTCATGTCTGTACTGGGCTTCCCCCATGTTTGGGTCATGATTTATTTGAAGGTGTAGTCTCTAATGACATTTCAGCACAGGCCAAAATGCAAAGACATAAGGCAGTTTTTTCCTGTAATTGATCATAATTTTCATTAGATAATAAATAATAAGAGAAATAGCAGCAAACCGTGTGGATTCTATTTTTGTACAGTGTGAGGCCTGCTATCCAGCATTCTTGTGGAAACCTTATTTGTAAGGGTGAGCACATTGTCTTATTGGACTCTTGTCTGTTTTTAGGGAATAATTTCATGTCTGCAAGCCGCTGGATGATCAGTTTGGGGGGCAAGGTATTTTATGAGCCTGAGCAGATGCATGACTTTGCCAGCACCCTTGCTGTCTTCTTTGCGTCATACTACGTTTTCAACCTTGAGTATCAGGAGTCAGCGTCCATCACACTGGAGATGATACAGAGGTAAATACTTTACACCATTTAAGAATGAAATATATGTGATAGCTTGACTACAGTTGCAGAAACATATAGGTGATTGCTGTAACGTATGTTTTAATTTTGAAATTAAAGCAGCCTTTTTTCCGTTAAAAGGTTCTTTGTGAGGATCAATCCAGACATGGGAACAAAATGCCCTGCAAAACTTGGTACAAGCCGCAAGACAGGTCGTGTCGTAAAGAGGAAGGTTACAAGCATCAGCCCTCGGATCACCACCTTCCTCCAGCGGCTCTCTGAGTTTGAATGGAGGACTTCCAACTAGGTAAGAACAGAGATGATAATATCTTTTACATAGCTGATAATTATATACATACTGTACACACATCCATACAACAGTATGAATGATCTCAGACAGATGTGAACAAGTGAATAACCTGAGCAAACATGAATATTGATGATGTGTCTTTGACAGGTGGTGATGAAGACTACGCTGAACCCGACCATCCTGGTAACGGAAATCTAAATCCCATGTCACATTCTATTTCCTGGGACCCACTGATAATTATTACATTTTGTAAATGAGTTTTGTTTTACAATTGTAATAGTTTATTTAATGTTCATGCTGGTGGGTTTGTCCTGTTTTTAGTGGAATGAAAAACTGTTTTCCTTAAAAAAATCAGACAGAAAGGTGAAGGACTGTGTAGTTTTCATGTACGCTTCTATTTATTTTGGTTATTGGCATTGTTTTTATTCAGTTGAAAAATGTTTTTCTTGTTAAAAAAATATCAACAATAAATGTTGGTTTAATTCACTATTCTGAGACTACTTTATTGAATTATATTGTTTTTTGTAAATGTTCTAATATTGAATATGAATGTTAATATTATTTTATATGCTGTAAAACACAATTACAGTCTAAACAAATTATACTGTACACAATTACAGTGTTATACCATAAACCACATTTGCAGTACAGTGATACTATAAAACTTAATCACGGTAAGTCTTTCTAACTGTAAACCACGTTTACAGTAAAGCTGTTATACTGTAATATATGTTTACAGTAAAGTGGTTGAACTGTAAAACATCACAACAGTAAAGATACTGTAGATCAGTAATTACAGTAACGTACTGGCAATAGTGTTGCCAGTAAGTTAATGTAAAAATACAATAAAATGTCTAACAGTGTATGTGCGTTTGTAGATGGGCTAATTTAACGTTTTTTCTTAAACGAGGCATTTCTCTAACATGTGCCTCTCTCACATTTCTCTGCTTGTGTGTTTTGTTTCACCTTTTGTTGTGATGCTCCGGACGCCTTCCCAACCTCCACAAGTCTGTTGGCCCCAATTTTATGTGTTAAAACTTCTCTTAATTTCTCCTTTAAAACTTCTCATAATTTGTCCTTTAACTCTCTGCTAGCTGCTGTCTTTTCCACAGCTGCTGATTCTTGCTGAGTTTGGTTTCCATTACTATAATTTGCTTCGGCCGCTGTGCTTGTGGGGGCAGTTGGTCCAGGCCCGTAGCCACCTGTATCAACACACTGAGAGATTTATTTAATATCATTTTCATCACTGTTAAATAGATCAGCAGGCAAGACGCCCACCTTTGCACTGCAGACTACATGCCAGTCTCCCAACACACTCCTCTCTGAGTTTCAGTTTTAAAACCCAACATCATTCACACCCTAGTCATTCAAAACCTTATTTGTAATATTATAATCAGCAAAATCAGAGTTTTAATTACAGGCATGTATCATTGTTTGCAACTCATAATTATAAAGCTCAAAAACACGCTAAACAGCAACAAAAGTCCTCTGTGCGCGTCACAGCTCATTTGCATGTTCACACACAATCTAAAAATAGCTCGCAGCACTGCAGCTGCACCTCACCCACAGTCTCACACAAAGCTCAGACAAAACTCTTTTATTTTATGAGCAAGGTACCGTCCCTACACACTGCTCCCCGGGCGCCTGCTTAGTGGGCTGCCCACTGCTTCACTGAGTGAATGGGTCAAATGCAGAGAAAAACAAGTAATTTCCCCATGGGGATCAATAAAGTATCCATTATTATTATTATTATTATTATTATATTTACAATGACTGCAAGGCCAGACAGATTCAGCACCTAACAAATTTCGACAAATTTAACCATAACGGGTCCAACCGAAGAAAGGTAACTTTTTTGTAATCAATGAAACAGTATCTGTTACTTCTGGAACAGTTTCTGACCTAATTTCTAAAGAGCACCTAACTCAATTTAACTTTGTCCAAAAAAGCACATAACACCGTTTCTGACGGTGAAGTGGTGAAACCACTTAGTTGTTCTGGAGTGCCCCAGGCTCCACAGTGACCAACTGACTATCCCTCAAAGAGGACGGGCATTGAGCGTCCCCAACCCCGGCAAGCGTTACCTCTGAGCAATGCGCTTCTTAGCGGTCCAACCGCCGTTCTATAATAATTTATAACAATTTGAAACAACAGCCAACGCCCTAAAACAAGAGTCTGACTAAGGCAAGTGCAACCTAGAGGTCAATGGAGCCTACCCTCACTTATAATCACACAGGTCCACACTTATAACCAATTTGGACTTTAACCAACAAAATGACCAATTCCCTACCAAACTACTTGAGCCTTTATCTCAATGCCTTGGGACTCTAACCCAGCATTTCTTTCATTTCCTTGGGACTCTAACCCAGCATTTCATACTTTTTCAACTTCATTAAAGACTCTTAGCCGACTTTAACTGCATAACACACGCGGATCCTCATCACAATCAAAACAGACCCTCTACCATAACTGGACTGGCCATCGGGCATACCGGCATTTGCCCGGTGGGCCGCTGGCGATTTTTTGTTTTTATGGGCTGACGGGTTTTGTTTTTGTTTTTTTTAGGAAGGGTATATATAATGAAAGGTGTTGGATTGGCCAATTGGTCATGATCGACTCTGGGCTGGACCAATTACAGCCGAGGAGGCCGGATGCACCCTCCCCCTTGTTTAGCAATCACGTGATTTTCGCGCATTGCATGCCGGGAACTCGTGGCAAAACAATCCAAGTACCGCATCAAATGCAAGCATTTGCAGGACCGCAAAACGTTCATTCTCCGGTTCCAATACTTTCTTGCTTTTTCTTTGCTGCACAAAAAAGGAATGTACAAAACAAAAGGAGAACAATGCCGGTCCGTACAAAGACAGACTCGACGAAAAGACAAAGAAAAGATACGAGGAAAAAATCAAAGGAGTGAAAGGGTCAGACCCTTACGAGCACACAGAGTGGACAAAAGACGTTAGCATGCTGCCCAACTTTCACCGCGCTCAGATTTATAATTATACGGTTCTTGGAGTGAGTGCATACACTCATGAAGTTTAGTAACTTCAGGTCACTGCAACAAGCCCAGGAACAGTTTACCGACGGATGGGTGCAGGACCTTGAAATGCACCGTGTAGAACGAAAGACCATCGTACGAACAAAGGTAAGTTTACCAGTCTCACAAATCGTCGTCATAAATACACACTTGTTAACCGTTTATTAATATAACCTTTGAGCTCAACGGTAATTAATTAGTAGTGGAAATAATTTCTGGTAGCATTACAGAAATGTAGCAGTGACAATAATATTGTATGCTGTAATCGCACTGGACAATTAGTGATACAAAACAACTGTTTTACCCTGTGAATAAAAGTATATGTTTTTGTCAATGTACCATGGTAATAACAGAAGCGAAACGCAATATTGTGTCAGGACAATTCACTATTTATGCACAATAAACAAAGGAGCATAGCGCGACAATTTCTGTTCACCGCCAGACTTGCTTGTAACCTATATCACTAATTATGTTAAGAAAAATGACGCATTAACTACTACAAAACTCTGACCTTTGCGGGAATGCTTGGAGCAGACTAACATGTGAGCTGGAATGTTCTGAGACGTTATATTTGGTATATCCAGACCATCCATCGGCTCTTACTTCGGAAACATGGCTTAAAAGTTTCTCTTCGACGTAATCCGATAAAAAAAAAAACGATCTCTTTACCCTTCGGCTGTCATGCGACCGGCTATTGCAGTTAATAATACAACAGCTTCTTGCCATTTTTTGGGTTTCTTTTTATCGCTGTGTAACTGAGTTCAATTGAAAGCCTGCGTGCGCTAGTACCTCTTGCCACAAGTTCCCAGAATCCTTTGCGGTTTTACCCCTGAATGACGTCACATTTTCAATCTTTATCCTGGTGGGCCGGTCTCTAGTCAAAATGCCCGGGCCGATTTTTTGTCCCAGTCCAGCCTTGCCCTCTACCAGTAATTTCAGTGAGTAGACTTTAATTTAGTCATATCCAATTTGGCACACTTTGGAAATAATTCAACAGGTAGTGCCTTACCTTTAGATAAGCCGGCTTATGCCCACTCACGTCAGACCACTGGCTCGTGCCTGTCCGTTCAACAACCTCAGACCATCCAAACCTTTAAATTCCACCCCAATACCACAGGACGAGCCCCCAAAATGTTATGGTTCAAAAATATTGGGGATGGAGACAAGAGAAAAACCACAATAACAACACTGGTTCGGTCGGGTTGAGTCAAACGATGATTTTAATGATCACACACGTGGGAGATGGAAACTGTATGCAGACAGCATCAGATCTCAAAATGGTGGAGCATTGCTCAAACTTTTATAGCCTCTGGTGTCTCCACCTTATCATAAAAGCCTAAACATTCACATGCTTTCTCTCACACAGTGCCTAAGCTACGACCTTGGCTCCCTGTTTATCTGCTCCTGCTGAGATGGGGCAGAAAACTCCAGTATGTTCTGTTCTCTTCTAATCAGACAAATAAGGCAATGACTTTCTGCAAACAGTATTTCTTATAACTCAGCAGTATAATGCATCATAAAACAATATCATTCATTCACAATAAATCAGCAGTCTACTTTAATGCAAATCAGTTTAACTAATGCAATAGTTGTGGGCTTCTTCTAATTCAGGAGAATAATGCAAAGTAAAACTACATAATAATTCACAATCTTTAATTAGGGGTCTAACATGGCATAAAATAATATTATAATCTAACAGTGAGGATATAAAGCAGCAGTTTTTGATGCAGTATGCTGTGTCAGACTTTGGAAATGAGTGATTTATCAAGAAAGTAGCTGGAAAAGTATTTTGGAGATTGTAGCTAAGCATGTAATGTATTCATTAGCGTGTCATGTGTCAGTGAATTTTGTGGTTTGCTGTCATTTGTAGTTGCGTACATCACTCACCTGGAAGTTGGCAGAGGTTTTTTCTTGGATCCCACCAAATAAAATCCACAGTCTATCACGAGACAGCACCTTGGATGGCTGCTGGAATGGCCAGTATGGGGATTGAACCCATGACCTTGGCGTTATTAGCACAACGCTCTGACCAGCTGAGCTAACCAGCCTACAACTTGTGTGCGAACTGATCCTTTTGTTGACTAATATACCAAAAAAGAGGGTGGAAGAACTGTTAAGAACACAAGAGAAATGTGTGTTTACAAGAAATTACTTCAACATAGTGGGAAAAAAACTCTTCTGTTGACTTACAAAAAACGCTTTAAGAAGAAATTTGCCACAAAACAATACATGGTGTGCGTCTTCTACTGTTAGGGTCGATAGGTGAGGATATAAAGCAGCAGTTTTTGATGCAGTATGCTGTGTCAGACTTTGGAAATGAGTGATTTATCCAGAAAGTAGCTGGAAAAGTGATTTGGAGATTGTAGCTAAGCATGTAATGTATTCATTAGCGTGTCATGTGTCAGTGAATTTTGTGGTTTGCTGTCATTTGTAGTTGCGTACATCACTCACCTGGAAGTTGGCAGAGGTTTTTTCTTGGATCCCACCAAATAAAATCCACAATCTATCACCAGACAGCACCTTAGATGGCTGCTGGAATGGCCAGTATGGGGATTGAACCCATGACCTTGGCGTTATTAGCACCACGCTCTGACCAGCTGAGCTAACCGGCCTACAACTTGTGTGCAAACTGATCCTTTTGTTGACTAATATACCAAAAAAGACGGTGGAAGAACTGTTAAGAACACAAGAGAAATGTGTGTTTACAAGAAATTACTTCAAGCTGTACCAATGAAAGCCAACTCTTGGAAGCTCCCACTGATCAGAAGCCACCTATGCAGGTGGAGTTCCACCAACAGCCTGCTTCCAAGTCGTGATTTTTTTCACCCGTGTCGCTTGAGGTCATGGCATGTTATTGACTTTCTATGGTTGCTTCTAAGCCAAGACTACTGGAGCCTGGCACTGATAAGGCCAAGTTCATGGCTTCAGTCCCCAACCTGGCCATTGGAGCCTCGTTTGAGAACTCGTAGAGTCTCTGTTGAAGGACATGAAGTTGACAACAGTGTAGCAATTTTGGATGACATAAAGGAGCTGAGGTTGGCATGCTGCGAACGCATGCCTGCTCCTCAAGGACTCACAACCAACCACGAAGGGACTCGAACCCTCAATCTTCTGATCCGAAGTCAGACTCCTTGTTCGTTAGGCCACGTGGTCTGGCAGAAGCTCCCACTTTTCACGAACGTTCGTTGGAGTCTGCTTGAGCCAACTGCTGGTGTTGGGTTGGTCACGTGGCTGGTGGATATTGCTTGATTGTTGCTTGAAATAATTGATTGTTGCTTGAAATAAGTGCATGCCACAGCATTTCTCCCATGTATCACGCTCTTAAAAACGTAGTCCTACCTGCCACATGCACAGTGGATCCACCCACTAAGCCAGAGTATCAACTGCCAATGGACGTCATAAAGCTTACGTGGCCCGATCTGTCACCTGGAAGTTGGCAGAAGGTTTTTTCTTGGATCCCACCAAACAAAACCACAGTCTACCATGAGACAGCACCTTCCATACTGGAATGGCCAGTATGGGGATTGAACCCATGACTTTGGCATTATTAGCACCACGCTCTGACCAGCTGAGCTAACCGGCCCACAACTTGTCCCTAAACCGACACCTTTTTTTTGTCTAATATACCAAAAAAGAGGGTGGAAGAACTGTTAAGAACACAAGAGAAATGTGTGTTTACAAGAAATTACTTCAACATAGTTGGAAAAAAACTCTTCTGTTGACTTACAAAAAATGCTTTAAGAAGAAATTTGCCACAAAACAATACATGGTGTGCGTCTTCTACTGTTAGGGTCGATAGGTGAGGATATAAAGCAGCAGTTTTTGATGCAGTATGCTGTGTCAGACTTTGGAAATGAGTGATTTATCCAGAAAGTAGCTGGAAAAGTGATTTGGAGATTGTAGCTAAGCATGTAATGTATTCATTAGCGTGTCATGTGTCAGTGAATTTTGTGGTTTGCTGTCATTTGTAGTTGCGTACATCACTCACCTGGAAGTTGGCAGAGGTTTTTTCTTGGATCGCACCAAATAAAATCCACAATGTATCAACAGACAGCACCTTAGATGGCGGCTGGAATGGCCAGTATGGGGATTGAACCCATGTCCTTGGTGTTATTAGCACCACGCACTGACGAGCTGAGCTAACGGGCCTACAGCTTCTGTGCAAGCTGATCCTTTTGTTGACTAATATACCAAAAAAGAGGGTGGAAGAAGTGTTAAGAACACAAGAGAAATGTGTGTTTACAAGAAATTACTTCAAGCTGTACCAATGAAAGCCAACTCTTGGAAGCTCCTACTGATCAGAAGCCACCTATGCAGGTGGAGTTCCACCAACAGCCTGCTTCCAAGTCGTGATTTTTTCACCCGTGTCGCTTGAGGTCATGGCATGTTATTGACTTTCTATGGTTGCTTCTAAGCCAAGACTACTGGAGCCTGGCACTGATAAGGCCAAGTTCATGGCTTCAGTCCCCAACCTGGCCATTGGAGCCTCGTTTGAGAACTCGTAGAGTCTCTGTTGAAGGACATGAAGTTGACAACAGCGTAGCAATTTTGGATGACATAAAGGAGCTGAGGTTGGCATGCTGCGAACGCATGCCTGCTCCTCAAGGACTCACAACCAACCACGAAGGGACTCGAACCCTCAATCTTCTGATCCGAAGTCAGACGCCTTGTCCGTTAGGCCACGTGGTCTGGCAGAAGCTCCCACTTTTCACGAACGTTCGTTGGAGTCTGCTTGAGCCAACTGCTGGTGTTGGGTTGGTCACGTGGCTGGTGGATATTGCTTGATTGTTGCTTGAAATAATTGATTGTTGCTTGAAATAAGTGCATGCCACAGCATTTCTCCCATGTATCACGCTCTTAAAAACGTAGTCCTACCTGCCACATGCACAGTGGATCCACCCACTAAGCCAGAGTATCAACTGCCAATGGACGTCATAAAGCTTACGTGGCCCGATCTTTCACCTGGAAGTTGGCAGAAGTTTTTTTCTTGGATCCCACCAAACAAAACCACAGTCTACCATGAGACAGCACCTTCCATACTGGAATGGCCAGTATGGGGATTGAACCCATGACCTTGGCGTTATTAGCACCACGCTCTGACCAGCTGAGCTAACCGGCCTACAACTTGTGTGCAAACTGATCCTTTTGTTGACTAATATACCAAAAAAGACGGTGGAAGAACTGTTAAGAACACAAGAGAAATGTGTGTTTACAAGAAATTACTTCAAGATGTACCAATGAAAGCCAACTCTTGGAAGCTCCCACTGATCAGAAGCCACCTATGCAGTGGAGTTCCACCAACAGCCTGCTTCCAAGTCGTGATTTTTTTCACCCGTGTCGCTTGAGGTCATGGCATGTTATTGACTTTCTATGGTTGCTTCTAAGCCAAGACTACTGGAGCCTGGCACTGATAAGGCCAAGTTCATGGCTTCAGTCCCCAACCTGGCCATTGGAGCCTCGTTTGAGAACTCGTAGAGTCTCTGTTGAAGGACATGAAGTTGACAACAGTGTAGCAATTTTGGATGACATAAAGGAGCTGAGATTGGCATGCTGCGAACGCATGCCTGCTCCTCAAGGACTCACAACCAACCACGAAGGGACTCGAACCCTCAATCTTCTGATCCGAAGTCAGACGCCTTGTCCGTTAGGCCACGTGGTCTGGCAGAAGCTCCCGCTTTTCACGAACGTTCGTTGGAGTCTGCTTGAGCCAACTGCTGGTGTTGGGTTGGTCACGTGGCTGGTGGATATTGCTTGATTGTTGCTTGAAATAATTGATTGTTGCTTGAAATAAGTGCATGCCACAGCATTTCTCCCATGTATCACGCTCTTAAAAACGTAGTCCTACCTGCCACATGCACAGTGGATCCACCCACTAAGCCAGAGTATCAACTGCCAATGGACGTCATAAAGCTTACGTGGCCCGATCTGTCACCTGGAAGTTGGCAGAAGTTTTTTTCTTGGATCCCACCAAACAAAACCACAGTCTACCATGAGACAGCACCTTCCATACTGGAATGGCCAGTATGGGGATTGAACCCATGACTTTGGCGTTATTAGCACCACGCTCTGACCAGCTGAGCTAACCGGCCCACAACTTGTGCCTAAACCGACACCTTTTTTTTGTCTAATATACCAAAAAAGTGGGTGGAAGAACTGTTAAGAACACAAGAGAAATGTGTGTTTACAAGAAATTACTTCAACATAGTGGGAAAAAAAACTCTTCTGTTGACTTACAAAAAATGCTTTAAGAAGAAATTTGCCACAAAACAATACATGGTGTGCGTCTTCTACTGTTAGGGTCGATAGGTGAGGATATAAAGCAGCAGTTTTTGATGCAGTATGCTGTGTCAGACTTTGGAAATGAGTGATTTATCCAGAAAGTAGCTGGAAAAGTGATTTGGAGATTGTAGCTAAGCATGTAATGTATTCATTAGCGTGTCATGTGTCAGTGAATTTTGTGGTTTGCTGTCATTTGTAGTTGCGTACATCACTCACCTGGAAGTTGGCAGAGGTTTTTTCTTGGATCCCACCAAATAAAATCCACAATCTATCACCAGACAGCACCTTAGATGGCTGCTGGAATGGCCAGTATGGGGATTGAACCCATGACCTTGGCGTTATTAGCACCACGCTCTGACCAGCTGAGCTAACCGGCCTACAACTTGTGTGCAAACTAATCCTTTTGTTGACTAATATACCAAAAAAGAGGGTGGAAGAACTGTTAAGAACACAAGAGAAATGTGTGTTTACAAGAAATTACTTCAACATAGTGGAAAAAAAACTTGAACCCATGACTTTGGCATTATTAGCACCACGCTCTGACCAGCTCAGCTAACCGTTGATGGAGGAATTAACAGTGAAGTGAGGAAGTAATTATTGAAGTTAACTCAGAAAGATCAATTAGAGAAAAAGAGTCTAACTTATCATCAATGGTACTAAGAGTAGCTGTAGATAATATTGCATCTGTGGGATGATTATTGGTAATTTTTTCTCTAATGATAAAAATTTTATTTGTGAAGAAGTTCATGAAGTCATTACTAGTTAACGTTAAAGGGATGGTTGGCTCAAAAGAGCTCTGACTTTTTGTCAGCCTGGCTACAGTGCTGAAGAGAAACCTGGGGTTGTTCTTATTTTCTTCAATCAGTGATGAATAGTAAGATGTTCTGGCTTTGCAGCAAACTATTTCTCCAGGCTAAATGATGATCCTCTAAATTTTCCTCTCCAGCTTACGAGTCATCTGCTTTAGGGTACGTGTTTCAGAATTATACCACGGAGTCAGGTACTTCTGATTTGAGGCCTTAGTTTTCACAGGAGCTACAGTATCCAGAGTCGTACGTAGTGAGGAGGTAAAATTATTAACAAGATAATAGACCTCTGTTGGGGTAGCGTTCAGATAGCTGCTCTGCTCTATGTTGGTACAGGGCATTGAAGATGATAACAGTGGGTGCATTATATTCTTAAACTTAGTTACAGCACTTTCAGAAAGACATCTACTGTGATGACATCTACTCCCCACTGCTGTGTAATCAATCATTGCAAATGTAAATGTAAATTTTCAGCTCAGGAGGGTAACTCCTAAATTCCAGCTGCATTGTGCTCCTCAAAGAAGCAGAAATCCTTGTTGCACAAACAACAAAAACAAAGTTCTGGTTGTGTAGGGGGGGCTTCCAGATGTTGAGCAGCTGCACTGTTTCCCTGTCTTTTGTTCCTTCTTCCCACTAAAGAAATATTCTTTAATAATATATTAATGTTCAAAGGCAAAGAGGAAACACACACTGCATACTAAAGTGTGTGTGGAACATGAGGACACATCACCGTGGCAGAGCACCCGGTATGGATTGCAAACCATGATAAAAAACACTGACATGGAGTGCACATTATCTGCAGGTTTCCACAGGGGGAAATTAGACTTATGTGGCTGCAGCTCACAAGTTCTTGTTTTTATAGTTCTGTGTAACAAAAATAAAAGTAATGTTAACATTGCTGTTCACAAAATTTATAGCTGTAATAAAATTCTACTTTATTTCTTCACCTGCAGGAAGTGTAGTCAGCTGATTTTAATGCCATTTTTAACATATGATGATTGATATTTTGGTTTAAAATGATCAAATGTGTCCTGAAGCTGGGAGGTTAAATAAATCCAGTCTGGTGTGTGTAAAATAATCAGCTGTAGTTTGTTTCATAGGGTCATTTTCTGCAGAGACAATGTAGACTGACAGTCTCACAACTCTGTCTCAAGCCAGGCTGTGAAGTAATCATGACCTTTAATCTATAGATTCATAATCCACGACACAAAGTTTGTATTCATGGAATTGAAATTGAGGTTTTATACTTTTAAGTCATTAAAAAAGCACACACTTGGATAATGGAGGGGTATCAGCAGAATAAACCAAATTGTTTTCTCACACAGGGCACTCACATATTTTTTTTTTCTACTTGTTAACTACATTATTAATTTTACTAGCAGGGAATACATCCTCGATTAGATTAGAAAACATCTATGGAATGATACTGGAATAAGCAAACATTTAGGCCTGAGACGACATGTAAATGAGAGCAAACAGCAAGATCATTTAATGGGGTTGAGATGTAGAAAGAATGGGTTGGTTTGAAATACAACGGTTAACCTTTTTTTTCTTGACTGCCATGGTCATGCCTTTGTGCTCACATGCTCTCTTTCGTGCCCTTTTAACACTTTGAAGCATTTATTTATTATTTATTATTTAATTTTATTTTTATATTATGTTTTTATATTATATATATATATATTTATATTATTTTATTTTTTTCTGGAGTCAATGTGACATCTATAGAATAATTATGAATTTATTCTAAACAAATTAAAACCTACTGACTGCAGTAAAAAGAATATTTAAAACTATTTTTAAATGAAATAATTTGTGTATTATTCTCAGTTTCCTGTTTTCTTCTTTCTGGATAGAATCTCACACCAACACATTCAAAGAGAGATATAAAAAATAAATGTAAACTTTTTTATCACTCTGTGCTGTTTTTTGTTTGTTTGTTTTTTATGTGACTTATTTGTGCCTTTATGGTATTTTATATTCCCAATGCACCCTTAATCAAATGGGTGGAGAAAAAAAATACAAACAAGAAAAACAAGCAAAGCTGATGAACATTTGGAGCCAGACAACACAAGTTGAGACAAGAACACAGTGACAAACCTTGGGTGTATAGTAGAGATTCTTCAGCTTCTGCTCTGTTTGAACAACCTGTAAGTCTCTCTTCTTTTTACCATAAACTTATATATTTATTATATTATAGATCACTTTTTTGTGATTTGACATGTGAAATTCTAGTGTGGCTGGAATCAAATAGTTTGATGAACAGATGACATTTGATATCTGGAGTTCAGATAAATATTAAATATGTAAGTATCTGATTCAAAACACTGCTTCACAAACTAATGGATTTTCTACAACAGGAAGTAAATATTTGTTATCCTGATGGGATTAGACTGACAAAATTTATCATGTTAACATATCATAAATCAGTCTGTCAATCACTCAGAAAATTGAAAGATAAATACACAGTCGTCTTAACATCATATTTACACACATTTATGAATTACCAAAAAATGAACTGCTGCCTAAAAACAAACATAATTTTATTCAAAGTGGCGATGTTACAGAAGGTATTCAGTCGCTGGATTTCAGTACAAAATGGGCAAATTTCAGTGGGCAAATTTAGCACAATTTAGAAAAAACATATATTTAGATATTGTACAAACACAACCCCCTTTTTTCTTAGTTTTAAAAAAACAAAGTATATTGACTCTTTTTCATAAGAAAGTGTATGACAACAGCAGGTAAACAAGAATTACTGAAACAGAAAAATGTATCTGTCATGATCCACTGTTTGCTCTGTTAATCATAACCAACAGAATAGATAAATTGAGCTTGTATTAATTTTTACTTTTATGTGGTCTGTTTTGGTGTTTGGCTTTAGAGACAGTTACAAACACTGGATTTACAATGAACTCTCTTAATGGAAGACTTGGGTAATGATGGTCTCCCTCCTTGAGAGTCTTCCTCACTTGGCTGATGTTGTGATGAAGGCTTTTTTTTACCGTGATAGGATCTGGATCATCCACACGTGTTTTCTGTGGAAGTCCAGGCCTTTCTCTGGTCTTTTCTTCTGTGAATGGACTAAACTGTCGATGTGTCCTCTGCCGATTGACTATTTCTTTCAGAGCTGCTCCACAGGAGGTCAGGGTGTCACATAAACAGCTTTAACTGCACAACGACACATTTAAATCATTTCCACACTTCTTAGTGTGGTTAATTAAAAAAAAAATAATGATAAAAAATCCCTAAAACCAATCTAACTCCATTAAAGGTTTAAGGGACTTATTAAAGACAACTCTTTTTTTTACTTTAGTCTTTTTTTTTTTTTTTTTTTACAAATAATCAATAAAACCTGTAAAAAAAATATCCACTCTTAAATCTGCACTTTAGAATGTTCCACTAGAGTCCTAAAGTTTTTACTCCTCGTAGCTGTGGGTATATGAGAACCAAAATGTGAACTCACAGGCAGAAAGGATTAAAAAGCTAACCCAAAAATCCAGAGAAGTCAAAAGCCAAAATCCAAATTTCAGGAAAACACACAAGAGAACAACTTCTCAACAGAAAATAAATGCCAGCTTCAATGGCATTTATTGCCAATTTCAAGAAACACAGAAATTTTGGTTGAGTAAAAAATATATTGAATGAATCCTTGAATACAACAGTTCACATGGGGTGCATCTTGGTTTTCAATTACTCTGAAACGGAAACATTTCCAGTATCATGTCATGGTTCCATCTTCTTGTATTGTGATAGTTGAAGCTGTTAATGAGTCACTGAGGCATGTTGGTCTAATGAAAGCTGTGATCTTTGCAGGTTGTTCACATGAAGAGTAAACTGGAAACATTTTACAATAATGGATTTGAGTTTTGTTCATTATGTAGTCATAATCAGCTGATCAGGCCTGAGGTAAAAAGTTGTTTTTTTGTTTTTTTTTCTCTCTAAATAAAAATTCAGGTATCAACACAAACTGTGGCCCAATAATGGAGGCGTTAACTTGAATGTGGTTTTGGAGAACTGTTACAGTCTTGATATCTCATGCAGCTCTGTACAAATTATTGCAACAGATTTAATGTTCAAAGGCAAAGAATGCATTTGAACTACAAATTAAAGTGTGTGTGGAAGTGAATCAATACACTTGAGTTTCACACGGAAAATAACCACAGTGAACTAGACCAGTTCAAACTTGTATAATTACTCAGGTTTGACTAACAGTCAGTTTCTACTGGGCGTTGCTCAGACAAGTACAACACTCACAACCAGGCTCACGTGCATGTTACTATCATCTGCTGGTTTACTCAGGGAAAAACAAATAGTCTGTGTTATATAGCTTGAAAACACGCATCACAGCAACTACAGGGTGGGGTTTGTTGGACTGACAAGCTTTTGTTTGTAGTAAGGCAGGTCTTTATTTTTGAGTGAGATGCAAAGAAAAGTTTAAAAGTTACTAATTTTTGTTTTTACAGCATTACTTGTTGCACTTTTGGGTCTGATAAAATGTTACTATTGACTGCCACTGGCTGGTAGCCTGTAAGAACTTTGGCTTTATTAAGCCTTAACACATTTGAACAGGTCAGTTAGCTACAGAAACCAAACTGAAGAGCCACTCCCATGATTGATCTGAATCTGGAAACAAAAGGAAATCAAAGTGAATTGAGCTGCGAGTGATAGTGAAAATGCTTCCTCAAAATTAATGTGTTAAACATTATTTGTTGCATAACATGAATCATTTGAATCTGAAAGAAAGAATTTTGTTCCACTTATCACTGCATCATTTTTTTTGTTAAATACACATGGTGACAAAATGAAGTATGCATTAAGATAAAGTCAAGTAAATAGTATTACGACAACACCAAGAGAAAAACAAAATAAATATCCACCCATCCAAATATGTATCCACACACACACACGTATGAGTATATGGTTATGGCGTTAACGTCATTTTAACAAGATTAACGCTGACAGCACTGATATATATGTGTGTCTTACATCATTTGTGTGTCTCTGGATGTATTTCACAAACTCAGCAACTTCCTCATTTTCTTCAATGAAGACACCTTCAAAGTTCCCCTGCTCTGAAGTGCTGAACGAACACAGTGACAGTTGTTTGAAAAGAAACATCAAAATACAATTTTTGTACAAATCCATATTTGATTTATGTCCACAATGCATAACGTACCTTGCATTTGATTGAAAGCGATAAAGCTTGCGGTTTCCATCAACTGACACGGCGAGCATGTCTGGAGTGCAGGCAGGGCAGCTAAAGCATGGCTCCTTGCACATCCTGTCCACTTCACACTTTACAGCACTCCACTCCAAGAAACTTTTACTGACGGCATCAGCTGATATTCGGCCAGTCTTTTAAGTAGAGGACAAACAACAGAATATTCAAGGACAGTCATCATAAGATTAGATTAGACTAGATTTCATGTTGTTTTCAAAGCGGTCTGGTAAATCCAAATGACCTTTGACAGGTGCCCACATATACTGCGGGCCGAGGGTAATTCAAAACAATGTAGCAATGTACAATTTGCACTAAAACCTGCAAACACATCTATTGTGTATGTAGTGTGTGACAAAAGAGCAACTTACCATTTATGGTTACAAGAGCCACAATTGCACCGGGTGAAACCTCAACGTTACCTGCTGGGCAGTCACACACAGTCTGGCCTTTGCACAGGCAACAGCCGAACTAACATTAAAACACACAATATATACAAAAAGAATTAGAAATGAACTGATACACAATAAATATACAATAACAGCACACACTCATAGTACATAGCAAGAAATGCATAGGACTTAAAAACCGTACCTATTGGCCTGTGAAACTCTGATGAAGGCTTCAAAAACCCTCCTGTTACTGCCTCTCTGCTGTGCAGGACAAAGCGTGTGTGAACTGCAAGATCACAGTCAGCACAAAGGAATGGAAGAGGCAGGCAGTCCAGACACCTCACAACTACTTGTTTGCCACACTGACACACACGGTGTGACTGTGGATCCAGAGTAGCTAACATATTGTCTATAAGACAAGGCCTGGCCTCTTTCCACTTTTGCAAGGACACCATGTTTCTGATCTCCCAGTGAGTAGCAGCTGCCTCAGACGACGTCTCACAAGTCATGGCTGCGTCCTCTTCTCCTTCCTCCAACCACTGAAGGAGCTCCTGACGAAGCACCTCAGTTCCACACACTAACAGAAAATAATAAAGAAACTCTTCCACAAAGTGAAAAACACTCTAGGCAGTATGTTTCTTAGGACTGCACAAAAGCCCTGCCTAACTCAACTATAACAACAAATATAAAAGTAAACTTTAAAAAAGGAATAACAACATATAAAAGAAGGTAAAGTACCTTTTGTTGGGTTGACACTGGCAACATAACTAGGTTCTTCACGTGGACACTGATGCTGATCTGCAGACACTGGGGGGAAAAAGAGATTGAAGAATATTTACTTACTGAAATTCTTTGGTGAAAACAAGTTGTGAGATAAAATCAATGGTTGTGAGAACACTGACCACATGGCAACTAGTACTTCGACTGGATGATGGTCTTTGAGGAATAAAATCTCCCTGTCTGTCACGTTTTTTCCAGAGCACTGGTCTTGGCTGAGGTTCACTCTGTGCATCATTCTACGCAATTAACGAGGAAAAAATGCAACACCTAAAATACAGTCTATGATTAAAGCGTGGTGGGGGCGGCATCACAGGCATGGGCAGAAAAAAACCAAAAGAAAACGTTCATGCTGAGCCACAGCTGTAAAGCTGCTGGTCATAATATCAGTTTGGATATGTGGTGAGAGGGAAACATGAAGATGAAACCAGGAGATGTCCTTACTGAATCATCAGAGCTGAACAGGTGATGGAGAAACAGGTTTACCTTTCAGGTGAAATGAATGAGTTGAAGGGAAGTTATGAACTGTTTCTGAGAGACAAATAACACCAGGATCCTTTTTTGTGTAGCTGACAGCTGGTAATTGTGCAGGGGCGAGTTTAGCAAAGTGTTGCCAGGGGGGCAGGTAGGGCATTAACAGGGAGAGGGGGGCACAAAGAAACACTTTTCTTTCTTATTATCTGAATCTTACAACCAAAGTTTTTATCTGATGTAAAATGTATAGAAATCATACATATACCAACAAGACTGTACATCAGTGTCACAACAGCGTTTGTTTTCATTCAAAGGCTTTATGGCTTTAATACCTGGTGGGCCGGTCTCTAGTCAAAATGCCCGGGCTGAGTTTTTGTCCCAGTCCAGCCCTGGCCAATGGGGAAACAAACGCCGACACTGCGGTGCAGTCTCGGACGACAGTACACCTAAAGCTGGGCAGACACTGTGCGATTTTCAAACTGCACGATTGACTCGCAGGGGTTATAAGTTCGTAGGTCACGATGCAGGTCTCACACTATACCGCCCGATGCTCTGATGCGACCTGAGTGCTCACACTGTGCCTCCATAACATGAAGATTATAACAGAAAATCTGTCGCTCTCTCTGTCTTTCACTCACACAGACACACCACCATCAACTTTGCTAAATTGCTAATGAAAAACATTGATCAGGCAGCTGTGATTGAGCAGCAGTGTAAATCTAACTATTTTCACGTTTGTTGTGGTCGTGATAATTTTGTGATGCCACATCGAAAAGGCTCGGATGAGCTTTCCGAAGTTCCACAAGTTGTGCCTCCATCGCTTGTGTCCAGATCACACGCTGCACAGCCGTGCTGCTCCGTCTTTTCACCGATGTTTACATGTTTCCGCGTGAGCAGTGTGAGCGGCTGCGGTGACACCCTGACGAGCGAGCAATGTTTGTTCGCTCAGAGAAAGAAAAAAAGGCTGCAAAAGTACAGGGAGGAATGGGAAAAGGGAAACACCTGGCTGGGAAAGGTCACCATAACACCTATAAAGCGCACTGCACTGTGTGCCGGCGCACTTTTTCCATAGGCATGCTTCTAATGGTGGGCACATGAAGAACGTGAGGGGCGTGAAAGCTCGGGGAACCCTTAACCAATTTCTTGTCCACCAGGCCACGGCAGAAGCAGATATGGTATGTAAACACTGGTTTGTTTTTTAAACCCTCTGGTTAAGGTTAATATGGGCATGTGCAGTGAATATCAGCGCTATGTGGCCAGAAGTGTGATATTATAATTTATTTTGTGTAATAAACAACTGCAAGGATAGATGATTACAACAAATAGATCACTAATACATAAAAGTAATACATAGATGAATAATGATGATGAGTTAAGATGCGTAATCATGGGAACAAGTGGGTTTACAAACAGGAGCAGCTGATTAGCTTTAGAAAAGCTGAAATAATACCTCAACTGAAGCCAATTGTACTAAATGCACTAAATGTGCACAGTTACAAGAATATTTTTGTTCTATTGTTTTCTATTAATTTATATAATTTTAAGTTAAGCAGGACAGAGTTCTTTTAAAGAAAGATTTACTTATATTCTCAAAAGTTAAGCATGACAGGCTTCTGTTTAAGAAAGAGACCTGTTTTACTGTGTTAATGGTGTCATTTTGAGCTAAAAATAAATGGCCAAATGATCATTTGTTTCCCATATGGTCATATCACAAAGAATACGCATCTGCTTAAATCAAATTCAAGTCAAATGGTTAAAAAAATAATTTCACACACAAAAAAAAGAGCTAAAAAATTCACCACACTGGGAAGGGTGAAGACAACTGGGTTGCCCGGCCCTGGCCACGAGGTGTCCCTTATTTATTTTTCAGGGAGTTGGCAACCCTATGTCTTCATGATCGAAATAACTTGAACACAAACACAAACAAACAAAGAGGAAGACCGAACCGGAAGGAAAAAACTACAAGTCCCAGCATCCGCTGTGTTTAGGGAGGAGTAGTGAAAGTGAAAGTATTGAGCCTCCGTTGAGGAGGAAGGTGGAGCTGAGGCAGGTGAGCAAAGGCGTAGATTTTGCATGGACGGGAGGGACGTGTCCCCACCAATAATTTGATCTCTTCGAGAAAAGAAAAACAAACCCGATAGAAAGAAAGAAAAAAACAATCTGTCAACGTCTCATTCACCCAGCGGTGCAGAAAGAGTTAAATTATGTTCTCTACTGGAGTCCTACGTCATGTGACAAATATGGCCAATGTGATTGGCTGTGCCTTTCAGGGAGCTCTGTTTAGTAGTGATGTGCGATACCACTGATTTCCTTTCCGAACCGATACCAAGTAATCTCGAGTAATCGGTGATACTGATCCGATACGGATACTCTGTACAAAAACGTAATGTTTCATTGCATTACATAATACAATATATAATTGTATTGTGTAATTGTAATAATAACATAACCATATTGCTTCATAATGATTAGAGCACATCAGACAACTTGTTTTTATTGCTTAATAATGCAGAATAATCATATAGAAATTAAAAAAACTGACGTTGTGCTATTTGAGCATGTTGCCTGCCTGCAGCACTAAAGGACTCTGCGAGAGACGTCTGTCTCGCTCTAGCAGCACCTGTCCCTGTCCTCCTCTTCAGTTCACCTCAACATAAGCTCATCATATTCTGTGATGTGATTTACTCCGAGGTGTTTGACGACGTCAGTGCTGTTGCCACAACACCTCACTGTTTTGCCACATATATCACAAACCGCGCCTGGGCTGTTTGTGGAGGTAAAACGCGTCCACACAGGACTCTGTTTGCGCTCAGCCATTGTTGTGAGTGTGCACGCCATGGGCTGCGACACATTTATACAGCCGTATTTCGCATATGACTATGAAAGGCGTAAGAGGAAGTAGTTCCTTCCAAATTAGACGATCCGAATGATATAGTTTCTTTCCACTGCGTTCATTTTAATGGAAAAACTACAAATTTACCCCAGAGTACTAAAATATCGATATTATAATATGAGAATCGATTCTAGAACATAAATTGCTGGTATCGGAAGAATCGATATTTCAGTATCGATCCGCACACCACTACTGTTTAGTTTTAGCAGCGGCAAGCCTGCGCTGCTAGGGCCTGCAAGGAGCAGAGGTGGGTGGCAGCAAAAAGGAAGAACCTGGATATAAGAAAGTGTTTTTCAAAGAAACCTGTAAGTTACTTAAAGTCAAGCTCACTCATAAAATGTGTCCGTCACAATAACATTACAGGCTATGCTAGGCTTTGGCCCACATCAGTCTAAAATTGTATGTAACCATGAATAACGTGTTTTGGAAACTAACTGCACAACAGGCAGCACTATTAGTTCTCTCAGTCTCTGAGCAGCATTTCTAATTTTGATTGAAACTGTCAGAGAAAACGGCAGCGTCGAGCAAGCCAGGATATTAGTTTACAGAGGTTGTTAAAATTATATGTCTAATGTTAAAATGTTGGTGACACAATAATTTCATCCTAATGGCACTGACATATTCATAGGGTTCATTTTTGAGACAAAATATAACGAGGTAGTCATGATTTTGCAAATAAATAAAAATAAAACCTTGTAGTGCAGTTTGCACAAATTGTTTTAAAAATGCACTCAGCCTACAAACATTACTGACGAGTCAAGATCTGCACAAAGTGACAGAAACACCGAAGCAGCTCCACATTTTATTCTTATTGTCACGTATGTTCTATTTGTCAGGTGACAGAAGAACCAACACAAAGCTCAGAGAGTAATGGTGACACAAGATCACAGGTGAAAATAAAAAACTTAAAATAACCCGGTTGCACAAATATGCACACCCTTAAACTAATACTTTGTTGCAGCACCTTTGCCTTTTATCACTCTAATCAGTCTTTTTGGGTAGGAACCTATTAGCATGGCACATCTTGATGTGGAAATATTTGCTCACTCTTTTTTGCAAAATTCACATATAAAACTATGAATTGTAATTTTAAATGGTTTAAAAGCAGGTAGAATAGCATATGTACACAGCAAATCCAGCATGTCCAAATTAACACTGTCGGATTTGATTTCAACACTATTAAAGTGTCTATATGGATCCACACCAGAGAGTGTTAATTTAACTCTTTTTGGAGAGTTGGTACGTTAACTCTGATTTAGTGTTAAACACCAAATCTGTCTGGAGTTGATAATTTAACACTTGGTGTTAAGAGTTTATATATTAACTCTCAAAGAGTATTTTAGTTTAACTACGTAAGAGTTATCTTCTACAAGTCATGCATCAACAAGAAAATAAGCTACTTGACTATGAAGGAAGATCCCGACGAAAAAATTTAAGGATCTATAATGTCCCGGAAGGAGCCGAGGGCTCGTCTATGGTGGACTTTGTGGAAAAACTACTGCGGGACACTCTGAAGATAAACCCTAACGAGGAGTTTGGCATCAAGAGAGCACATCGGGCGCTGGCATTAAGACCCGCCGGAGACAGGCAAGATAAAACGCGATCAATAATAGTCAAATTTCTCCGCTATAGGGTTAAAGAAGAGATCCTACGTAGAGCTTGGGAAAAGAAGAAAGTTTTTCTGAATGGGAAATTAATATTCTTTGACCATGATTACCCTCCAGTAGTACTGCAGAAGAGAAAGGAGTACGTAGAGGCGAAGCGGGTGTTAAAGCAGAAAAATATCCGCTTCCATACTCCGTTCCCGGCAAAACTACGAGTGTTTTATGAGGATGGAATAGTTCTGTATCAGACGGCGGAGGAGGCGACTACAGACATGAAGGACAGAGGACTTCCAGTTAATGTGACTACATCGAAGGAGAGTCTGGTCGAGCAGCTGTCCCGTACCGCCTGGGAAACCACGAGAGGATCAACTCAGCGAGGGACAGACGACGAACGAGAGAAAGATATCAGGGCGAGACTGCGAACCTTCAGAAGACAGATCATGCCCTTGTCAGAGGAGCTATAAGTACTGTTGGACGTTAAAATGAGGTAAAAATACGCGGTGTTAAATATATTTCAAGATGCTTGTGTGTATATCTTTACCCCAATTGGATGAGATTATACAGATATAAGCGAGAGACGCATAAGGACACACTTTTTGTGTAATGAACAACGACTTTGTTTTCTTCCGCCTCAAGTGCCATGATGGGGGCCCTCAGCCCATATATGGGAGAGGCTTTCCCTCACAGCTAGACGTTTTCTCTAGCTCAGGGTCATTTATCAGAGACCCCAGCCTTGGAATCACAGTTTTTTGTTTGTTTTTTTTCTCTGTATTTGATGTTTATGTTTGATATTTTTGTTTGTTTAGGGAGTAGATCTGATAAGTTTAATTTTACTTGTTTTATGGACATACGCTGATTACATATGGCTAGTGATAAAGTAAAATTTCTATCTTTCAATGTTAATGGGCTGTTAAATCCAATTAAACGTACTAAAATCCTAACTAAATTGAAAGCAGAACAAGCCCATATAGTCTACTTACAGGAGACCCAATGACAGATAAGGAGCACGTAAAATTAAAGAGAATGGGTTTTACTAATCTGTTTTTTTCTTCATACAAATCAGGACATAGGAGAGGAGTTGCAATCCTTATTTCAAGCAAATTAAACTTTGAAAAAGTATCTGAAATGGGTGATAAAGAGGGCAGATTTATTCTAGTAAAAGGAAAAATAGATGGGAATTTGATCACCCTCTTAAATGTTTATGCCCCGCCAGAGAGTGATATTAGCTTCTTCCAAAGGAGGATCTGTGGAGGGGATTTAAATATACACCTGCAGCCAAAATTAGACTCGTCTAGCAAGAAAACATACGATATGAAATCCCCATATATCAAAGTGAATGCACTTTTTGAGGAGGTAGGATTAATTGACATATGGCGAGACCTTTTTCCTAATAGAAGGGACTATACTTACTACTCTGCCCCACACTCTCTTTATACAAGGATAGATTATTTTATAACATTTGGTAAAGATAAGGATAAAATATATACTTGTGGAATTGGAACGATAGATATAAGTGACCATGCACCAATATATTTATCCATTGATTTTAACTTACGGTTAAAAAATAATACATGGAAATTGAACTCAAGTCTATTGAATGATTCACCTTTCAAGGCACAAATTAAATCAGAAATTAGTCTCTTTTTAGAGTTCAATGATACCGGAGAAGTACCACCTCCCATACTATGGGATACTCTGAAGGCGGTACTAAGAGGGAAAATTATAGCAATAGCTTCATTTAGGAAAAAAGATAAGAATAGAAAATTAGAAGAGTTGAGTAAGAAACTAAAGGAATTAGAAAGAAGACATAAAAGGGACTCAACACAGGATATATTAAGGGATATCAAAAACATTAGGAACGAAATTAACAATCTAGCCACACAAGAAATCAAGAAAGATTTAATGTTCTTGAAACAGAGACAATATGAAAGTGGCATTAAATCTACCAAAATATTGGCGTGGAAATTGAAAAAAAAGATAGCGGAAAATACAATTTATAAAATTAGGGACCCAAGTACAAAAGTGATAAAAAATAAATTAAATGAAATACAGGAAGCCTTTGAAAGATTTTA
This sequence comes from Rhamphochromis sp. 'chilingali', assembly GCF_963969265.1. Taxonomy (NCBI): domain Eukaryota; kingdom Metazoa; phylum Chordata; class Actinopteri; order Cichliformes; family Cichlidae; genus Rhamphochromis; species Rhamphochromis sp. 'chilingali'. The sequence continues at coordinate 10,995,884 of NC_137929.1, forward strand.
TAAAACCCTATACTCTGAAGCCCCGGGCGGGACTGAAGCTCAGATGGATAGCTTTCTGAACTCTCTAGACCAGGGGTGGGCAATCTCAGTCCACGAGGGCCGGTGTCCCTGCAGGTTTTAGATCTCACCTTGGGTCAACACACCTGAATCACATGATTAGTTCGTTACCAGGCCTCTGGAGAACTTCAGGACATGCTGAGGAACTAATTTAGCCATTTAAATCAGCTGTGTTGGTTCGAGGAGACATCTAAAACCTGCAGGGACACCGGCCCTTGTGGACTGAGATTGCCCACCCCTGCTCTAGACTTACCCACTCTAGATGAAGAACAAAATCAAGCAATGACAATGAATATAACTGAAGAAGAATTAAAAGCTGCAATTAATAGGCTTAAATTAAGTAAATCACCAGGACCAGATGGTTACACGGCAGAGTGGTATAAAGAATTTAAAAAGGAACTGATACCTGTTTTACTGCCTACATTGAATTGGGTTTTGAAAAAGGCACAAATGTCCCCCAGTTGGAAGGAGGCAATTATTTCAGTTATACCAAAAGAAGGCAAAGATAAAATGGAATGTGGATCTTTCAGGCCAATCTCTGTCCTTAACGTGGACTATAAACTTTTCACATCTATCATGGCCAAACGGCTAGAAGAGTTCCTACCAATACTGATATGTAACAATCAAACAGGTTTCATACATCAACGCCAAACACAGGACAATACACGAAAGACACTACACATTATGGACCATATACAAAAACACAAAATCAAAGCAATTGTGATGAGTGTAGACGCTGAAAAAGCCTTTGACTCTGTCAACTGGAAGTTCCTTTACAGGGTATTATATAAATTTGGCTTTCATGATATGATTATTAAAACTATACAAGCACTATATGATAATCCTACAGCCAGGATCAAAATTAATGGATGCCTATCCAACAGTTTTACCCTAAAAAGGGGCACTAGACAGGGCTGTGCATGGTCACCTTTACTTTTTGCACTATACTTGGAACCACTAGCTCAATCCATCAGGCAAAACAAGGACATTAAGGGAATTTTTATCAAAGGGACACAATATAAACTGGCTTGCTACGCGGATGACATTTTGATCTACCTTGGACACCCAACATATTCTTTACCCAAGCTGATGCAGTCATTTGAACAATACGGCCAATTATCAGGCTATAAAATTAATATAGGTAAAACCCAGCTACTCTCATATAACTACAGCCCACCAGAAGAAATAAAATGTAGTTACCCTCTGGTATGGCAAACGGAGTTTTTTAAATATTTAGGCATAAATTTACCGAAAGATCTTACAAAACTATTTGAACAGAATTACCTACCCTTATACAAAAAAATAAAGGAAGATATAGTAAGATGGAATTTAATTCCTTTCTTTAGCTTTAGTTCAAGAATTGATTCTATTAAAATGAATATATTGCCAAGATTTTTGTATCTATTTCAAACCCTACCAATAGAGATTAACCAAAGTCAATTTAATGAGTGGGATAAAATGTTATCTAGATATATGGCAAGGTAAAAGACCAAGGGTTCGCCTTAAAACACTACAGCTGGCTAAGCAAAAGGGAGGATGGGGCCTCCCTGACCTCAGATATTATTACTTTGCAGCGCAGATGAGAGCAATAATATGCTATCTTGAGGGATTATTGGAGAGAAATACATAATGCCTTACAGGATATCTTTAAACGCGAAATACCCCTCGAGAGTAAGACTATGTTCTTTGGATATATACCTCAGGAATGGCCTAAATATGATAAACATTTAATAAATATTTTACTGGTGGCCTGTAAAAAGAATATCACCAGAAAATGGTTATCCCCAGAGAGCCCAAACATAAGTACATGGATGGAAATCACAATGGAAATTTATAACATGGAAAAGATAACATCTTCTGTTAACCACAAGCTGGAGAAATTTACATCATACTGGGAAAACTGGGTCAAATATATCACGCCTCATAAGTCAGATTTTATTATTACAAACCAATAATTATGATGTATGTATATATATTTATAGGATCACCCCCTACCAACACATCCGTGTTTTTGTTTTTTTTGTTTTGTTTTTTTTAGGTTTGTTAGTTTTGTTTTTTGTTTTTTTTTTGATTTTCGGATTATGTGATGGTTTCAATTACTTCTATAGCTGTAAGTATTCTTCCCTTATGACTTGGATGTAAATTAAAATACTATTTCAGTATCTAAGGCAGATAACCTAAGTATGAAGAATGCTTACATGATGTACATATTGTGAATGCCTGCTTCTGAAACCTTAATAAAAATATGAATTAAAAAAAAGAGTTATCTTCTAATTAATTATAAAAAGTGGGAATTTTACTGTTCTGAACTTTTAGAAATTTATTTTGGAAATAAACATTTACTAAAAAGACGCAACGGTTTTTGAAAAACATTTGTTCTGAACTGTGCACCACAATTTCAAAACATTTTCTGAAAGATGAAACAGTGTACATGTTCTCACTTTCATTAGAATTGTGTTTATCAAAAGGTCTGACATAGGTGAGCTGGTAAATGCAAATAACAGCATTCTCATCACTTATTTCTTCAATACAATATGCATGTCCTTCATTCATCCCTTTGTGGAACTTCAACGCACTTCTGCTCTCTCCCATATTCCATCTTCACAAGCATATCCTGTGCGGAGATTGAATAAAAATTAGTTGACACTAATTAATGGCACAAATAATCCAGTAAACAACTGCAGCACAGTAAAAAAAAAAAGGAATCCTCTTTGAGCCACTATTTGTGTAAAGTATTTTCCCAAAAGACAAGGACGCAGGAAACAGGTAATACTGAACTAAATGTAAAACCTCAACCTTTTTAATTTTTACCTAAACCGTGTGCACAAAACTCTGGAGGGATCTATGCTAACGTAGAATCCAGTCAGGACGCCTGCTACTGCTGTTTGCTCATTTTTTTTTATTTTATGGGCGATCGTTTTCAGGCTTCAAGCAGCACCATTATACCAACATTTCACATTCTAGACATTGTTTTAGGTGTATTTGACCAAAAGTTTGACTGAAAATTCACATGCAAGCTTTTTTCAAGGCTGTGGTATTTGCCCGCAAACAATACCTTTCAGCTAGCTAAAACAGAATATTATGCTATCAGCGAGCAACATGGCTAATGCCTTTCACACAGCTTTGTCTCAACTCCAAAGAGCCACAGAAGTAAAAGCTAATAGAAATAATTGAAACAATCTTTGAAAAAATGACTTACCAAGCATGGCAAACAACTCAAATATGTAGAGCAAAGTGTTCTGAAACGGCTTCACTTCAGCTTCGATTGGAGCCGTGCTGGGGGTGGAGTCTGTGAATTTACTCTGTTGGTGTCATAGCCCCTCTAGGAGTTCAGAGTTAAGAGGTCAAGAGTTAATGTTTCCATTGTAACACCTCCAGATTTGACAGAGAAACACTCATTTTTAACACTCGATTTTAACTACTATCATTTTACACCTCAGAGTTACATTAAAAGAATGTGACTCTACTTAGAGTAAAATTAACTCTACTTTTGCAAGAGGACTATTAACACCAAAACATTTAACACTTTTGAATTTGCTGTGTAGGCAAGTATACTTCTCCTTTTTTATCAAGAAGCAAAGACAAAAAGGGGAACAAAAGAAACAGGGCAGGGTTCGGTGGTTGAATCATCCGTCCCCACCAATGCCAAAACCAAATCTACGCCTTTGCAGGTGAGTGTTAACATGAATATGTTTCTTCTTATGACATAAAATAATTCCACACTGTTCGTGTCTGTGGGTGAAATGTGAGGCCGGTCGGCTCCTCTGAGCGCTGGTTTCCTGTAAGTAGAGAGGAAGTGAGTTTAGCTGAGCCTCCGTTTAGTGTGAGAGAGCAGGAGGAGAGTGAGAGCTGTGCTGAGGCAGGTGACATTACTGTGTCTCTGTGGCGGGAACAACAGGCTCCGTCAGTGGAGGCAAAAATAATCAGACTTTGGTTTTTCAAAGGAAACAACTTTATGTCGGAAGTTCCCGCACGCTCATTGGATAACGATGTGTCAATCTCGAGCTATTAGCCAATGAGCGTGCGGATTCACAGAAAGACCCGCCTTTATCACGGGACTTTAAAAACTACAATGGCGACAGAAACTCAGTGAGTGGAGTTCAGGGTGACGTTATGAAACTGTGACGTTTGAGCCACTTCCTGTTGTCAGTCCCAGCGTCCTGATCACCGAGGTTTCTGTTGCTCTGATATCTGATATTGATTATATTGGTAAACAGGCTGTAGCATAAACATCAAACACAGTGTGGAGCAGGGAAATTATTTTACTGCTATTGTTAAAGAATAATCATCATCACCATTGCATTAATAATATAATCTGTAGTTTATATTGCATTCAGAGGTTGAACAGTGTGTCTTTCAGAAAAGGCTAAAAGTCACAGGCTGACAGGAAACAGGCTTGCAGAGAGTTTGCAGAAGTGAAACCAGTCTTAGGTTATTTTGAGCAGCAGGCCAGACGAGGCCATTTGAATTACTAGGTTATTCAAATTGATCATTGCTTTAACAATGTAACAGATAGCTTTAAGATGGCCTTAAGATGTTTATGCATTCAAGTTATTATATTAATTTTGTATTTCAGATGCAGTTATAACTATTTTATACATAATGCATATCTGTGCTTATTTGAGTTGATGTTCAGGTTCATTAATGGTCTAAAGCTTCACTAGTGAGAGTGTCTAGATGATCCATGCTGAGGGAAAACTAGAACATAGAAGGAATTGCAATACATGCTTACAAAACACTTATATCAGTTTATTTTAATATCTTTTATATGTTCATATTCTTGTATTAAGCTTTTAGTAGGGGTTCTTGATTAAAACATTTATTTAGTAGATGACATATCCATAGTTTTAGTTCAGTTATTACATATCTGAGAGTGGCTTCTGTCTCTCTGTCTAGAGGTCAGGAGCTAGTCGCGAGGTGAAATAGGGTGCAATTGTGGTTAGCACACAGACACACACACACTCAGTTAGAGAGAATCATTTATAGGTAAAAGTTTAATCATGTTTTGCTTGGGGTTGCAAAAAGAGCAGTTTGTCGCAGAACTGCTGCTGAGGTGCCAAGATGACAAGCGAGCATCCGGCAGTGACAGGAAGCACCTGTTATGAAGATAGAAGACAATTGTTCTTTTAAATTGTGTCAAAAGTCGTTGTGGTTTTGATATTGACGTATGTGTATATATCCTGTCTGTGACGCATGAAGGGGCGTCAGTAAATCAAGCCCTGACGGTATAAAATCTGTGTATGCTTTGAGGAAGTCGAAGATCAATTGCTGTCTGTAGCGATCTTCCCACACGTGTGTATTCATTAAAAATCATTGTTTGACCAAGAGCTTCTGGACCAAGGGTGGTTTGTACTCTCCTTCATCAATTTTGAACCTTAACATTTGGGGGCTTCGTCCGGTGGTTGAGGAGGGAGGATTGGAGGTGTAGATGGTGAAATTTGGTGGTCCGTTGTGGTCAGACAGGCAGGCGTGACCCGGCAACCAAACTGAGGGGACAGGCGCCTTTAAAAAGAGGTAGGCACAGGCCTGTTGATTTTATCCGAAGTGTGCTGAATTGGATGATAAAATTAAATGTCTATTCAGTAAAAGTTGCCGGTAAATGTCTGTTTTGATTTTGATGAAAAATCTCATGAGTTGAAGCAGTTAGAGTTCTGCTAAGAAGAAATGAAAGCAGTTAGAGTCTGCTTAAGCAGTTTGAGTCTGCTAGGAAAAGTTTAAATACTGGGTTGAAGTCCCAAAGAAATTGAGTTAGAGTCTCAAGTAGTTTGGTAGGGAATTTGGTCATTTTGTGGGTTTAAGTCCCGGTTGGTCATTAGGTCAGACCTTTGTTGGTCATTTTGTGGGTTAGAGTCCCCATTGTCCATCAGGGTCGATCTGCCTCAGTCATACACTTGTTTTGGGTGTTGATTGTTGTTTCAAAGTATTATAAATTATTTTAGGACGGCAGTTAGAGTCTGCTAGGAAGCGCAGTGCTCAGAGGTAATGCTTGCCAATGCCAAGGACGCTTAGGCATTGTCCTCGAAGAGGGATAGTCAGTTGGTCACTGTGGAGTTTGGGGCACTCCAGAATCACTAGGTGTTAGAGTCTCCTTACCGTTTGGAACGGTAGTCTGCGCTTTTTTGGTCAGGAGAAGTTGGACTTCGGGCGTGTAACTTTAACTTAAAACTTCGGGGTAAGCCTTGGCTGTGAAATGCCAAAAAATAGAGCTTCAGGCAAAGTTTGGGTTGGTTGACGCTTTTAAATTGAGTTGTTAGGGACTTTAGAGATGAGGCCAGAAACTGTTGGACAGATACTGGTTAATTGATTACAAAAAAGTTGGACTTTTTCGGTGGGACCGTTAACTTAAATTTGTCGAAATTGTGTAGGCGCTAAAGCTGACAGATCTGGCAGTAGTTGTAAATATAAGACGTCTTTGTAATATAAAGTGAGAGGAGGCTGTGTGTCGAGTCAGTAATGCACTGACTGTCTGCTGCCATTTTTCGACGGTGTGTGTGAGTGTGAAAATGCAAATGAGTAAGTAGTGAACTGTTTAAACCACAGTTGGTTTTACAAATACTGCTGCAAACATTGTTGAGTGTGTGTTTAAGATGCCATTTATGTTTATTAGAGGACTATAAATAAAGTTTTGAGTTGCCATAGTGGATGTATAGTAATTGACTGAGTTTGGATGTAGATATATAAATATATTGAGTGCACTGTATATACTTAAGACTAACACATTACTTTCAGTAGTAACTTTTCTCCAGCATTAGTTGCTGGTGTGTTTTATTTTTTCAATTTTTTGTGTGTGCGGTGAGAATTAATGGAGGTTTCAATTTTTCGTTTGTTTGTTTTTGACTTGCTCTTTCTGATTATGATAAGCATGTCTAAAGTACTCTTAGGAAAGTGTGTTTTGAGTTATATTCCTCAACTCTGGTCACAGTTTAAGTGTGAATGCGGTGACTAGAAGGTTTTGAATGAGGAATAAAGGTGTGAGAGGTATTTGTTTGGTGATGTAAAGTAGGATGTTTTAAAGTTTGAAAGTGTTTTTAATTTGAGAGAGGCATGAGTGATGTTATAAGAGTTTGAGTTTCTTTTTCTTTCAGTTCAAGAACGCATAAGTACATACACTTGGTACACCCGTTTACTCTTTGACTTTATTAAAACAGACGGTGTATTTGAGTCTGAATTTCAGTAATTGTATGTTGATATGGTAATTTAGTTTATGTTAGGTGAAGGAGATGTCCATCTCTGCGTCTTGCAGGATTGAAAGTGAGCACGTTGAAGGTTGTGATGTGAATGCTGTGAGTACTCGATTTGAATGATTCTGTGTGATTTGAACAAAATAATAAATAACTAATAATAATAACTCATAGGCGAGTGTGTGAACAGAGGAAGTCTGCAGAGTGTGTGTGCGTAAAAAGAGGGTGTATTGTTTTTACATCAAGGTTTAGTAGAACTAAAGTAGAACGTTACAAACAGATAAAAAAAAAGTAAAATGAAGAGAGAAAATAACTGACAATCACATTAATGAATAGAAAACATACATACACAAAGTGCCATATGTGAAATTATTCGAGGAAAGAATCAGAAGCGAGATAGTTTAATATAAGATGCAATGAAGGAAGCAGCTTACACTCCTTTAATTTCCAGAGCCAGTGTGTTCCCTATGCTCATAGCACCCCTGCCCACTTGGCCCCCGTATCAGGCGAGTATGGAAGGCTGGATAGCCCATGACGGGTAAGATCCCACCTCGAAACCCTGGGACAACCTAAGGCAGGCACAGTCACGATTACTCGGCCTCCTGTGACCTCAGACTCACTGGTGAGATGAAGTGAAGAAGACGGGACCTCACGGGTAAAGCCGCTGGGCTGAGGCAGAGGGGGAGAGTGGCAAGTGGAGCCCTACCTTCTGGCTGAGGAGCAGGAATGCTGTTAATAAGGTGGGAACTTAAAATTTGGGTTAGCAAATTTGGGAAAGAGAACTGACGGCTTAAGTGGAGAATTGTGCAGGAGTCGGACACACTGCAAAAGCAACATATGCAAATTCACATACACAAACAGAAAATGCATTAACCTTAAAAAGACAAGACAAGCTCATGGAGATTAATGCATAGACACTGATTAAACCTGGCTTAGAACACAAGATATGCAATGAACATCAGCTTGCTACTTATATGAGTGGTAGAATGGTGTGACTGGTTAATAGAATACATTTGAGTTTGTAGTTGAGGAATAACTCAAAGAAGCTATATGACAAAGGGAGTTATGAAAATAAAAGTGATTAAAGTAGTTTTAAAAAGAGTGACTTAGGAGTGCTCTCTCGTACTGAGTGATCAAAACCAGTGATCACTGTAGAAAGAAATAAAGTGATTTAATAAGGTGGTAATGTTTAAACATATGTTTCTGTTGTTACAGCAACTCATTGAGAGATGACTCAGTATGCAAATTAGCTGGAGTGAGTGGTGACGGAGGAACTTCCTGTGTGTGTGTGTGTGTGACTGAGGAAGTGACTTTCAGAAGAGGAAGCATAGCAGAGAAGAGAAGTGCAGATTTGGGTAGGAAATTTATAGTTTAGTGATATGTTGTTGTAAGGGGGGTTATGTTTTATGCTGAATTGAAGTATGTTAAAGTGCATAAAGGGGGTGATTTTTGTGGGCAAATTGTGTGGTTTTAATGAGACTTTCGGTGTATTGAGGAGGTGAAATTATGTGGTGGCAAAACTTGTGTGTTTAAGGTTGTTGAGGTTGTTGGGGTGATGGGTTGATTCTGTCAGTTAGGTTAGGGTTGTTGTTGTTTTTGTTTTTAATAGAGGGAGTTTTAGGAAACATGGACATGTCTAAGAATTGGCCCATTATTTTTAACAGTGCACTTAAAGAAAACCTGCCAGGTGATTTTGTTTTGTGTTTTGTGAGCTAATGATCAGCTCTATTTTTTCTCATTTCTGTTCTAAGCAGGCCTGCAACAGCGCTGACAAATTCTCGGGGAGAGCAAATGTAAGGGGGGCTTTCCAGATTACAACTGGCTAAGGAGAAAGCTACCTGTGATCAGGTCTAAGTCCCTGTAAAAAGGATTGTGGCGATTCAATCCAGTCCAAAAGCATAAAGAAATATTTTCCTATGGAAAATAAAAAATGAGCTCATTTTGCCGAGGGTGGAGAATCTGATCTGAAGCTCCACTATTAGCAAATATATGGTGTGACTGAATGTGAATGTGTGTGACTGGATGAAGGTGGGGGAATGAATAAATGTGGACAAACAATTGGCTTCTACCAGAGAAAATTTCTGTTTTGTTGACTGGGGTTAGATTATGGGATTATAGTATATTGTTGGGAGAATGCCAAATGTTAAAGGGGAAACATTTTCGGTTATGACTCAGTTACCATTAATTGGAGGAACACATGACTGATAATTGTTCTGTTTTAAGTTTATTTTTATGACATAGATTGGAACATGAGTGGGGAAAACTGAGCATTTTAAGTTCTGTATAGTATTGTGGATGTATAGTATTTTTGACACATGAAATGTGTCAAAAATAAAAGGGGGAATTTAGGGTTTAATAATTTAGGATTATTTCAGGACTTTTTGGGGTTTTTTGGTCATTTGGGTATGGTAAAACTGAAACTGTTATTTTTATGTTAAGGTTAAAGGATTAAAGAACTGAATCCTGTTTAGAAGATACAATGCCAGTGTTTCAAAGCTGTGAATAAATTTTAGGGGGAAAATTAGTGAGGGTTGAAGGAGGAGAACAGGTTTGATTTCTTTTGATTTCTAGAAGAAGTGGTTATAATGTAGGCTTACACATACAGATATTACATAGATTTATTTTTAGGATAAATGGGAGAGCTTATAAATAGAAATAATTACACGCTTACAGACACAGAGTCCAGAAACACACATGACAGTATTGATTCCAGGCAAAAGGCCTCAAATTCATTTAGCTTTTAACTGAACTTAAAGAAGGACCAAAGAGGAAGGAAAGCATATATTTTGGTTAAGTCTGATAAACTAGAATTAGAAGGTATTGTTACATTAAAAGGAGCAAAATGAAACAAAAAGGCTATACCAAAAACAGGTTATAACATAGGAAATGTGAGGTTAAAATGAAGTTAGTGTTAACACACAGGAGTTGTTTCTAGGCAGCATTTAACTATGATGAAATGTATACAGGAGTAATTGCTTATATGCTTAAACTTAATTGATTAAAGTGGTTGTTTTCTTTTGGAGCTTTTAGTAGAATAGGCGCTTATAATGATTTTCTTGTTAAAAAGGTGACTTAAGATTAGAGTGGGGGCACTTGCAGCAGCGACAGTTTGTGTGTACAGGATGTTGATGATCAGATAAGGGAAAATAGAGCAAGCAACTGGACGTGAAAGCAGTGCTTAAAGAGTTTCAAAGTGATGAGTAACGTTGAAGAATATATATAAATACAAGTCAATAAGTTAAGAACATAATTAGGATCAGGCTTTTGATTACAGATAGGATAAGTTAGGGAGGTGCAGGAAAAGGTGTTTTGTTTCCTTTGCAGAAGATCTCGACGACCACAGGGAGGTCCGAGACCACAAGAGAGGGACCGAGAAAACCAAAGCTTACACATGGAGTGTTCTCGAAGGGGAGCTGGTGTTTATTACTGGACCAATTAGATGACATGAGGTTGTCTGATTTGCTGAGCAAGGACACAATGTATTGCGACCTCTGGTGTTCCAGAGGTCGAGAGAGGGAGTGTGGAGCAGGGAAATTATTTTACTGCTATTGTTAAAGAATAATCATCATCACCATTGCATTAATAATATAATCTGTAGTTTATATTGCATTCAGAGGTTGAACAGTGTGTCTTTCAGAAAAGGCTAAAAGTCACAGGCTGACAGGAAACAGGCTTGCAGAGAGTTTGCAGAAGTGAAACCAGTCTTAGGTTATTTTGAGCAGCAGGCCAGACGAGGCCATTTGAATTACTAGGTTATTCAAATTGATCATTGCTTTAACAATGTAACAGATAGCTTTAAGATGGCCTTAAGATGTTTATGCATTCAAGTTATTATATTAATTTTGTATTTCAGATGCAGTTATAACTATTTTATACATAATGCATATCTGTGCTTATTTGAGTTGATGTTCAGGTTCATTAATGGTCTAAAGCTTCACTAGTGAGAGTGTCTAGATGATCCATGCTGAGGGAAAACTAGAACATAGAAGGAATTGCAATACATGCTTACAAAACACTTATATCAGTTTATTTTAATATCTTTTATATGTTCATATTCTTGTATTAAGCTTTTAGTAGGGGTTCTTGATTAAAACATTTATTTAGTAGATGACATATCCATAGTTTTAGTTCAGTTATTACATATCTGAGAGTGGCTTCTGTCTCTCTGTCTAGAGGTCAGGAGCTAGTCGCGAGGTGAAATAGGGTGCAATTGTGGTTAGCACACAGACACACACACACTCAGTTAGAGAGAATCATTTATAGGTAAAAGTTTAATCATGTTTTGCTTGGGGTTGCAAAAAGAGCAGTTTGTCGCAGAACTGCTGCTGAGGTGCCAAGATGACAAGCGAGCATCCGGCAGTGACAGGAAGCACCTGTTATGAAGATAGAAGACAATTGTTCTTTTAAATTGTGTCAAAAGTCGTTGTGGTTTTGATATTGACGTATGTGTATATATCCTGTCTGTGACGCATGAAGGGGCGTCAGTAAATCAAGCCCTGACGGTATAAAATCTGTGTATGCTTTGAGGAAGTCGAAGATCAATTGCTGTCTGTAGCGATCTTCCCACACGTGTGTATTCATTAAAAATCATTGTTTGACCAAGAGCTTCTGGACCAAGGGTGGTTTGTACTCTCCTTCATCAATTTTGAACCTTAACAACAGCTGAAGCAGTTTTTGGATGGTTGGCTTCAAATGATCCGTCGGTTTGAAAAGTAAAAACAATTTAAAATAGGTGAAGCTGATGCAGGGTGAGTGTTAACACCAGGACTTTAGAGGGAAGAAGAGTCACAGCATGTTGTTGACGCGTTGTTGTTCAATCGGGGGAGGCTCTCCATTGAGGAGAAAAGCTTGAATTTGTTTGTATACGGATTATCCATTGTTTATTATTGCTCACCACAAACAACTATCTGATTGAATAGTTTTCTTATCAGATAGAGAAATAAAATGCGTCGCAAAATGTAAAAGCAAAATTTCCCCACCTGGGCTGCCTTGCGCCTGATTGTTCTGTAAATAGTTTGAAATGGTTACATAAAAAGCGTCTGAGCCTTGGCTGCAATTTTAGGTAAATATAACTTTGTTGTCTGCAAAACGTTTGTGTATTTTAAAAAATGTACAATTTCTGTTTGCATTTCAAGTTATGAAAATGATTTGTTAAACATGCTTGTGGTTTTTACAGTCAAAAATATCACTTTCTACTCGTATTTTAAATTTTGTCTGAATTTAGATAAATTGTGCTGATACAGTTTGTCAAAATGAGAAAATAACAGATTAGCAAGATAAACAGTTTTTAAATGTGAAATACAGAGGCCACATCAAAAGTAGTCAAAAACGGCCATTTACACCCTGGACACCAGCTTTCTGGAGTATTTGAAATAACGGTAATATGAGTGATCCATATGGTCACAAAGAATAGCCACTTGTTTCTGTGCTACCAAAGTTCCCCGGCTTTCATTCAAAATGTGTTTATCGTCAGCACCTGCACATTAAACTACTTAAACATTATAAATGTCTTCAAGCTCACACTGAGGCCTGTGGGGCACAATCAGCCACTGAGACAGTTCACACATTTATATGTGTTTGTATATGAATATTTCATACTTTAAGGCTGCCTGTTTATTTAAGGGAGATGAACAAAATACATTGGAATTGTACAAAATAATATCACAGATGACAAATTCAATAGATTTTAAGTAGATGCTTGTGCATTCTTAAAGTCTTATATGTTGAATTGAACTATTTGATCTGTTCAAAGCCTCCCAGTCAGTGCTGTTCTCCATGCCTGTCTCACTGTACATGTTATTAGCACAAACACTTTAAAGGTGATCCTTTAGGACTTCAGCAATAATCCAGACAGCAATGTAGTTAGCAATAAAACAGTTTTACTGGGAATTACAGTGGGGCAAAAAAGTATTTAGTCAGCCACCGATTGTGCAAGTTCCCCCGCTTAAAATGATGACAGAGGTCAGTAATTTGCACCAGAGGTACACTTCAACTGTGAGAGACAGAATGTGAAAAAAAAATCCATGAATTCACATGGTAGGATTTGTAAAGAATTTATTCGTAAATCAGGGTGGAAAATAAGTATTTGGTCACCTCAAACATGGAAAATCTCTGGCTCTCACAGACCTGTAACGTCTTCTGTAAGACGCTTTTCTGTCCCCCACTCGTTACCTGTATGAATGGCACCTGTTTGAACTCATCATCTGTATAAAAGACACCTGTCCACAGCCTCAAACAGTCAGACTCCAAACTCCGCCATGGCCAAGACCAAAGAGCTTTCGAAGGACACCAGGAAAAGTATTGTAGACCTGCACCAGACTGGGAAGAGTGAATCTACAATAGGCAAGCAGCTTGGTGTGAAAAAATCAACTGTGGGAGCAATCATCAGAAAATGGAAGACATACAAGACCACTGATGATCTCCCACGATCTGGGGCTCCACGCAAGATCTCATCCCGTGGGGTCAAAATGATCATGAGAATGGTGAGCAAAGATCCCAGAACCACACGGGGGGACCTGGTGAATGACCTGCAGAGAGCTGGGACCAAAGTAACAAAGGTCACCATCAGTAACACACTACAACGGCAGGGAATCAAATCCCGCAGTGCCAGACGTGTTCCGCTGCTGAAGCCAGTGCATGTCCAGGCCCGTCTGAAGTTTGCCAGAGAGCACATGGATGATACAGCAGAGGATTGGGAGAATGTCATGTGGTCAGATGAAACCAAAGTAGAACTTTTTGGTATAAACTCAACTCGTCGTGTTTGGAGGACGAAGAATACTGAGTTGCATCCCAAGAACACCATACCTACTGTGAAGCATGGGGGTGGAAACATCATGCTATGGGGCTGTTTTTCTGCCAAGGGGACAGGACGACTGATCCGTGTTAAGGACAGAATGAATGGGGCCATGTATCGTGAGATTTTGAGCCAAAACCTCCTTCCATCAGTGAGAACTTTGAAGATGAAACGAGGCTGGGTCTTCCAACATGACAATGATCCAAAACACACCGCCCGGGCAACAAAGGAGTGGCTCCGTAAGAAGCATTTGAAAGTCCTGGAGTGGCCTAGCCAGTCTCCAGACCTCAACCCCATAGAAAATCTGTGGCGGGAGTTGAAAGTCCGTGTTGCTCGGCGACAGCCCCAAAACATCACTGCTCTCGAGAAGATCTGCATGGAGGAATGGGCCAAAATACCAGCTACTGTGTGTGCAAACCTGGTAAAGACCTATAGTAAACGTTTGACCTCTGTTATTGCCAACAAAGGTTATGTTACAAAGTATTGAGTTGTATTTTTGTTATTGACCAAATACTTATTTTCCACCCTGATTTACGAATAAATTCTTTACAAATCCTACCATGTGAATTCATGGATTTTTTTTTTCACATTCTGTCTCTCACAGTTGAAGTGTACCTCTGGTGCAAATTACTGACCTCTGTCATCATTTTAGGTGGGGGAACTTGCACAATCGGTGGCTGACTAAATACTTTTTTGCCCCACTGTAACTTAAAAAACAAACAAATATCTGTCTCCTAATTCTTGTCACACAGGAAAGAAGCATCAAAATCTGATGAGCAGACTTATTTCTTTCTTTTTTTGTTTTTTTGTTCACATTTTCACATCTTAATTTTTAAGTGAAATGGGCATTTAGAGTTTATACACTATGTATATAAGGTAGTACAGTACAGTGGAACCCCGACTTACAAAATGAATTCATTCCCGAGGGTCTTTCGTAATTGAGTTGCGTGTTTTAAGTGAGGCGATGCTGAACGATAGGCTATAGGCTAATTGCTAACTAGAACAACAATTCGTCGTTCAAGTGGAACGGCGAAGCGCAAGTGTGGAAACCAAGGGGTTGTCACATGATTCGGAAGGCATTGTGGGCGTTGTAGGCTCAGCCAATCGGAGCCAGCGGATTTTGTTACTCGGGCATTTTGCCATAACACGGGCAGAAATATTATTCGTAATATAATATTCGTAAAATATTCGTAAGTCGGGGTTCCACTGTATTTTTGTGTGGTGCGTTTTTCTATTTCTTAGCAAAAGTTGAACAAAGGTATTTAAGTTCACGTAGGATGATTTGTTTTCATTTTCACATGGTCTTACTGAGGTAATGCGAATTGAAACATGCATTCTTTTTTTTTTTGGCAGGGGGGCTGATGTGCTGGAAAAGCTTGAAAGGGGACCTTGAAAGTGCTTAAAAAGTGCTTGAATTTGACCCTGAAAAAGGCGTAGGAACCCTGCTCACGGCAAAGCGTGGGACAGACCCGCTCGCCTCGCAAGCAATCGAGCTGTTATTACCACCGACAAAGCGCATGTCCCGGTACACAGCTGCCATAACCCCCGCTGTACACTGACTTCATTTACTGAGGTTTTATTTCCTGATGTTCGCATGTGTCATACGTGTTCCAGTCGCCAATTCTGAATTATAACTAACATTAAAAACATGTTTAAGGAGGAGAGAAAGCAAAAAAATTCGATTAACAGCTGATGTTTGGGTTTTTGTTCAATAATCAGCGTGACCTGATAAACGCATAAAAGAAATAACGTTGGTGTTTCCGTCATGTAGTAACTGTTAGGTTTAACTGTACAAAGGTGGTTCGACACTATGAAACACACACAGACTTCATGATGTTCGCCTCATTTTTTTATTGTGAATATTAATCATGAGGGTAAACGGCCCTGTTCACCACGGAGCGAGGTCAGCATGTCCACGATATCTTCAGCTCTCTGAGTTAACCCATCAAACTAATCTAACGCTCATCTACGAATAACTCACGGCTCATATCAATATGATTTTACAGAAAATCATCCTTATTGCTGCCAACTATTCCAGAGACATGAAAATCTACAGCATAAAGAACACAAAAATATATAGCAGTCTAACGCAACACTTTAACAGAGATGAATGCATCAGTCTGTCACAGATCAAAGTGGAATGAATGTGATTGGTTGAACTGGTGTTCGTGATCTGTGTTTTCTGCATTTTCATCAGCGTAAGAGACTCAGCAGCAGATTATGACAGTTATACATTTGATGAATCACCAAATTAATAAACGCAAGAAACGATCAAACCTGTTCCGACAGTTTGAGTTTGTGTTCCCTCAGCTGCAGACTCGCTGCTTTTTAAATGTTTGAGAGTGAAGATGAGATAGTGACTAAGCAGCAAAGAGAACAGAGAAAATCCAAATCAGAGTTTTTCTCTGAATTAAAAGCAAGGAAACAACAATATATTCTACATGGTGAAACTGATGGTTTCTGGTGTTTGGGTCTGTTTTTCTGTATTCATGCAGATAAAGTGCAAACTCAGATGAATTATACCATCAAATGTTAAAGGAAAATATCAGGATGAGTGTCTGTGAGCTGAGAAGGACGTGAAGTGAGCAGTTTATCCCAGAGCTGAAGCTGCTCTGTGTGCAGAGATGAGCTCAGATTCCTGCTGTGATTGATCAACAGTCACAGAAATGTAGACTTGTAGTTATTACTGCAGTATGGTCACAGCAGATACTGATAAACATGTATTATGAGGATGGATGATCAAGTTTCTCACTCTCGCCTTTAAATCTCAGTTTTTTCTTTTTCACAGTTTATCTGTTAATTTATTAATGAATAACACTGAAAGAGTTTCTGTTATATTTCCCCTTGAACATCAGCTTATTAGGGCGGCATCAGGAAATAGCCCCCCTCCAAAGAATGAATAAATGAATGATGATAATAATAAAATGATTCAAAAGCAGAGCTCAGAGTGGTAGAATGGTCAAACATGGATCCACAGGTGGTTCAACTGCATTTGGTGACGTGACTAAAGCAAATCTTTCAAATAATCCCACCATCAACGGGATGTTGTCTCCTTTACTACGGTTACTTTACTTGGTCACCGTGTGAATTTCTTTGAAATGAACCAAATTATTTTATTTGTTGGTTGTTGCATCTACAGACTGTGAGCTCCGTCTTCTTTGTCTTTGGAGCCGAACTCTGACAAAGTTAGGAACAAAACTTTCTCCAGCGTGTGAACTTTCCTCCTAGACTCAGTCTGAGCAGTCAGACCACATATTTCTAAAGCAGCACATGAAGGTGTGGCTCACACACACACAGGTGAAGGAAACAGCTGCAGTATTAAAAACTGCTTCACTGTCTACAAATAAATGAACTGAATGTTTCTTTCAGGCTGTAAAAACCTTATTTATCCTCCATTACAGTCCTGCATTCAGAGCATTACTTCTGTTATATTAGTACATGTATTTTATTTTGATGAACACATGAAACTCTGAGCTGGATTGAATCCATTGAATCAGAGTCCAGGACTCAGACTAAACACACTGAAGGTGTCCTGAGCTCGGCCGCTGTTCCACAGTAACTGCTGTCAGAGTCACTGTTACTGAGTTAGCTTAGCTAGCAGAGCAGCTAGCAGTTAGAGTATGAACTCTGTAAGCAGTCAGCTCGGTCCTGGACATGGTTACTGACATAAAGCTGCTCTCTGCAGCCATGTTTGACCTGCTGCTTTGTAGGACTACAGTAATGGAGGATTTGGAGGCTGAACTGGGCTCTGTGACACTTTTTGTAGTGAACTGATGAAAGCTGCGTCTCAGATGGATGTTAGTCCAACACATCAGACACGACCTATGCAGCTCTCAGTTGATGTGCACATGAATGATTTGTGTTTCCTCTGCAGGTGAAGGTAGAAAGTGTGTGTGAGCTGATGTGAATTGAGCAGCATGGATCAGTGTGAGGACAGAGAGGAGGGAGTCCCTCCCTCTAAAAGCACTCTGTGTGGGGAACATGAGAGCCAGACCAAAGCTCAGAGGTGAGATGACCATCTCTAACTGTCCATGACTCTTCTCCATGTCACAGCTCAGCACTCACATCACTGCTCCATCATTATTCACAGGAACCAGCCTGGACCTCCACCCAGCTCTGTGTCGTCTAAGAGCAAACGGGTGAAGCATTTCTTTCGTAATTTAGGGCAAAAGAAGTCATCTGACGAAAAGTAAGTTCATGTCAGTATTAAAATGTTTGAAATTTTAATCAGCTTTTTACTATTTAACGATTTAAATAATAAACTATTTACATAGTTTATTTATAGTTTTTATCTAATGTATTGGACACATTGGATGTGACACATGTTTCATGTTCACTTATTTTTAGCGTCAATCAGAAACCATCCAGCTCTGTGTCCTTAAAGAGTGACCGGTCCAATCCTCGAGGCATTAATTTTAAATCCCAGCCAGTGTCTGCTGCAGAGAGGTGAGCTGTTAGTAACAAGAACTCTCTGATTTAAATGATTTTGATGTTTCCTGGTTTCTAAAATGCATCTCTGTAGCAGAGCAGTGTCTCCAAGGACACACAGGCTCAGCTGTAACTGTCAGTTTATCTGGTTTAAGACACATTTGGACTCAATTGGCTGTTTTTAACTATGTATTTTAATCAGAGGTGTAAATTTAGACCTCACACATCTGGATCCTAAACTATGATAGAAACAGCTGCTAGCAGTGGGTAGTTTGACTTTGATACGCTGCTCTAGAAAGCAAACAAAGGTTTGTGCAGCTCCTCTTCAGAAAAGTGTTCAGAGAGCAGCTGCTGTATTAGACAAAGGCTCGTCGTGTGAGCCCAGATGTGTGTAACAGCTGGATGAAGGAGAACCATCACAGTCACGTCTCCATCCCGCCTTTATTAATGAACTTCCTGTTGCTTGCAGATGACAGGAACACAAAGTGTTTGTGCCACGTGATGCTGCAGGATTTGTTAACGTGTCCATGATGGTAACATCTCCTCGTCTAACTGCAAACACATGAGCGCTCCTAACGGCAGCTATCACAGCCACACAGGCAGACTGTGTCTCACTGTTGAATTCAGGGACATTTGTTTTCCTGTAAAAAGCTGAACTGAGTTTGTAAGATCATCACACTGCCCCTCTGACTGTCTCCCCAACTACTCTTTCAAGGATTGTCAGGTTGGAGATCGGCCTATAATTAGCTAAGACAGCTGGGTCTAGGGATGCTTTTTAAGTAAAGGTTTAACTACAGCCAGCTAGGGATGGGTACCGTTTAGATTTGAAAACCTGCTAAATCAGAATCAGTTGCTGATGATGGCTTGTTTCTTTGACATTAATCACGTATAATCTTAACTCAAAGTGAACATAGACTTGATTGAAGTAACTCAGATCAGCCAATTCAAAATGCTAATTCAATCAACTCTGAGTTTATAACTAGACTCAGTTTGTTGGCCCTGCACCTTAAAACTATTCCCTGTTTGTCCCTCATGTTTTTTGGATATTGTTTTCACATCTTATGTCACGGCTAGCGGGGCGAGCCATGTTGAATTTAATAAAGGACCCAAGATGCCGACACTGCTGTGAAGTGAGTGAGCTTTATTGAAACGATGAAGTGCAGTGAAGATGGCCTGTGCAGAAGCTAAGATAACCTCTACTGAAAAACTAAAAAACTAACCTGAAACCTTAAACGGAGACACGGGGAGATAACCCAGACGAACCAGCAACAAGCAGGAGAAAACAAAGGGCTCATATACACAAAAGAGCCATCAGGGAATGAGAAAAGGGAGACACAGCAGGATTCATTGGACATAACCAGACAAGGGGAAGCAAAAGTAGACACACTAACATAGGACTTGGCACTGTCAAAATAAAACAGGAAGTGAACACAGAGACACAATACTAACACAGTACAGAGGGAACACAGAAACCAAAACTTCAGAACTAGAAAATCTTAATCAGAATGAAATTGTAACAAAAGTCAATAACAATCAAAACAAAACTACTGAGTCCACAGACTCGGGACATACATCGGCTCAAACTGTGGTCATAAATATTTTGTACTTGTAAACAGTACAATCGTACTGTTTACTGTAATCGGATTACTTTTTTCAAGTAACGAGTAATGTAAGGGATTACTATTGCAAAAACGGTAATTAGATTACCGTTACTTTCCCGTAGGAACACTGCGTTACGGCGTTATTAAAACCGTGAAATTTTTGCGAGAATGTCTCATGACAATGACGCAAGCGAGTGCGACGGCTGTGGTAGCTCGTGTGTCAACAATAGAAAACATGGAGCGAGGGATAGAGTACGATCGTGCAGCATTTAATACTTGGAAATACCGACATTACTTTGAATTTGACTCTTTAAAAAGCGACAAAAACATAAGCGTACGTTGTACACTCTGCATCGGAAGAAAACTTCTTTCTACGTCGAAAAATTCCACTTCCAACCTGAGCAAGCACCTAGCACGCTGCCACAAGAATGTTAAATTGACAGAAAACCCCCAGGATCCCCTCACTGACGTGACCGCTGTGGCTACCACATCTACTTCCACCGGGCAAACCTCAGATGGACCCACTCCTGCTAAACAGGTTAAACTAGACGTAAGAGCAACAGGACTTAGTGCCACTGAACTGAAGAAGCTTGTCGTTGCCTATATCGTCGAGGACATGTTGCCGATTTCCACTGTAGACTCTGAATCATTCCGACGCATCGTAGAAAAAATACCAACTAACAGTGGTGTCAAGCTGCCCCAGAGAAAGTCATTTGTAGGATACCTTGAGAGAGAATATGACAAAATGAACTCTAACTTGAAGGCTACACTCGAAGAGGCAGAGTTTGTTTCCACCACTGCTGACATCTAGACGGTAAATAATAAAAGTTTATGGGTGTAACAGTTCACTGGATTAATTCCACATTACAACACAACAAGGCCGCTCTAGCATGCAAGAGAATTAGAGGCAGCCATACCTATGATGTAATTGGAGCAGAGATTGAAGAAATCCATATGGACTACAAGGCAAAGTTATTGCCACTGTAATGGATAATGCATCCAATTTTGCCAAAGCATTCAGAGTATGTCAGCCCTGTCATTTGGAGTCTGAATCTGAAAATGAAGAAGGTGATGACGAGGAACCGACCTTTACTGAGGTCATAGAAGCTCTTTCAGCTGCATCTGGTGATGCACAGTTTAGCCTCCCTCCACACTACAGATGTGCATCGCACACAATTAACTTGATTTCAACAAGCGATGTTGACAAACATCTAAATTCCTGTGCAGACACCAAGGCTGTATATAGGAGTAGCATTGCAAAATGTTCTGCTCTTTGGACTAAAGCAAATTATCTGAACTTTTATTCTAATAAATTTAATCAGCTTGAACATTTTGTAGCACAAAAGTAGAAAATAGCTCCGTTTGCTGTTGCCTGCATTGTAGATGGGCGGCTTTGCCTCAACACCTAAACAGGAAAATGAGTTTAGTCAAGTATTAAAGTGGGATTGAAGAGGTCTGGAAAATAGAGATCAGGTGTTGTGGTGCAGCATGGTCACAAGAATCATTTAGAAATGGGTCAAAATATTTTCTCTTCTAGATTTTTTGCACAGTCTGATGTGCTGCTGCTCTGAGGTTTACTGCTCTCTGTGTGCTTAGAAAACTGTGAGGTACAAGTAGATTTGACACAAGTTATAATGGCTGATTTCCATATAACGGTGGAATACAGGGACTTAATCGTTAAGTAAGAAGGAAAGTTTGAAGCCTAATCTTAAAAGTAGAGACAGTGTCTGTCTCCAGAATCCAAACTGGAAGCTGGTTCCACAGAAGAGGGGCCTGAAAACTGAAGGCTCTCCCTCCCATTCTACTTTTAAATACTCTAGGAACAAGAAGTAGGCCTGCAGTGTGAGAGCAAAGTGCTCTAATAGGGTGATATGATACTACAAGGTCATTAAGATAAGATGGGGCCTGATTATTTAAGACCTTGTATGTGAGGAGCAGGATTTTGAATTCTGGACTTAACAGGAAGCCAAAACAGGAGAAATATGCTCTCTCTTTCTAGTCCCTGTCAGGACTCTTGCTGCAGCATTTTGGATCAGCTGAAGGCTTTTCAGCGAGTTTTTAGAACTTCCCGATAATAATGAATTACAGTCGTCCAGCCTGGAAGTAATAAATGCATGAACTAGTTTTTCAGCGTCACTCTGAGACAGGATATTTCTAACTTTAGAGATGTTGCACAAATGGAAGAACACAGTCTTACATATTTGTTTAATATGTGCATTGAAGGACATGTCCTGGTCAAAAATGACTCCAAGGTTCCTCACAGTGTTACTGGAGGCCAAGGTAATGCCATCCAGAGTAAGAATCTGCTTAGATACCATATTTCTAAGGTTTTCAGGGCCGAGTACTTGGAAATACCGACATTACTTTGAATTTGACTCTTTAAAAAGCGACAAAAACACAAGCGTACGTTGTACACTCTGCATCGGAAGAAAACTTCTTTCTACGTCGAAAAATTCCACTTCCAACCTGAGCAAGCACCTAGCACGCTGCCACAAGAATGTTAAATTGACAGAAAACCCCCAGGATCCCCTCACTGACGTGATCTGTGGTCTATCAACATTAGCCTCTGAACAGGTGGAGGAAGTCAGTCGGAGGAAACTAATGGTACCGACATCCACAAGGTGGAATTCCCTGTATGAGGCCATTTCTAGAATCATCACAATTCCTTTGAATGAACTTAATCCCCTGTGTGTAAAACTGGGAATCAAGTGCCTTAATGAAAGGGAGTACCAGTTCTTGAAAGAGTACTGTACTGTGATGAAGCCCCTGACAGTGGCTCTGGACATCTTACAAGGGGATGAGTGCACCTACGGGGCTTTACTGCCAACACTCACAAGCCTGATGTCAAAGACCCTTTCCCTGAAAGATGACCTCTCTAGAATGACAGCCAGCCTTCCAGATGTCATTGTAAAGGTAAGATTATTATTAATTGCTTTGGGTGGATTTGTTAAATTTATTATACCATTCACAGTGGGTGGATGTTATACTTTGTTTTAAGCAGTGGGTACAATTAGTAAAATGATAGAATAAAAGACCAAGTATTCACCCCTTGTTAAATATCAGGGACATTGATCATCATTAATCATGAATATTAATCATAATATCAACAAAAGCCTCAGCCAAAATTAAATCTCATACAGTACATACATACAATACATACATGATAATAGAAAATATAGATGGTTTAGAGCTGTAAAGCCCACAAAATATTGACAATAGGTAATTATACAGTAAAATAATTTTATTCTTAGTTGCATCATATTGTATGTTACAGGCCCTCAAGACTCGTTTTGATGCTGTTCTGGACAGCCAAGAAGGACTTCTCGCAGCGGCCACTTGTCCCAAGTTTAAACTTCGTTGGCTGAGAGATGAGCGTAGGAGAGAGTATGTGAAGGAGCTCCTGCAACTGAGAACACTAATGTGTCCCAAATCCCAGCCAGCCCAGCCAAAATGGACTTTTTTGAATTTCAGAATCAGCCCACAGAAAGCTTCTCAGCAGAAAAAGAAGTGCGGTAACTGACTTTTTAAAGTCAGGCTATGAGCTTGAGATTCTGAATCAGTTTCCAAATCTCAAAAAGATGTACATGAAATACAACAGTCCAACTCCATCCAGTGCACCAGTGGAACGGCTGTTCAATTTAGGTGGATTGGTGCTTTCCCCAAAAAGGAACAGAATGTCTGATAGAAGGTTTGAGAAACTTCTGCTGATGCGATATAACCACTGTTTCAGTCCAAAAGAAAACAATAAAACATAGGTCTTTTTCAGGGTTGCCACAAACTGAGACTGGATTAACAGCCTGAATGTAGCATGCAATAGCATTTTCTGTTTTTGTAATCTCAACATTATGCCTCTCTGCACTTTACCAACTGTTAAAATATGTTTTTGTTAATTTTATTTATTTATTTTTTGCTTTATTTATATGAAAAGATGTGTGTATACACAAAAATAATTTATGTTATATGCTGGAGTATGCAGAAATACAGTTTAAGCCTTTATTTTCTTAAAATATGGTGTAATGTGCAGAAATATGTTCAAATGTTAAACAAATTTATTAAAGTCAAAGACTGTTGAATTTAATTTAACTTTTTGTTTGATGAACTGTTTATAAAGTTAAGATTAAAAGTAATAAACAAATTTTTTAAAAAGACACTTTTCCATTTGATTCACTTTTATATGATGGATTATGCAGAAAAAATAGAATTGGCCCAAAAGGTCTATTGATTTATCACGCATTCAGGTAGTGAACATGTTTTTTAAAAGTAACTAAATAACTAAGTAATTAATTGCTTTTGAAAATAAGTAATCAGTAAAGTAACGGGATTACTTTTTTGAGAAGTAATCAGTAATCAGTAATTAATTACTCTTTTCAAGTAACTTGACCAACACTGCTTGTAAATCAGACTGTGTAGTTGTGAACTGAGTTTTGTAACATTGTAAAACAAAATATCTGAAAAGTTTATGTTTTTGCGTTCATTGGTTTGTGTGTAAAAATGTAAAAAATATAATAAATGTAAGAAACATTAGAACTACTTTTGCTGACACAAAGTTTGGCGAGCACTGCAAGTTGGCACTTTAAACCAGTCACTGATATAAAGAGAGCACCTTGTTCCAGGGCATCTGAGCATGGAGGGAAAGCTTTATGCAGGAGATGGTAAGAGCTGTTGGGACTAAAGAAACTGAGCAGAAAACTACAGACATCTGGAACTGAGTTGTTAATTCTCAGTGGGATCAGCAGGACTAGCAAAGCTTCACCATGACAGTCATCTGATTGACTGAACCCATCCAAACATCACTTCATGGACCTTTAGCTTGTGTCTGTGTGTGGACAGACATAACATGAGCTAATTATACATTACTCCTCCACAGAGTGGACCAGGAGAGAGCAGAGGTTTCCACTGGTCAGTCTGCACAGCAACATCAAACACACCTGGACTCTGTGGTTATGGTTTGTAGTACTACGTTTACATTTGTTCTTTTCAGTCACCTCTATGCTGCACTTTGTGGACCAGAGGATTGTCAGTGTGTCCAACATAAATCAGAGTTTGGGCTCCATGATTTCAGTCAGATTGGGGTGACTGTAGCTCAGGAGGGGAGCAGGTCAGCTACTAGTCAGAAGGTTTGTGAATCAAACCCTGGCTGGCAAATGTACTGAGTAACGTACTAAACCCAAGCTGCCCTCTGATGCATCCATCAGAGTGTGAAAGAAAGTATTTAAGCATAGAACAATGTGCTTGGTTGAATGAGGCATGTTGTATAAAATGCTTTGTGTGCACAGAGTATCAAAGAGAGCTATATAAGAACCAGTCCATTTACCAATGGGTAATTCATATAGTCTTCTTTTCTAGCGGCTGGAGGACAACATCACCATGTTTGTGAAGAACGAGCTGAAGAAGATCCAGAAGCTTCTGAGTCCAGATCACCCAGAAACTTTAAAGAGCCAGATGGAGGATGAGGAGATGTTTGAAGGTGACGATGAAGATGAAAGAAAGAGCTGCAGAGAAGCATTTCTGAAGATCACACTCCACTTCTTGAGGAGACTTAAGCAGCATGAGATGGCTGACCATCTGCAGAGCAGTAAGAGAATTTCTCTAAAGACTGAATATTGATCTTTCCTAATAGCTCAAGAAATGGACCAATAGACATTCATCCTTTCAGGGTACTGAAAGGCTAGGATATTTATTGTATAATATTTGTTTCTGAATTTCTTACCTTCAGAAATATTTGCTCCACTCTGTAAACGTGAACTTAAAGCCCAACTGAAGAAGAAGTTCCAGTGTGTGTTTGAGGGCATCGCTAAAGCAGGAAGCCCAACCCTCCTGAATCAGATCTACACAGAGCTCTACATCACAGAGGGAGGGACTGCAGAGGTCAATGAGGAACATGAGGTCAGACAGATTGAAACAGCATCCAGGAAACCAGACAGACCAGAAACAACAATCAGACAAGAAGACATCTTTAAAGCCTCACCTGGAAGAGGTGAACCAATCAGAACAGTGCTGACAAAGGGAGTGGCTGGCATTGGGAAAACAGTCTTAACACAGAAATACAGCCTGGACTGGGCTGAAGACAAAGCCAACCAGGACATCCAGTTCATATTTCCATTCACTTTCAGAGAGCTGAATGTGCTGAAAGAGGAAAAGTTCAGCTTGGTGGAACTTGTTCATCACTTCTTTAATCAAACTAACGAATCAGGAATCTGCAGGCTTGAAGACTTCCAGGTTGTGTTCATACTTGATGGTCTGGATGAGTGTCGACTTCCTCTGGACTTCCACAAAACTACAATCTTAACTGACCCTAGAAAGTCCACCTCAGTGGATGAGCTGCTGACAAACCTCATCAGGGGGAAACTGCTTCCCTCTGCTCGCCTTTGGATAACAACACGACCTGCAGCAGCCAATCAGATCCCTCCTCAGTGTGTCGACATGGTGACAGAGGTCAGAGGGTTCACTGACCCACAGAAGGAGGAGTACTTCAGGAAGAGATTCAGAGATGAGGAGCAGGCCAGCAGGATCATCTCCCACATCAAGAAAGCTCGAAGCCTCCACATCATGTGTCACATCCCAGTCTTCTGCTGGATCACTGCTACAGTTCTGGAGGATGTGCTGAAAACCAGAGAGGGAGGAGAGCTGCCCAAGACCCTGACTGAGATGTACATCCACTTCCTGGTGGTTCAGGCCAAAGTCAAGAGGATCAAATATGATGGAGGAGCTGAGACAGATCCACACTGGAGTCCAGAGAGCAGGAAGATGATGGAGTCTCTGGGAAAACTGGCTTTTGATCAGCTGCAGAAAGGAAACCTGATCTTCTATGAACCAGACCTGACAGAGTGTGGCATCGATATCAGAGCAGCCTCAGTGTACTCAGGAGTGTTCACACAGATCTTTAAAGAGGAGAAACAACTGTACCAGAACAAGGTGTTCTGCTTTGTTCATCTCAGTGTTCAGGAGTTTCTGGCTGCTCTTCATGTCCACCTGACCTTCATCAACTCTGGACTCAATCTGCTGGAAGAACAAAAAACAACTTGGAAGGTGTTTCAAACAAGAAAATCTTCAGAGAAATACTTCTACCAGTGTGCTGTGGACAAGGCCTTACAGAGCCCCAATGGACACCTGGACTTGTTCCTTCGTTTTCTCTTGGGTCTGAAGACTAATCAAACTCGTTTGCAAGGCCTG
Source organism: Rhamphochromis sp. 'chilingali' (assembly GCF_963969265.1). Lineage (NCBI taxonomy): Eukaryota > Metazoa > Chordata > Actinopteri > Cichliformes > Cichlidae > Rhamphochromis > Rhamphochromis sp. 'chilingali'. Next base: position 11,023,117 of record NC_137929.1, read on the forward strand.
ATGACACAAACAGGAAGTAGCTCACAGACCAATCAAGAAGCAGTTCAGTACATCAAGAAGAAGCTCAGTGAGAATCTGTCTGCAGAGAAACGCATCAATCTGTTTCACTGTCTGAATGAACTGAATGATCGTTCTCTGCTGGAGGAGATCCAACAGTCCCTGAGTTCAGGACGTCTCTCCACAGATAAACTGTCTCCTGCTCAGTGGTCAGCTCTGGTCTTCATCTTACTGTCATCAGAAAAAGATCTGGATGTGTTTGACCTGAAGAAATACTTTGCTTCAGAGGAGGCTCTTCTGAGGCTGCTGCCAGTGGTCAAAGCCTCTAAAAAAGTTCTGTAAGTTATAAAGTTTTTATTTAATATTTATATATTTATATAATTTTATATATTTATATATAATATTTATTTAATATTGATGTCTTAAATTTATTTTTGATTAAACTAGCAATAATTTTATGGTAGTATTAAATAAATACATCATTAATGAATTATTTATTTTAGTAGTTAATTAAAAAAATATATTGATAATTAATTATCAGTTAATTTCATTTAAAATAATTCATTATTTATTTATGTACAATTCAAATTAGTTAATTACATATTTAATCAATTATTGGTTTGTTTTCTATTTTAATTGTTTTACTGACACATTTAATGAATTATTTAATGATGTATTTATTTAATTCACGTTGCTACTCCTGGCCCTGCATCGCTGTTCATAAATACATTTTATTTGTCAGCTTCACCCATCAAAGTCAGGGGGCGGGGTTAATGCTGATCAAGTCAAAACCATTGCTTTGGTCTGGTGGGCGTTCTTTTAGTGGACTTTTCTCAATACTAAGTAGGCCTACACACCAGGGTTTGGACATGTGTGGACCCAAACTATACTTAAACTTTACCCTTTTTTGTGTGTCACCAAATACACTTTTAATATTTTCTAGACAAGAATGTAGTGGCATAATCTTTAACCTCTTTTGGCTCCAAACAGAAGTGACAGACTTGAGCAGGGTTCATTTAAAGGCTGACAGAAGTGGAGTGGTGACGGGGAGATGTTTGACAGGACAGTGTTTCAGCCTCCACAGGTTCATGTTGTGCTCCATCAGTCAGTGAAGATGAAGTCAGTGCTGATGAGGCTGTAGAGTGTGTGAGGGATGTGAATGAGGATGATGAAGATCTGATGATAGCAGATAAAAACAGGCTGCAGAGACTTTGAGCCATACAGGGCACACAGTGTGTGTACAGAACAGCTGAAATCATTATGGAGGCCTCACTGGGATATGGAAGCATCACAGTACAGCTTCAGTGAAGCTTTAAAGTCTCTGATATGAGATGAGAAATGAAGCAGCCAGAGCTTTTTCATGAGTGGAAATCCACTGTGACTGTGAGCTGCTGCTACAGCCTCCAGATTAGCCAGCAGCTCATCCTGCTCAACATTTTCTCACCAACTTTAATGGAAGTGTGATGTTTTCAGCTGGAGTGATGGTCAGGGTGGCCTCCCTCTCCTCTTCTTCTCCTCTTCCTCTTTCATTTGTAAAGCCACTTCTGCTGCTTTCATTCATTTGGAAGTCCTGTAGCTGAGTTTGGGAGAGACTAACAGCCTCGGCAGCAGAGGGGAGAAAGGCTGTAACACCACCACTTTACTCTGTTCTACCTGTCACATTTTTATCAGGAAACAAATATGCTCATGTTTTTACTATGTTTGTCTTGAAGATGTAAGAAGATCACATGGTGCTTTTTATTATTGTGTTGGTTTGTTTCCTGTCTCTTGGATGGAGCCCAGCTGTGTGTGGCCCCTGGGCCCAGGATGAGGCCAAACTGACATGGGATGAAATGTCTGTCACATAATTGAGCTTAGTGTAGTTTCATTTCTGCACAATTTAAAAACAACCAAAACTTTGTTCTGTCTTTTCTATGTTATACTGTAGACTTTCTTTGATACTGTGTCCAAAAGGAGCAGCTTTTACTTTGAAGGGGAGGCGTCTCTTCAGGTTGGATGATGGAAGCAAATGAGTGTGTGATGTTCTTTCAGTGTTGCACTTTGTAGACGCTCCCTGAGCACTGGTCTCACAGCCAGCTGCACATAGAGACCAGTGTTGTTAGTCCAGGTCAGAAGATGACTTGTTGGAATGAAAATGAGCTTGTAGTTTGTCTGCTTTAATAATGTGACTGGAAAAAGGTGTTGGACTTCAAATATGTCCATTTCTTTCACACTTCACCTTTAAAAGTGAAGCCTTGTGGTTCCTGGTAGGAAAAACACGAATTTTTCAAGTCTTTGTCCTGTTTTTATGATAAATGTACTTTAATATGAAACATTCAGAGTTTTTTCTCTTGTTGTGTTTGTTTGAAGCTGCTTCCTGTTGGCTTCAGCTGTTTGGAGTTTCCATTTTCTAAACTTCTACATTCTGAACCTTCTTCAGCTCTGAACAGATGATGAAACACTGAATGATTTCAAGCTCACACTTTGTCTAATAAACTTACATCTTTCATTCTTTATACAGATTGAGGGGCTGTGGTTTGTCAGAGATCAGCTGTGATTATCTGGCAGCAGCACTGAAGTCCAACCCCTCCCATCTGAGACAGCTGGACCTGAGTTGGAACAACAAGCTGCAGGATTCAGGAGTGAAGCATCTGTGTGGTTTCCTGGAGAGTCCAGGATGTGGACTTGAAACTCTGAGGTCAGTCAGCATGTTTTAGTTGTGCTGAGATGAATATGATGTGAAAGTTGTGCTGACACTAAACTGCAGACATCAGGCTGATATTATACTGATCCACACTGAGGATCTTCATGGTAAAGTCTGTTTTCTTCTTCTCTGGTTTAGTCCATTGACTGCAGCAGAACAATGTTCACATTTCAAACAGTGAGACTCAACGTATGGCCCGCGGCCCACACGCGGCCTGCCCACCTTTCCTGATTCAGAGAGAGGGGACCCTGATTAACTGTGTAGTGTTCTTCCTCACAGTTCTAAGTATCAGACACAACAATGAATAATCCACAGCTGACTGTCTTTAGCAGGTCAAAGGTCACGGCACACAGCAGACAGTGGGAAATATTATAATTCTGATCATTTATCAGCACATATCCATATGTATAAAAACAAAGCTGACACTGTGAGACTTGATCAGAGGTGTGATCATCACAGCAGAGGCCTTTGTGTCAAAGTCACTGAGGATCAAACAGAAACACATGAAGCAGATTTTCCTGTTCTGGCTTTTTATAGCAGATAACCTTCAAAATATTCTGCAGTCCATCAAAAACTGAAGCAAACCATGAATCAACATGTGAACATGAGCTGATGCTGCTGAAGGGAAGCAAAGTTACAGAGGTTTGATTACAGACACAGCTGAGAGTTTGTAATCTGTCATCATTTTAAAAGGTTTAAATTTCTTCAGTATTGAACAGCAGAAATGAGGCTTTGTTTTTGGAGGCCGACAGCAGTGAACACAACAGCAGACTGGTGCGTAATAAGCAGTGAATAATGCAGGAAACAGATTTTTGAAGGTAAACTGTTCTTGAAGTACACTGTGAGAGAGAGAGAGCTGTGCAGGAAGTAAACGTCAAAATCAGAGAGAATTCATGACGATGTTCATCAAACGTAAAGCGTAGTTTGGATCTTCTTCTGCTGCTGGTTCAGTCAGTTTTGGTTGGAGACAGATGAAACCTGCATCTTCAGGATCTGTGAGCTGTCTACTTTCAGCCCGACAACGTGTCCGTGTACGTGCCGTCGAGTGAACGATCCACGCTCTGTGTTTCCATCTTTGTGTGTTTAGCTGCTCTCATTTACTGTTTTATCTGTTTGCTTGTTGTTGAAATACTTTTGGGAGCTTTAACCTGAGATTCTGGCAAAATACATTTATATTAAAAATCGATTCAGGATTGAATGAATCAACATCGCTTTATTCGAATTAAAACCATTTAAATAGGAAAATCCATTTTTTTAGCCGCACGTTTTGAGTGTTTCCTTTACATGTGTGTGTTCCTTCTTTTTTCCTTCAGGAACACACACATGTAAAGGAAGCACTCAAAACGTGCGGCTATCCTAAATGGGCGTTTTTAAAGTCAGCAAAGAGGCACAGAAAAGAAGACCAGACACCAGCGAGGGAGGATAAGAAGGACAGACGCAACAACATTGTCATCCCCTATGTAGCCGGTGTATCAGAAAAACTCAGGAGAGTTTTCTCCAAGCATGACATCCCAGTGTATTTCAGACCCAGCAACACACTCAGACAGAAACTGGTTCACCCGAAAGACAAAACACAAACTTAACAACGTGGTGTATGCTGTACAGTGCAGCGTGGAATGCTCAGACCTCTACATTGGAGAGACCAAACAGCCACTTCACAAGCTCATGGCACAACACAGAAGAGCCACCTCCACAGGACAAGACTCAGCAGTCCATCTGCATCTTAAGGATAAAGGATACTCTTTCGAGGATGCCAATGTTCACATTTTGGACAGAGAGGACAGATGGTTTGAAAGAGGAGTGAAAGAAGCCATCTATGTCCACTGTGAGCGACCATCTTTGAACAGAGGCGGGGGTTTACGACCCCAACTCTCTGCCATCTATAATCCAGTTTTGAGATCCCTTCCCAGACGCCTTAACGCCCACTCACATCCTGGGCCATCTGACCTCAGGAATTCGCATGACAAGGTGGGGCCAGGTTTCACAATGAACCCACCCGAAACTCTTGCTGATTGGGTCCCACACCCAGTTTCACACCTTGGCTCAGGTGATTAGAGGATCATCAGGGGGTCCTTTTGTCCCTTGGTGGGGGTCACTCCCACTAGGTTTATATCTGGGACTCTCCACCATTTGACCTTAGAACTGAAGAAGCTTCTCGGATGAGAGGTGAAACGTCTTCAAGTAACTTAAAGAAGTCCAGACGCCTTTCTTTGCAAGCTCCTTTGATTACGATGTCCTGGATGACTGAGAACCTTCACAGACATTGAGTAATAACTGGACTCTCATACAGCGAGACTCAAATGCCTTTAACCCTTTACAGCCGATCGGAGCGGGAACGCTCTGTTTTGCATAACTATTTTTAAATCCCAGTAGCACTGCAACCACGTAAGCTAGCGCAAAAAATTTTTTTGCATATGAAACTGGAGGAGTTGTACTTACATCTCATGCCATCAGCTTGTCCTCGGTCACGGTTTCCTTCCACATAAAGCTTTGCAAAAACTGCATAAAAAGCGCTTGCAGGAACAAAAACATAATATTCCAGAAACACGCTTTACCGATTCGATCAGCTGTTCATAACACTTCCTACGTTGGAACAGACGTCAGCGCGAACATTTGCATTTCCGCCATTACCTGCCCGAAACCGGAAGTGACGTCATTTTCGCGGAAATGTAGTCTTTTTTACTATCAGGTCATCAGGGCCTATACTGGTCTTTTTAAAAGTTATCTTTGACTTTATGACTTTCTGTGTCGTTTCTGGGATGCTTAGGACTCATATTGCACTGCTGGAAATAGTTTATTTTGATGCATATGCTGCTTTTTTGCAAATTTGCATTCTAATATTTATTTTCGTTTTTCCTGCAGTGTATAAAAATTGGTGTATTTCAAAAATAAAACTATGAAGACACTCAAAATAAATTTCCTGTGGTGGGAAACTATTTTGTGCAACTTTTTTGTATTTACAGTTTTGAGGGATAAGCCTCTTAAATTTCTCTAACTACAAATATATGTTAAAAAAGCAAAAACAATTTTCAATTTTTTTGTAGTTTAGTGCACTTTTTTGCAATTTATGTAATTACTATGCACTTAATGAATACATATTATTAAAATCTGGGCTATAATGGTTGTATTGATGTATAGCAACTTGAAATGCTCCAGAAAATGGCTCCACAGCATGTAAAAATATAAAAAAGCTCTGGCAGACTTGGTTCTATGGTAGGCCTTAAAGGGTTAAACATCAGCTTATCCTGCTGATCCAAGTCCAACACTGAGTTTGTAAAAACATGTTTGTCAATCATTTTGTTTGGTTTCTGAGGAAAATGATTCAATAACTTGCTGCTAATACACAACATTTCATCACATTTCCTCATAACCCTCTTTTGTCTGACCATTTGATCCCATTTGAATTTGCAATAAAGGATCCACAGAGTTTGGTGACAATAATAACAGTAGATGTTTGTGTGAAAGTGCTGGAAGCAAATGAGAGTGTGATGTTCTTTCAGTGTTGCACTTTGTAGACGCTCCCTGAGCACTGGTCTCACAGCCAGCTGCACATAGAGACCAGTGTTGTTAGTCCAGGTCAGAAGATGACTTGTTGGAATGAAAATGAGCTTGTAGTTTGTCTGCTTTAATAATGTGACTGGAAAAAGGTGTTGGACTTCAAATATGTCCATTTCTTTCACACTTCACCTTTAAAAGTGAAGCCTTGTGGTTCCTGGAAGGAAAAACACGACTTTTTCAAGTCTTTGTCCTGTTTTTATGATAAATGTACGACTTTAATATGAAACATTCAGAGTTTTTTCTCTTGTTGTGTTTGTTTGAAGCTGCTTCCTGTTGGCTTCAGCTGTTTGGAGTTTCCATTTTCTAAACTTCTACATTCTGAACCTTCTTCAGCTCTGAACAGATGATGAAACACTGAATGGTTTCAAGCTCACACTTTGTCTAATAAACTTACATCTTTCATTCTTTATACAGATTGAGGAGCTGTGGCTTGTCAGAGATCAGCTGTGATTATCTGGCAGCAGCACTGAAGTCCAACCCCTCCCATCTGAGACAGCTGGACCTGAGCTACAACAACAAGCTGCAGGATTCAGGAGTGAAGCATCTGTGTGGTTTCCTGGAGAGTCCAGGATGTGGACTTGAAACTCTGAGGTCAGTCAGCATGTTTTAGTTGTGCTGAGATGAATATGATGTGAAAGTTGTGCTGACACTAAACTGCAGACATCAGGCTGATATTATACTGATCCACACTGAGGATCTTCATGGTAAAGTCTGTTTTCTTCTTCTCTGGCTAGGCTTAGTACACCATTAATCAGTTGTGTTTTACCATTGCTCTCTGCAGGGTTGATGTCAAGACTTTTAAATCTTCCATAGACAAAACCAGTGAGTACTGAGACTCTGTGTCACATTCATCACTATTTCATCAACAGCATATCACATGAAAGCTCGTTTGTGCTTATTTCATTCTGCAAAAATCTATAAATTATGGGGGTTTTTAAGGATGTGTTTTTAGGTACTGGTTTTGGTCAAAATATTTTAATACTTTTTAAAATCTTTTTAGTGAGTGAGAAGGCTGCAGCTGAAGAAGATGGTGGGTCCTTAAGGAAGAAAGAGAAATCCCTCACAAACAGTTTGTATTTGATCAGAAAACCACTAAAAAACTAATATGATTGTAAACAGCACCAGTTAGAGTTCCAGGAAATCCTTAATTATTCGATGTTTGTCTCTCATCAGGTTACTCTGAGGTCAGACTGAATCCAGACTCATTAGACACAGAGCTATATTTGTCTAAAGATGACATAAAGCACATTAAGGTGAGAGAAAAGCATGTGGATCTGATTGTCTTGTGATACAAAAAAGAGGCCTTCAGCACAGAAATTTGTCAGGCGTGTTAAAGCACAGGGCAGACAACCAGTCAGGTTTAAGATTCTGTGTCATTGTCAGTATGTTACTCGCAGTTTTGAAAGTGTGTACAGATAACACCTGATGTGTACTCTGTGTGCCTAGGGGCACACGCCACTAGCTGTGTGGTCCATCTATGTTTCTACCCTCACCTATGGCCACGAGCTGTGGGTAATGACTGAAAGAACGAGGTTGCGAATACAAGCGGCAGAAATGAGCTTCCTCCGAAGGGTGGCTGGCCTCTCCCTTAGAGATAGGGTGAGAGGTTTAGCCATCTGGGAGGGGCTCAGAGTAGAGCAGCTGCTGCTCCACATCGAAAGGAGCCAGCTGAGGTGGTTTGGGCATCTGACAAGGATGCCCCCTGGGCGCATCATGGGTGAGGTGTTTGGGCATGTCCCACCGGGAGGAGGCCCCGGGGCAGACCCAGGACACGCTAGAGAGATTATATCTCTTGGCTGGCCTGGGAACGCCTTGGTGTTCCCCCGGATAAGCTGGAGGAGGTGGCTGGGGAGAGGGAGGTCTGGGCCTCTTTGCTTAGGCTGCTGCCCCTGCGGCCCCGGATAAAGCGGAAGAAAATGGATGGATGATGGATGGATGGGTGTACTCTGTATAGTTTGTTCTCCGTTTACTTGTTTATTGCGGCTTTAAACAGCTGATGTATTTCCTCTCTGAATTCCAGCCTCCATCAAGCTTCACCCCTCAAGTACAAACTGAATCCACACACATCTCCTACAGGTGCTTCTAAATTCACATTAGGTTGATAACATGTATTTAATGATGTGACAAGATGCGTGATACAGCTGGAGGTGATCAGACCTCAGCTCATACAGGCTGGTTGGAGTGCTTCAGCCCTTCTGTGTCCTACAGGTTCAGGTGTGCTGGTCCAGGTGTGTTCCAGTGTACTCTGACCAGACTAGTGTTTGTTATGGCTCAGGAGGCAGAGCTGTTGTACAGGACTGTCCAATGGGATGAGAGCCTCCTTCAATCAGCTGGAAAAACAGCTGCAGGGCCGCTGTTTAACATCACATGCTCTGTGGATGCAGTCTGGGAGCTCCACCTGCCACACTGTGAAACAAAGGAGGGTGAGCACTGTGCTGTGAAACATCTGTGTTACTGTGTAGTGCTCAGCTAATATGAACTGTTCTTTATCATACAAATAACCACAATGCAGTTTATTTATAATTCAATTCAATTCAATTTTATTTATATAGCGCCAAATCACAACATAAGTTGCCTCAAGGCGCTTCATAGATACAGAGAAAAACCCAACAATCATATGACCCCCTATGAGCAAGCACTTTGGCGACAGTGGGAAGGAAAAACTCCCTTTTAACAGGAAGAAACCTCCGGCAGAACCAGGCTCAGGGAGGGGCGGGGCCATCTGCTGTGACCGGTTGGGGTGAGAGAAGGAAGACAGGATAAAGACATGCTGTGGAAGAGAGACAGAGATTAATAACAGATATGATTCAATGCAGAGAGGTCTATTAATACATAGTGAGTGAGAAAGGTGACTGGAAAGGAAAAACTCAATGCATCATGGGAATCCCCCGGCAGCCTACATCTATTGCAGCATAACTAAGGGAGGATTCAGGGTCACCTGGTCCAGCCCTAACTATATGCTTTAGCAAAAAGGAAAGTTTTAAGCCTAATCTTAAAAGTAGAGATAGTGTCTGTCTCCCGAATCCAAACTGGAAGCTGGTTCCACAGAAGAGGGGCCTGAAAACTGAAGGCTCTCCCTCCCATTCTACTTTTAAATACTCTAGGAACAACAAGTAGGCCAGCAGAGCGAGAGCGAAGTGCTCTAATAGGGTGATATGATACTACAAGGTCATTAAGATAAGATGGGGCCTGATTATTTAAGACCTTGTACGTGAGGAGCAGGATTTTGAATTCAATTCTGGATTGAACAGGAAGCCAATGAAGGGAAGCCAAAACAGGGGAAATATGCTCTCTCTTTCTAGTCCCTGTCAGGACTCTTGCTGCAGAATTTTGGATTAGTTGAAGGCTTTTCAGCGAGTTTTTTGAACATCCTGATAATAATGAATTACAGTAGTCCAGCCTGGAAGTAATAAATGCATGAACTAGTTTTTCAGCGTCACTCTGAGACAGGATATTTCTAATTTTAGAGATGTTGCGCAAATGGAAGAAAGCAGTCGCACATATTTGTTTACTATATCCGTTGAAGGACATGTCCTGGTCAAAAATGACTCCAAGGTTCCTCACAGCGTTACTGGAGGCCAAGGTAATGCCATCCAGAGTAAGAATCTGGTTAGATACCATATTTCTAGGCTTTTCAGGGCCGAGTACAATAACCTCAGTTTTATCTGAATTAAGAAGCAGAAAGTTAGCGGCCATCCAGGTCTTTATGTCTTTAAGACATTCCTGCAGTTTAACTAATTGGTGTGTGTTATCTGGCTTCATGGACAGATAGAGCTGGGTGTCATCAGCATAGCAGTGAAAATGTATGCTATGTCTTCTAATGATGCTGCCTAAGGGAAGCATGTATAATGTAAACAGAATTGGTCCTAGCACTGAACCCTGTGGAACTCCATAATTAACCTCAGTGTGTGAATAGGACTCTCCATTTACATGCACAAATTGGAGTCTATTAGATAGATATGATACAAACCACTGCAGCGCAGTACTTGTAATACCTACAGCATGTTCTAATCGCTCTAATAGGATATTATGGTCAACAGTATCGAACGCTGCACTGAGGTCTAGCAGGACAAGCACAGAGATGAGTCCACTGTCAGAGGCCATAAGAAGATCATTTGTAACCTTCACTAAAGCTGTTTCTGTGCTGTGATGAGCTCTGAAACCTGACTGAAACTCTTCAAATAAACCATTCCTCTGCAGATGATCTGTTAGCTGTTTGACAACTACTCTTAAAAATGATTTTTGATATGAAAGGAAGGTTGGAGATTGGCCTATAATTAGCTAAGACTGCTGGGTCTAGAGATGGCTTTTTGAGTAAAGGTTTAACTACAGCCAGCTTGAAGGCCTGTGGTACATAGCCGATCATTAGAGATAGGTTGATCATATTTAAGATCGAAGAATTAATTAATGGCAGGACTTCTTTGAGCAGTTTTGTAGGAATGGGGTCTAAAAGACACGTTGATGGTTTGGAGGAAGTAATTATTGAAGTTAACTCAGAAAGATCAATTGGAGAAAAATAATCTAACTTAACATCAATGGTACTAAGAGTAGCTGTAGATAATATTACATCTGTGGGATGATTATTGGTAATTTTTTCTCTAATGATAAAAATTTTATTTGTGAAGAAGTTCATGAAGTCATTATTAGTTAACGTTAAAGGGATGGTTGGCTCAAAAGAGCTCTGACTTTTTGTCAGCCTGGCTACAGTGCTGAAGAGAAACCTGGGGTTGTTCTTATTTTCTTCAATCAGTGATGAATAGTAAGATGTTCTGGCTTTGCGGAGGGCTTTCTTATAAAGCAGCAAACTATTTCTCCAGGCTAAATGATGATCCTCTAAATTTGTGACACGCCATTTCCTCCCCAGATTACGAGTCATCTGCTTTAGGGTACGTGTTTGAGAATTATACCACGGAGTCAGGTACTTCTGATTAGAGACCTTCGTTTTCACAGGAGCTACAGTATCCAGAGTCGTACATAGTGAGGAGGTGAAATTATTAACAAGATAATCGACCTCTGTTGGGGTAGCGTTCAGATAGCTGCTCTGCTCTGTGTTGGTACAGGGCATTGGAGATGATAACAGTGGGTGGATTATATTCTTAAACTTAGTTACAGCACTTTCAGAAAGACATCTACTTTGATAAAGTCTACTCTCCACCGCTGTGTAATCAATTATTGTAAATGTAAATGTTATCAGGAAATGATCAGACAGGAGAGGGTTTTCAGGAAACACTGTTAAATGTTCAGTTTCTATGCCATATGTTAAAACAAGATCTAGAGTGTGATTAAAGTGGTGGGTGGGTTCTTTTACATTTTGAGAGAAACCAATTGAGTCTAATAACAGATTAAATGCCATGTTGAGGCTGTCATTTTTAGCATCTATATGGATGTTAAAATCACCCACAATAATTATTTTATCTGAGCTCAGAACTAAATTAGATATAAAGTCTGAGAAATCAGACAGAAACTCTGTGTAAGGCCCAGGTGGACGATAGATGATAACAAGTAAGACTGGTTTCTGAGTTTCACAGCTGGGGTGGACAATGTTAAGCATCAGGCTTTCAAATGAATTACAAACCAAGAACATATATAACTGCACAAACGTGTAACATAACTGATGCCTAGTTCTGAGCTTTATGTAATGAATAATGCAAAACTTTTGGGCTGTTCACATTTATAACAAAAACGGATGGAGGGGAACTTGTTTGCAGGAGATGTAATCCTCAGATAAGGTGAGAAGTAAATCTGAACTCTCAGAATGAAAAGCTCTTTCCTTTCACAGCGCTGTGTGTTGATGGCCTGCTGTCTGTTGCCCACATCTCTGATGATGGGATGAGCATCTTGGAGCCGCTGGAGATCACTGCCACCCATGTGGTTGTGAAGGTTCCTCACCTCTCTGGGTGGGGCGTCATCTGGGATGATTTTAAGCGGCTCCTGAACATAACAGTAAATGGCCAAGTTCTGCTGTTCTTCCGACCTTCAGAGCCTGCAAGAATCAATGTGTTTCTACTCCAGGAAAATATCCCATTGTCAGAGGTAAATAGTTTCATCATCTTCACTCTGTGGTCCTCTCAGAATCCAAATGATTCTCAGCAGCTTTCTGATAATAAACTAAAGTTATGTACAGGTTTACTGGTCACTCCACTCTGATTACCTGAGACAAAGAGTCAGGCTCCATTTAACTTTTCTTACCCACATTGTTGACCAATCACTGCTCTTCTTTATTCACTCCCAGTAATGACCCTAAGCTGTGAACATTTGATGTTTGTGACCCATAATGTCAGATCTGACACTTCACTGATAAAAATAAAATCATGGAGCTTTTTTTCCTCTGCAAAGCTATTCTATCTCAAGAATGATTGTTTTTGATTCATACTGACACATGATATTCTACACCTGATATGTTTAAATGAGCTCTACAGGTGAATAGACTTATTAACGTTACCAGCATAATAAACTGTCCTGTCACTGCAGGTGTCTGCCCAACAACACGATGATGCTGAATACCTCCAGACCCCTGCTGACTGTCTTTTCAGCTTCGGTCAAAGGTACAGTGTCCACTGTGAGCCTGAGAGCAGGATAATACAGCCGAAGGTGAGTCAGCAGTTAGAAACTATATGCTGCTGAAATGAAATGAAAGTCCTGGATAACCCACTCGTCATGAAAATGGCACCTTTCTGTTGTTGTTTAGCAAACACAGTTTCGCTCAAAGTCTGGCCCAAATTACCATCCAACATTTCAAGTTTTCCTGAGTACAAATTCAGGGTTTGTGAGTCTGATAGTCAAAGACCAAGAGGGGAATGAAATCTGGAAATCATCTGTTTGCCTGCCAGGTAAGATTCCTGCCAAATACCAGCAGAAATTACCCTACAAACTTTTTATTTTATATTTTATAAAACTTCAACTGAAATCATACTTCTCTTTTAATCATCAGTTCAGAGTGCTGTTAAATGTCTATCTTTCTTTGTTCCTTCAGCACCAAGAACAGAAACCTTAATGAGAAATGTCCCAGATGAGTCTGGAGTCCCAGCAGACGAGAGGCTGCTCACAGTTCGCTCACAGTTTATTGACAGAGTGTCTGAACCTGTTTTAAACAAACTTCTGGATAAACTCCTGGAGCAGCATATTATCAATGAGCAGGAGATGGAATCAGTCAGATCACAGCAGAGCAAAGCAGATAAAGCATGAGACGTTATTGACACAGTGCGACGAAAAGGAAGTATAGCCACCTCACTTCTGATCGCTGCTCTCCGTGAGGAGGATCCATGCCTTTTCATAGAGCTGAACTTAAGATAAGACAGATTTCTAATAAATCTCAAAGACCACTGACAGTGTCATTATTGTGATCTTCATGTGTGTGTTGGAAACTGGACTTTAGTTCTTATTAAAACCTGGACTCTGACTAGAAGCTGAGCAGGACATTGGATGGACTGAAGCAGAGTCTGGGACCTCGGTAAGTCTCTGGGCTGCTCATTATTAGTGCACAAACCAGGAAATATGTGAAGCTCCAACCTGTAGATGCTGAACCACATCTACAGGTTGAATAGCAACACCTCAAGTTATCTGTGACCGGCGTCTGTTTCCAACAATATAACTGAAGCTGTTTTTACCTTTAATGCTGGAATAACATGTTGAATCACATGATCAGTGTTTACAATCTGATTACTGAGGTTCTCGTCTGTGCTAGCTTCTGCTCTGAGCAGCATTTTGTGTTTCTGCCTGTATAAATAAAGTTTTGCTGTTTGCTTTCTTATGCTGGAGTTTGAATTCGTGTTTTTAAACAGTTTGAGCTTCCTGTTCGTGTAACCCGTTCATGTGTTACACCCGTCATTGCGTTGTGTTCTGGCGTGAAAGTAAGAGGCAGGAGACAGCACTTGGGTCTTTGGCTCTTTACTGCACATCTGCAACACAGAAATAAGTGTCTGATCTGTGTGTGTCACGCGACTGCCAGTACACCTCTCCTCCGGCCATGCTGAAAGGAGCTGTGCCTGCAGCTTCATTAACACCACAATAATATAATAAATCTAATACAACAAATTGTTTTAAAACATTAACTTAAGCTCTCAAAAACAAAAAGCATAAAATAAATAACATGTCACTGAAAAATCATTAAAAACAACTTATAAGAACAATAAACAAAATAATTCAAAAACAAATAAACAGTCAGATAAATACAATTCAATAACCAGGACCCAATATTCTAGTGCTTATAGTTCAAACATTATACTTCAGGCAAGACAACACTGTACTTATAAAAACAATGAATGAAAGACTGCATCTCCAAAACATAAGAACATCTCCATACCTGCAACACAGAAATAAGTGTCTGTTCTGTGTGTGTCACGCGCCTGCCAGTACACCTCTCCTGATGAAGGAAAAAAGAGTGCACGCTGTTAAAAAAACTGCAGTGAATACGCTCACAAGCCTCTAGCGTTCAGGCTAACTTAGCATGCTAGCATTTCAGCTGCGTTCTCAGCTAAAACTCATTAAAAACGTATATTAGCAAACTCTGTCCTCCACAAAACTTATCCCGAACGAGTCTCTTAACGACAAACAAAAATGCGGCGGTTCGGCTGTATTCACATTGCAGCTTGGGGTCTGAACAAACTGAGCAATGTGGCAGTGACTTACCTCCGGCCATGCTGAAAGGAGCTGTGACCGGGGCACACATGCACGCGCCTACGTCACCACGCAGCGCGCACACACACGAACGCACACAGACTCAGATCACACAGGTAGGAGAGTGAGATGCAAAATGACATATTTAATTTAAAAAAAGGGTGTTTTGGGTGAAATTCAAAAGTATTTAACATAAATGTTACATTCATCTGATTGATTTGCGTCTTATATAGGGATGGGTATTGATAAGATTTTAACGATTCCGATTCCATTTTCGATTCTGTTTAACGATTCGATTCTTTATCGATTCTCTTATCGATTCTCTTATCGATTCTTTTTTTTTTTTTTTTTAAAAAGGAGAACACTAAGGTTGATTAGCTTAGAACTTTGTTTTATATCTTCTCTTTGAACAAGGTAGAAATTTAGGAGTAACATGGCCTTACAAACCCAACAGTGAGATCTTAAGAGATCCAGCCTACGGCTCTTCAATGGGGTGTCACAGGGTCCCCAGGAAAAAAAATTGTAAATGTAAAATAATAAAATAAATATTCTTCTGTAGCAATAACAAAGTTTAACATAAATTGTTCTGTAGCAAGTACACAAGAATATCCAGTAATGTCCCTGCCTACAATTAAACACATTCACTTACCAAAAATCGGGGGCATCTGCTGTGGCAAATGGGTGCAAGCCTTTGACCACAAACTTAGACACTGCTCTGTGACATTCGTCTATCCTGGCCTGAAAGGAGACGCTACCAGTAGACTGCAGCGAGAACTGCCAGCGAGCGCCAGCCAGTCTGTCTCTCTCATCATGGTCACCTACATGTACAGTAATGGCAGGTCTTGTAATAAGGCAGATTGCGGTAACATAATATGCACTGTTGGTTGATTATTTACCTGCCGCATTAACGGGAGAGGACGTGCAAACGTTAGCGCTGCTGCTGGGTTGAGAGTCACGAGTCCGGAGCGGAATTAAAAACACGTGTCATCGCGTGTTTTGTGAGCAAATGCTTTTGCATATTCGTAGTGTTTCCTCCCTTAAATGAAATATCTACTTTGCAAGTTCCCCTGTTGTCATCGGTTCTCATAAAGTATAATCAAACTTTTGAGCGTTTGAGCCGCTTAGTGTTTCCTGCCAGGTAAATGACGCTCCGCAACGTGGTGACGTCATTCGGGGCGACTGGAATCGATAAGGGAATCGTTTGCAAAAATGGCAAACGATTCCAAGGAATTGAAACAGTGGGAACCGGTTCTCAACAAGAACCGGTTTTCGATACCCATCCCTAGTCTTATATCTGAATCATGTCGTCATGAGACTGTCAATGTATCTTAAACATACTGCTTCACAAACACTGTTGTGACAGTGATGTACACTGTCTCCTTTGTATATATGTATGATTTCTATACAGTTTACACCAGATGACCACTTAAGGACATCTCCTGGTTTCATCTTCATGTTTCCCTCTCACCACATATCCAACCCGATATCATGACCAGCAGCTTTTACAGCTGTGGCTCCAACAAACATCAGCTGATACTAGAAATTAATATTAAATAAATTCTAACAACAGCTGATCAAGCTTAAACGCTGCTGTTGTTCATCGTGACATCTGCTTGTTTTCTCTTTTTGGCTCAAAGTGGGTGATAAACAAACAAGACCGACAGGACTTGCAAAAGAAAAGCCGATCAGCTGATCATTGATCAGTTTCATGATTGAAGTGGCAACAGGAGAGGAAGGGGGAGAGGAGGAGAGAAGAGGCAGCTGTGCAGCAAAGACAGAATGACTCCAGCTTTGTGTCAAATGCCCAGTATGTCTGATGGCCAGTCCAGCTGTGAGGTCAGCTGGTGGGTAACAGGCATCTTTGAAAATGTTAGAGCACTTTTGCAAATATGTGATGTCCTAACAGCAACAATCTATCCTGAAAATATCTTTTTTTTTCGTGACCCAGAAAGAAATATGTATATTTCAAACTCTGCGTTCCTCCACCACTGCCTCAATTTGAGTTGTGGATGAAATGCATTCTGGGATATTTGCCTGGGCTTAGCTACAGTAGCTAGCAAGCTGATTGGAGACCAAAACAGCCAATCAGAATTTTTGCATCCAAGTCTGTGATTGGTTGGTTTTGTGGCACGCTTATAACGGTGTACAGAAGCTGTCTCCGTTATCATGGCTACTCGGCAACGGAACTCAAAAGTCTGGGAGCATTTTGACAAAACAAAAGAAAAGAAGGTCCAATGAAAAATCTGCAAAATGGAACTTGCCTTCCATGACAGTATGACGGCGATGCATGAGCATCTGAAAAGGAAGCACGTCGTGTAGAACAAGCACTTTGCAATAATCTAGAGATCTCAGTCCTACCATTTATCAGCTCAAACATCCAACGACATGAATGCTTTAAAAGCATCGACATCAGCTCTTCTCTGACAGCATGGTGGGAGTTTCTAAAATTGACGGCGTCTTCATTAATCCCATGCAAACGTACACCTATCTGGAACAACCCTGACATATTACAAAACAATAATATGATAAACTTTTCAGATTGGAGTGGTAAAGGAATCAAATATTTAGAACATATACTAGAAGGAACAGAATTTATTTCATTTGACGGACTAGTTACACAATATGGGATCAACAAGAAAAGATTTTTAGAATATCAACAAATTAAATCCATAGTAAAAAAGAAATTTAAACCGGGTCAAGTTGAACTACAAACACCACCAAGTGTGGTTCAATTTCTTACTCTTAAAACCCCCAAATTACTATCCAAAATATACAGAATGCTTTCTAAAACAGATGAATCAACATCACTTCCTATTGCAAAATGGGAAGCGGATTTATCAGTTAACTTAGACCTAAACTTCTGGTCTCAGATTTGCTTAAAAACCTTTCATCTAATTAGAAATCCCAGTCTTCAATTAATTCAATACAAAATATTACATAGAGTGCACTATACAGGTCATCGGATGTTCAAGATGGGCTTTACGTCTACCAACAACTGCTCACACTGCCAAACCAATTCACCGGACAATTATATCCACGCTCTTTGGTTCTGTCCACCAGTTCAGAAGTTTTGGCGCGAGATATGTGAAGACTTATCAAAGTGTCTGAAATGTAACATTCCAACCTCCCCCTTAGTGTTTTTGTTGGGCAGCTTAGATAAAGTCACTTCAGATAAAAATATAGCCCATATGGTTCTCCCTGCCCTATGCATAGCCAAGAAAACTGTCCTCATGAACTGGAAAAATAAAAAATAATCTTAATTCTAACCAATATAGAAATTATCTATTAGATTACATTAGTCTTGATACAGCCTCTGCCACCACACCAGATCAATTGCTCTGGGCTCCTTTGATCAGCTCCATCACCTAGTGGGGGTGGGGGGTCATATTTTGGTCCCGCCTTCACTGTGATTGGTGTGGGGGTAGGGACAGGGATAGGGCGTCGGGGGGTTCACCAGGGGCATCTTCCTTGGGGGGCTCAATCCGGGGTAGCAGTCATGTCCGGTTAGGGGCTCTGTTGGCTCTCGGGTGACTGTTTCCTCGTGGCTGCGTGCAGCGGGGCTAGGGGAGGGTCTGTGCTGACGGACGTGGGTTACTGACCTGGTAGCCTGGCTGCCCCTGGGTGGGTCCGGGATGGGCGTGAGGTTCTGGGGGCGCTCCGTCTCTGGGCTGGGGCCCTGGCCGGGCCTCGGGAGCTTGGGTCCTGGTTGGTGTGTTGCCGGGGTTGTGGGTGGGTGGGTGCATGGGGGCCCAGCCCTGGCGCAGGGTGCGTCGAGCCACCTGGGGGGCTCTTCAACTGGTGGGGGAGATTGTCACATCTCACAGGAGCTTTCCGCTCTTCAGGAACTCTCTCTGCAGGAGGGGGAGATACAGGAGAGGTGGAGGAAGATCTCAGCCTGGGCGTCTATTGTCTTATGTAGTCTGGAAGATGAGTGGATGGTGGGGTGGGTGCAGTTTTCTCTGTGGTGGGGTTGGGTGGACTGTCCTGGGCTCTGTGGGGCGCTGCTGCACTGGGACCCGGTCTGGATAGGCCTGGTCCCCCTTTCCCTGGCGGGTCGCGGAGTATGGGGGTGCCTACTGGGGTCAGTGGGGGAGCTGGCCCCAGGGAGGGGTCACTTGCCCCTCCCTTCCTTCCCTCCCCATCTCCAGCTGCCTCCCTCTTCCCGCTCCACCACAACCACCCACACATGCAGGGCCTTGGAGTAGGGGTATGTCACCAGGGTGCAGAGGAGGCTACCCCCCCCCCCCCCCCCCCCCCCCCTCTGTCCCCTTCTGGCTGCCTCTGCCTCAATTTTATCCCACAACTTAGACATTCACATTACTCACACTCTCATTACACATACATATAGGATCTTGGGGGTGGGCACGACACACGGAATCCAAATTACCATCAGGGTGTACACCTCACCCCTGGCGTCGTTGCCCATCTCTCAATTTTAAATCAGAATCAGAATACTTTATTGATCCCTGGGGGAAATTATTTTTTGTTACAGTGCTCCATTTTAAACCAACATTAAGACAAGACAGACAATACACTAACTAAGAATAGTACAATATATACATATATATATATACATACATACATACATAAGTCACTCATAAATAAATAGCTGGAAAAGAAACATGTGTAGCTGTAGCAGCAAACGGTGTGTTAAGTGGATGCGTTGTACAGGGAGATGGCCACAGGCAGGAATGATTTCCTGTGTCGTTCAGTGGTGCTTTTCGGTAATCTCAGTCTCTCACTGAACGTGCTCCTGTGACTGACCAGCATGTCATGGAGTGGGTGGGAGTAGACATGGAGGGCTAGCAGGAGGGACTATGCGCTTACCTGCTGCTCTCTGGCAGGTAGCTCCATGCCCTCCTGGGTTTTAAATGCACCTTAGAACACACATGCATCAACACTACAATGAGCGGGTGGAGGGAGGTTTGGAGTCTTCTCTCACCCCCGTTCTCTGCGGCCCGCTGGAGCAAGGGGGGGCTAGGAGGAGGAGTTGGCCGTCCGACTGCGGTCTGGGGTGTGGGGCCTCCCTGCTGCTGCGGAGTCGGGGCGGTTTGCCTCTCCCCACCGCAGGGAAAAGGGTACCTAGACCCGGTTCGTAGAGTACGCTTGGGGAGTGTGATCGGTCACTCAGGCACAGCTGGCTGCCAGCGGAGCTGGCGGGCGCGTCACTGCAACTCCCCCTCGCTTCTGCTCCGCGGCTGCTGAGTGACCCCTCATCTGGGACTCTCCTCAGCTCTTTCTGGGACAGTGGCGCGGCTGCCCCTCTGTTGGTCTTCCTTGGTCTCTTGTGTTCTGGGGGCCTCTGGATGTCTGGAGTTTTGATCTCCTCCATACCTGCTTCATGCCCTGGGGGACGGGACTGTGGCCCCCCCACACCCTGTAGCAGATCATTATATGAAGGAACCTTTTAAAAAAACAAGCGCGTCCATGCTCACAGGTGTACACACTACTTATTATTACTTATATTGATAGCTGTAAACGTTACGTTACAGGACTGCTAAAAAAATATGTTCGTCTTTAATGGACAAGTTTGTCACCAAGCCAACAACATGTAAACCTCGGCAAGCAGATGTCCTGACTGAATCAATCTTGAACATGTTGGTGACGGACATGAGACTCCTGTCTATGGTTGATGATCAAGGTTTCAAAGAGATGATCAAGCAGTTCAACCCAGATTACCATGGTAACTACCTACCAGGCCGATCCCACTTCACCAAATTGATGGAAAAGAAATATGATGCTACCTTTAAGAAGGTTGGTCTCTCTTTCTCTCCACTCTCTCACACCACAAACACAAAATAGCCATTTGTATTAGAATTTAATACATTTCATGATGAAATAATATTAAGAGCTGGCTGACTGAGCAACCAATAAATTCATCTTGGTTAAAGGCAAGGCATGGCAAGGCAAGTTTATTTGTATAGCACAATTCAACAACAAGGTGATTCAAAGTGCTTTACAGAGACATTAGAAACAAAAACAAATAAAAAGCATGATTTAAAATATATTAAAACAAGCAAATAAACTAACTAACTAATTAACAAACAAACAAAACAGTATATAAAATCAAAACAGATAAAATCAGAAATAGATAAAATCAGTAGTTAAATGTAAGTTTTGAAATTTAAGCTTAAAAGTGTGGATTTGGTGCTTTATTCAAATGCAGCTGAGAACAGGTGAGTCTTCAACCTGGATTTAAATAAACTGAGTGTTTCAGCTGATCTGAGGCTTTCTGGGAGTTTGTTCCAGATATAAGGAGCATAAAAGCTGAATGCAGCTTCTCCGTGTCTGGTTCTGACTCTGGGAACTGATAAAAGACCGGATCCAGATGACCTGAGGGATCTGGAAGGTTCATACTGGGTCAGGAGGTCATTGATGTATTTTGGTCCTAAACCATTCAGAGCTTTATAGACCAGCATCAGAACTTTAAAGTCTATCCTCTGACGGACAGGCAGCCAGTGTAAAGACCTCAGAGCTGGACTGATGTGGTCCACTTTTTTGGTCTTAGTGAGGACTCGATCAGCAGAGTTCTGAATGAGCTGTAGTTGTCTGACTGATTTTTTCGGTAGACCTGTAAAGATGCTGTTACAGTAATCAAGCCTACTAAAGATGAATGCATGGACTAGTTTTTCCAGGTCCTGTTGAGACATCAGATCTTTTATCCTTGAAAGCATGTACAGTACAGGAAAGTTGTTGTTGTTGTTTTTTTTTTAATGATATGTTGAATGTTTATTGTTTAACATGCGTAACTGTATTTGATGTAACTGAATTATTCAATTGGTAAATTTAAATCTTGATGCATAAACTGACAAGCATTATTAATAATGAAAAAATATACTGTAATATATTTCCCTAATGCTTACTATTGTTCCAAATCATCTCATATCTTTAGGTAAAGCAGACCCTTGGTGGTGTCAAAGGTTTTTTCACCCTGACTGCTGATATCTGGACCAGCCATGCAGAGGCCTACCTTGGTGTGTCTTGCCATTTCCTGAGTGAAGATTGGAAGATGAAGAGCTTCATCCTTTACACCATGCCTCTTGAGGAGAGGCATACTGGTGCCAATATAGTGACATGGATGGAAGAGGTGCTAACAAAGTTTGACATCTTGCCTGCCAAAATAAAAGCAGTAGTACATGACAGTGGTTCCAATATGGTGGCAGCAATGCGACTGCTTGAAGAAAAACATGGATGGGCCTCTATCCGCTGTGCTGGACACACACTCCAGCTCATAGTCAATACTGCTCTCAAAGAAACCACCATCAGAGCACTAGGTGCAGCTAGTGGAGCACTTTAAGGGAAGCGAGGTGGCTAGTACAAGGCTAAAAATGAAACAGGAGCAAATGAATATGAAGAAAAATACACTGATCCAAGATGTCAGTTAGGGCTGCCGAAAACGATTATTTTGATAGTTGACTAGTCATCGATTATTTTTTTGATTAGTCGACTAATCAGATCATCATCCATTGGACGTAAAACGTACAGCTTATTGCACCAGCAGCATCTGCTCTTATATAACCATCATTAGTTTACAGCTTTAAATGTTTAAGGTGTGTGCTAGGTAAAAATAAAGACAGTTTAATAAACTCAGCCGTCTGCTCCTTGCTATCTAAAATACATCGGAGTATATTCTCGAGCATCTCACACTTCTGATAATCAGTTGTCTGCTTGACGTTTATTCTGCTGTGTAAAAACTTTAATCTCAGCCAAACAGATTTACTCAGGAACAAATAAAATACTAAAAAAAAGCCAAACAAAATAATTTTTAAGTTATCTAAGTGACTTATATATCATGTTTAACCTGAGTAGCGAAAGACGGCGGTGGGTTTGAAAACAATTTGCCGGAGTCCGGTGTTCTCAACGGCGCTAGTGTGCCTTGAACGACGGCAGCTATTGAGCTGGTGGGTAACAGACGTCTCCGAAAACATTGGAGCGCTTTTGAAAATATGTGATGTCTTAACCCTTTAAGACCTACCATAGAATCAAGTCCGCCAGAGCTTATATTATATTTTTACATGCTGTGGTGCCATTTTTGGGAGCATTTCAACTTGATATACATCAATACAACCATTATACCCAAAATTTTAATAATATGTATGCATTAAGTGCATAGTAATTAAGTAAATCAAAGGACATTCAGAGTGTTTTGCACTTCTCCTTACTTTAATTTAAATTGAATTAATATTTCACATCCAGTTTTTCTGTAAAAACTGCACAGCCTTAAGATGAAATGTCTGTAAATTTGAAGTATCTATCTGGATTATGTTTCTTGTTGCTACTCACAAATATTTCTTCTTACAAATATTTCTTGTACCTGAGTGATAAGCCTTAACATCGGTGTTTTTTATGGCAGTAATTGAATCATTTACTCTAACTTGTTATCTTTATGTTTGTCACAGCAGATTCACCGATGGAGAGTTTGTGGACGATGAGAACCAGCAGCAAATGCTGACACTGGCAAAGGTAAGTCCCTTTAACTAGGCAGGAGCTGGACCCAAAATGCAGGCACTCAGACTCGAGGGATGAACTCAAAATCACAGCTTTATTGGCTGGCAGGGGAAAACAAGCATACATAGCAAACTAAAACATTTAGATTAATATAGTCTTTGTTTTGGAATTCATAAGGTTGTTGAAATCTCCCAATTCTTTGAATCTTTGGGCTGAAGGAAGGACAATACTCGGTGTATAAATGCTCAATCAACAATCATTTATTTCCATACAATTCAATACTTATGAGCATTAGAACCATCATGATGGGAGAGATGCCTGCAGAGGGTCAGCAGCATGTCTCAAAGTGGTAGCAACTTTCACAGACTTTTAAAGCTAGTAACAGCCCCCCTCCTTGTCGTAAAAGCCCAAACATTCACATTCTTTCGCTCACGGCGCCTAAAATATGACCTCGGCTCCCTGTCTTTCTGTGTGAAGTAGGAAGGGGGGTAAGGAATGCGGTTTTATCTCCTCTCCCCAGACACCAAGTCTTCTGCTTACAACCTTCTTCATATGATTCAGCAGTAAAACATGTCAAGAAACAATGTAATACATTCAACAGTGTTGAGCAATACAGGTCAAACAAATAGATCGAATGATTTTCACACTCTTTTAAGTCAGAAGTATAATGCAAACTAAAACTACATACTGATCACACACTCTATATTAAAGGGTATAATATGATCTACAGCAGTTAACATAATTCAACTATTTTGATTACATATATAAGGTAACATATAATAACAGAATAATCTCACAAGGTTTAACTGATTTCAATCAGATTTAATGATTTAATACAAGCAGTTCTTATGTCCCAGTCATCATCTAAATGTAATTATGTCTCTCTCACCACTTATTTAAGTCAAAGCTGTGAAATAACTGCCTGAACTTGTTCCAAAATGGCTGCTGAGCTCACAGAGATTACGTCTACATATGCTGACATCCGTATTTGAGGCTTTGTGACATGCTCTGTTTTCTTTGACTTTACATTTCTGGCTTTTGTTTGCAGTCCAACCATTACTTTTGTTATGCTATAACCTGCTGACACTAGAAGAACACATGCTAGTGTACTCATGTGTGATAGAGAGTAATAGACTTGAATAAAATTTGCCAAGGAGGAAAACATTAGAGTTAAAGCCGAAAACATTTTCTTTATCAGCCGTTACTCTAGAATTCATACACTAATTATGTCTACCAAAGCATTCCCCAATTTAGGGTTTTGCTAGTTTATCTCAATCTCCCTTTGCCCTTTGTTTTGTAGTGTTTTGTGCAGCCCAAAATAAAAGTTTGATTTTATTTTATCTTCTCACTCCATCTCCGTTTCCTGCATTTGTGTCCACACTTTCTCATCTCCACACCGTCTGCCTCAGCAGACGTGACAATGTTTTAGATTGTTGTCACTTGTCAGGCGTTGTGTGGAGGCGAGGAAGAAGGAACCCAAACGCAGGACTCGCAGGTAGGTGAAGACTGGTGAGGGTTTATTATAAGGAGTGGATGAACAGAGGGTGAACGGACACTGACTGGCTGGACAACTGAATGGCTGACTAAACTGAGGGAACACACGGGCAGGACAACATCACATCAACATCAATGACACGACAGTGAATGAGTAGAAACAGAGGGCTTAAATACACAGACTGATGAGAATGATTATGAGAGACCGGTGAGTACACAGCTGAACATAATCTGGCTAATGACACGAGACGAGCTGACACAGGAAAAGCAGGAAGTGAGAACATTGAAGTGGCAAAATAAACTGAACATGAACAAAACTGAAAACACTGGGTCACCGACCCAGGAACCCTGACATCTCTTTCTTCTTTCTCTTTAAAACCAGAACAACCCAGACAGACTTCATGAGGAGGTTGGGGTAGATTTTTATGAAGAACAGCTTGATCTTCCCAGCCAACATGGAGGCAAAGTCTGCCTCTTTGACCAGTGTGGGAAAAGATTCAGGAGTTTATCACATTTGAAGCGTCACCAGCGTATCCACACTACGGAAAAACCCTACTCCTGCAATGAGTGTGACAAGCGCTTCAGTCAATCATCAGACCTGAAAATTCATCAGCGTATCCACACTGGGGAACAGCCCTATGCCTGCAATGAGTGTGGAAAAAGCTTCAGTCAGTCATCAAGTCTGACGGTCCATCAGCGTATCCACACGGTAGAAAAGCCCTATGCCTGCAATGAATGTGGAAAGAGCTTCAGTCATCTATATAGTCTGAAGGTACATCAGCATAACCACACTGAAGACAAGCCCCACTCCTGTGATCAGTGTGGGAAGGGTTTCAGTGTGTCATCACATCTGAAGAGGCATAAGCGTATCCACACAGGAGAGAAGCCGTACTATTGTGATGAGTGCGACAAGGGATTCAGTCAGTCATCACATCTGAAGCGTCTTCAGCGAATCCACACTTGAGAGAAACCGTACATCTGTCAAAAGTGTAGGAGGCGTTTCAGGCACTCATCCACTTTCAAACGTCACAAGAATACATGTAGACGCATCCCGCGAACCCAAATGAGCATTTCCACAAATGTTTGTTAAAATATTTCACAAAACTATTAAAGTCTTATCCAAGCATATTAAAATGTTCTAATTCTAATTTCATTTTCAAATAAAAGCCATTGACAGAGAAATGTTTCAGCGCTTAGAGAGGGTGTATTTAACCAAATCTGGTTTGTTCAAAGAATTTAAACCAGTTGCTCGAACAGAATACAAAAGCTAGATTTCCAAACTATTAACATCAAACTTCAGTGACCTCAAATAATGGGTAAAATCAACAAAAAAAGAAATAATTACAGCATTGCAATGTGTTTTGCTCTCTCATAACTCTTTCCAGATGCTGCAGACGTGATTAATCTTAGCAGAATCTTAGAGTGGACACCCTAGTCGACTTTCTCTGAAACGTGGTTCTGTACTGTTCCCTGGTAAAAAAAAAAAAAAGGTCCTTTTAGGGCGTGGAATGATGTCAGAGTGTTGAAGAACTTTATTTACAACGAGCCCACATCAAACTCACACTCTCGCTGGAGAGTAAGGATGTGGTTCTAAAATGAATACAAATAAGAAATAACATAAACATCTCTTTCACTGGTTCAACATCTCTCACATTCAGTATAGGGCTTTGGAGTTGACGTCACGCCGCAATGCATTGTGGGAGCGCAGCGCCATTTTCGGGGTCTACGAATCAAAACAAACACACTGTGTTGGAACGACGACTACAAGAAAGATGCTTAAGAGCCTCTCAAAAGAGAATGAACTGTATAGAGACCGATTGCGTCCAGAGGCGAAGCAGCGGTACTTGCAGAAAATAGCGTGCATTGGAAATGTGGACCTGTATGACATACTGCCGTGGAGTAGAAACCCCGAACACCTAGCGCTATTGACGTAGCCTGATATATTTTCGTACCTTGTCTGTGGAGTCAGTGTGTACAAGTCGTCATTCAATCAAAGGTATGTCAGCTCGAGTACTGCGTGTGAAATGCGTTTGATTTCCCTGCAAACATTCACATTAGTGCAGCATAAATTCATTCATGAGGGGAAATTACAGTGAGAACATGTGGAGGCTGTTAGAGGGATAACATAGTGAGTTCAGTGCATTGATGTGACATTGTCCTGCAGGATTTAGTTATTCTTTATGGTTAAAGAAATTGCACTAATTAATTCACATTTATTATAAATAATCCTAATTACACATCTTGCTGCCATGTTTGTATCCTGTGTCACTAAAAATACATTTTATTTTAATTTTATACATTGATTAATGACCTACAGAATCTCCTTATCATATTAAGTGATTCATAATTGTCACTTTATGCTTTCTCCATCTCTAAAGTGATGACATCCTTGCATTACATACTTTAGGTTCATTTTCTGCAGGCAGGTTTCTGACAGAACAGGCAGATTTACACTATAACATGCAGCGTTCTATAGATGGACACATAAAGAAATGAAAAATGACATGTATGTGCTAACTTTCTAGACACTTTGTTACATTTATGATAAAGTAGATTAAACACATTTGTGTCGGCCTTGGCTCATAGTTCTTGTCTTTAAATGAACTTTGTCTGTGTGTGTTTCCGGTCCTGCACTCTAAGACTGAATGAACCAGCATTGCAGCCATGGGTCACTGTGAGCATCACAGGGAAGGTTGGAGTCGCCCACTGCAGCTGTATGGCTGGAGTCGCAGAGACCTGCAGCCATGTCGCTGCTCTTCTGTTTAATGTAGAAGCAACAGTGTTGATCTGTGGCACAAGGACTGCTACAGATGAACCTGCATACTGGGTTTTGCTGGGTAATATGACCAAGATACAGCCAGAGGTTGGCCATAAGATAGACTTCTCCTCTTCAGCTGCCCAAAAAAGGCTCTTGATCAAAACATAAACAGACCATCTGTATTGACAGGTAAAAGGAGCCGTCCTCAAAACAGAAAACTCCCACCTGCTACTGTGGAGGAGTTGTCACTGCTATTGGATACTTTGCTGGAACACAGTAAAGCTGTGGGTTGTGGGAATGACCCATAATGTTTTATCTAGGGGTCTAGATTTATGCCTGTAGTGCACTGCCGTGTAAATAATTTGCATTTACTGAATATCTACTGACTGAGTCCCACTGTTCAAAAGTTGAATAAAGAAACAAACTAATTTTTGCCTCTTTTTTATTTTATTAAAACCACTTTATAGAACATCACATCAGTAACAGTGTAAAATCCATGTCATTTATAGTTTACAAATGACAAAATGTTTACACCAAATCATGAGTATTTACATGATATCACCCACTACTAACATTACTTTATTTACTGTATCTTTTGAAAAAATAACAGCACAAGACTTCTAATAGGCTATAAAGAGAGATATGAACATATTTAGAACTTACCGGAATTAAATTGTCTGGAGAACCAACAGATATCTGGAGATGGAAGAGAACTGCACGTCAGCTCGTCTCACAGCTGCTATCCAGGCTGGACGCCTTCGTTTGGTAACATCGATACACGAGCTGCCTCATGTTGCTTCCAGGTTGGGAAAGCATGAAAAGATAAACCATTTTCAAGCTTATTTTCTTGCTGGTCGTGTGATCGAACATTGCAGCTGACCAGGAAATACCAACCATGGCTGTTGTGTGTGCTCCCTCTTCACTTGCGCTAGACCCCCAAAATGGCGGATTGGGCCAAAATCCTTTCCACGCCCACCCCTGTGACATCACGCTCCAAAGCCCTATTACAGAGAACCCCATACCAGATTGAGCATGGACAGAACCAGATACCAGAAAAAGATTATCATAATGACATGACAGGACATGACAGGCATAAACACAGAATCATAGTTAATTTAGGCTAATTCTCTCATTTGTGAGTCAACACCACCCTCTAGCATATTAATAATTAATATTAATTATCACTACAGTGTCATTATTTATCTTTAAATTTATTTTAATGACTGCTAACTACGGTGCACTTTATCCAAAAATTATCCAGTATTTTATTTTGAGCATGAAATGCGGTCATTTCCGTTACGGTCTTTGTTACGGATCGCTTTAAGAGGCACAGCGCACATGCGGCTTGGCGTACCTGTGATGGGATTTCCAGCTCTTTTTAGAGAGCCGGCTCTTCAGGTTGTTTTGTTGTTTAATTAATTTATTATTAACAATAATATAAAATTATGCACAAAAGGAATTACTAATGTAAAAAAAAGTGTTTTATTTATATATGTTTATATATAAATATATGCAGTGGCCCCTAGAGACAAAACACGTACAAACTCCAAAACACATTTCTAGCATGAACTGCACTTCCAAAACAGAGCTACCTAGATCACTTAAATCACACAATTAAAAGCATGAAAGCATATGTGTATTGTTTGTCTATTTATACACAAGCATTCATATATAGTCAAATAATTAAAAAAAAAATGTTTATTTACCTGTTACTACCACACACCAAATCCGGTCGTTGGTACTTGCTGGCTTCTGTAGCCACTAGGTAACACAATCTCAACACTGTCCCTAGCATCCTGGAGCACTTCTGTTGTCTTTTGTACGTGTTTTGAGTTAGTATGTGCTTCTGAGTTTATACGTGTTTTGGAGTTTTTACGTGTTTTGGAGTTTGTACGTGCTTCAGGGTTCGTATGTGATTTGAAGTTTGTATGTTGTTGTTTATATGTTTGTCTGTAGGGGCCACCATAAATATACTTTTATTTATTCACTCCACATAAAATGTAATAAATAAATCATATAATACAAAAATCAACTATTCACAGTTCAACATTTAACTATTTAAATTTTCAGCTTTTTCCTTTTACAAATTTAAAGTGAAAACAACACAAAACACTGCAAACCACAACACAATTAAATATAAATTATAATATGAAAATAAAAAGAACACATATTTTCTGTCATATGGGCCTGCATGAATAAACTTTCTGAATCCTTTATCATCTGCAACTGAAAATAGTTGATGTAGATGATTATACCTTTCTAATGTGACGTTGTTGTCCCTGGCTCTTTCTCTGTCTCTCCCTCCTGCTCTGTTCCTGTGCTACTGAGTGTAATTACCGCCCCTCCCCCCTCTTCCCAGCGTAAAGCACAAGGCTCGCATGCTGAGTGAAGCGGAAAAAAGTGCGAGAGAGAGGGTGAGAGAAAGAAAAAAACAAACAAAAACAAAACCACAGCTCAGCTAATGACCCGGCTCTAAGAGCCATTTCGTTCGCGACCGACCCATCACTATGGCTTACCCGCTTGAGGCCTCAGAAAGAGCACGAGATGCAAAGAACCAATAAGAGAACAACAGATCCACAACTATCGGCAACCTCCCGTAAGAACGCTACGTTCAGGTCCCAAAGGAAACCTGATGTTTCTGACTTAAAACAATTAAATGTAACGTTCAAAGTCGCTCGAACTGGAGTTTACGTTTAAAATGATAATCTGATTGTTCCTGGCTAACAAAAAGAAGCAATTCAGTGAACTCCAGTTTCCCCTTTTCTGTGCATATATGTTACTAAAAAGGTTTTTTACTATGCTGCATAATAACTCCCAAATTTGGACAAAATAATAAGGAAGTCTATGAAAAATCCTCTTATACAAACTAGCCTTCAGTGTACTCCAGAGAAGTAGCTTAAAGTGTCATATAATAATAACAATAAATAACCATCATTATTGTATAGCACTATTTAAAACACATTTCTGAAACTCTTAACACATTACTGAGAGGTCTACATATCGCATCACACAGTATAGAAATATGTATATTCAACTATAACTATTCCTGTTTTCTCCTACAATCCAAGGGCCCTAAATTTAATTGACCATAGTGTGAATATGAGTGTGTGGTTCTGTCTCTCAGTGATGGACTAGTGGCAGGTCAAGAGGTACCCATGACAGGTGGGATGGGTTCGTGACACCACAGGTTCCTAAGTTGGAGGAGAGGTTAAGAGGATGGATGGATGGTGTTTTAGTGCTGTGACTCTGAGAGAAACTAGATTAGAACTGATGCAAGGTGCAGGGTTCCTTAACCAGTTGAAGAAGCAGGTTTTTGGAAAACTTCAGTAACGACTTGTATTTTAGAAATGTGGCTGTAATTAAATAACAGTGGAAGACACAGGCTGCCTTCAAGTGTTCAGGTATCCAAAGCAAAAGCTGATAACATGAAGGAAAGGGGAGATGACCAGAAAGGTATCTTTGAGAGATTTACCAGGAATAATATCAGCAGAAGGCTATGCATATGAAAATTGGTATTCACGAAATCGAAACTGTACATTCAGGCAACAGTTATTAATTTAAATTAATGTTCAAAAATATTTAAAATGAAAGATTTTACTACTTTGTGAAAAGTATTAGTTGATCTTGAATTTAAGGGCATCGACTCATCTTTATAAAGGTGGGACGGGGACAAGAAAAACCCAGAGAAGTAAGTGTTGGAGGGACAGGAATATTTTGCAACTCATTCGCTTATCTGGCCATAGGGAAGTCATTTAATTGGGTATAAAAGGAGCATGCTTGAAGAACAGGGCTCTCATTGGTTTACCCATCTACAAACTGTGGCACAATATCAGAATAATGTTCTGCAGTGTAAAATCTTTACTGGGTAAATCTAGTAAAGATCTGAAAACCAACATGATCTTCTGTTACTCAGGTGGCGCGCTGTCATGGAAATCACTGCATGGGTTTAGGAACACCTGCACGTTCTGCCTGTGAACACTGACATATCCAAATGGTCTGAGCTGAAGTTTGTTATCAGTGTTTAAAAAGGCTGCATCTCTGATGGTTGGCATTAGATCGGTGCCTATGGAATTGGCACCTTGCACATTTGGAAAGGAACCAAGACTGAATTATATACACAGGTTTTAGAGCAACATGTGCTCCCATGGAGATGATGTATTTTACATGTTTATGAAGGATGTTGCTAAGCTGCACACTACAGCAGGGCTTTGTAGTGGAAGACCGCAAGTTCTGCACCAGATATTTGATGATATTTGTGACATCACGAGAGGAAAAGCCGCAGGACTGTTGAGCAGCTCTGTCCCTTATATCAGACGAAAATGGGACAACGATGCTCTCCGAAAAGTCCAGCACCTGGGGCCCGTTCTTCGTAGGAAATGACCTGAAATCGTGAAATCGTCAACAATCTAATCCAGCTAACTTACTTAGCGAGGTACGAAGAACGGGCCCCTGGTCTCCTCAGTTCCCAGGTGTTTATGGATGGTTGTTGAAAGTAGAGGTGATGTTGGAAACATGGCCATGCTGCAAGCTTTTTGGGATGTTGCTGCCACCAAATTCACAATGAGCTCATTTGTTTTCTATGTTGCGTTATGAGTAAAGTATGGGTTCATGAGATTAGGAGGAGGTAAAGTTTTTTGAACAGCATGTATAACTTTAACTGAGCTTCCTTAGTCTTTCTTAGCCTGCTGCAGTTACAGTTACAGCCGCGTATCTGTTACAGTGAACCTGCCGTCAGCTGTATACCGTTAGCATTAGCTTGTGTTGATGCTAAGCTGCTATTAGCAGGTCCTGTTCAGTGCTAAGTTGTGTCCGGACGACTTTACAGTTAGTTTTCTCCGTATTACGATCACCAGATAACTGTGGATGGCCTCGTGTGTACTGAAACTTTGTGGTGAAGCGCTTTGGCCTGTGGGAAATGTAGGAAACACCAGGACGAGCTGGCGTACCTCAGTAAACAAACATGCTGCTCTGTCTTGGGTGGTCGGCTTTGCCATTTCCAGATTGAGCGTTGTTATATATCTGGGGGATTACTCCTGATTAATTATTTGAGCTGTCTCGTACTATGTGGCTGTATCAGTGTGAGTGCAGCTCATCATGGTGTGTCGCACTAATTTAATAACAGTAGATGTTAGCCTGATGTCCTCTTAGAGACCAACAGAGCAATGCTGCTGATTTTATTTTTGTATTTTATAGTTTGAAAGTGACACTTGGGACACAATGAGTGTGCGTCCCAATGTATTGTGCTCCTTCAGACACAGATCCACACAGCATGTGTATATAAACCATGGAAGAAGCAGGAGCTTTCATAGTGACACACTGCTTAGCTTCACAGTGTGTGTGACACAGGTGGGTCACTTGGATGGGCAGAGGTGAGGCCTGGTAAAAAGCTACAGCTGTAAACTGTGACAGTGCTCATATAGGGGGCTGTTGGGGTTGTCTCACTTTTGGATGCAGGCTCCAGGGGCCGTTAGGGGAATTGCAGTTTTTGGCACTTCTGCACAGGTTTCAGTTTTCAGCCCTGGAGGTGCCGCCTGATATGAGGTGACACTTTTGTCTTTGTCCTCTCACCGTCTGTGAGAGGTGAGTATCCACCATGTGAGTCCCTCCCTCTCCACCAGTCGGTCAGACGTCTGCCCGTCCTCCAGTCTGTTTCGGCTAAAAGGGAGATTTTCCTTCCTGCTGTGGCCGAGGCCTTGCTCATTGGGGTAGAGCGGTTAGTGGGATTTTCTCTGTACTTCTTGGTCTGTGCCTTCACGTGACTGTTGTTGTGATTTGTTGATCACAGAGACCTAAAAGACCTGGTGACCTCTAATTTCCTGCTTCTAAATCCAGACAGAGGCTGTTGTGCTCGGCCCTAAAACTCTTAGAAACAGCATAATCGTGAAGCTGTGAGGAGCCATCTTTGAGCAGAATATATCAATCAGTGTGCACAAACAACCACGTAGGTCTGTGAACTAAGCTGAGAGTGATTCTAGCTGCACGATTGTGAGTCAGTGTTATCAGACAGGTGCCATGAAAAGCCTCAAAGCCTCCAGTTAACCTGAAACGCTGCAGCACGAGTACCAACAGGAAGTAGAAAGAGAGCATATCTGTCACATATTAGCTCCTCTTCACTGACTCCCTGTTAAATCCAAGATTTAAAGTCCTCCTTCTGACAGACGAGGTCTCGAATAATCAGCCTCTGTCGTCTCTTAAAAAGCTTGTAGTACAAAGTTATACTGATAGAGCACTCCCTCCTCAGACTGCAGCTTTATTTGTTGTTGCTAGGTAGGCAGTGCCTTCAGCAGTGCCTTCAGCTGTCTCTCAGTGGCCCATCTCCTGTGGACCAGCTCCCAGCTTGGATTCACGAAACTCCCCATTTAGTTTTCGTGTTTTTTCTCTAAAGCTTATTGTTAGAACTGGATCAGCTGTCTCTGAGCCGTATCCCAGTAACACTGCAGTAGGAGGGCTGCTGGGAGACTTCATCATCTATCACCATGTGTTCTCTTTGAAAGCTACATATTTCTTATATAAGATGACGTAATCAGGCACTGTTAGCATCTCTGTTTGAACACTTATTGATAGATGTACATGACAACAAACTGCCACAGTACTAAAATAGTTTAGCAAAATGCATTTGGAAACAACAATGTACACGTCATGTAAGTTCATATAAAGTTTCATCCAGACTGATCACATGTCTCTGAGGTGAGGAGGAGCAACATCACCTCATTACATCATTTTATTCCCTGTTCACAACCACAGTTTAAATCATGATTCAAGTACAGATTTGAAGCTTTAACAAAAGTATTGCTTTCATTTCTCAGAAATATTTTAATGCTCTCACCACATTTATTGGACACATTCATTTTAAATATAAAGATTGTTTTTAATACCTTGATGAAAATCCTTTGCAGATGATGCCTCAGGTCTAAAACTGTATTCCCAGTATTCCCAGTGTGCCTCCTTAGTGTCATGGTAACACGTTGGCTCAGGAAGTGACAAAGTCACTTTTTAAAGGCAAATAAGAAGCTTTAAAAAATAAAAGCTGCCATATGAAACAAATGGAGCTTCCTGCTGTGGTGACCCCAGAGTGACTAAAGCATTTCTATAAACTAACACAAGAATAAACGAGAACATATCAAAATGAAAAGTAACTGCCATAAATCTCATGTACTTACACAGAAAAGTCAAAGCTCTGCCCATCAAAGCCCCGACTGTGATGACCTCAGGGCTCCACCACAGCAATCACAGGCTGCCACTGTGCCGCTGAGTGCTCTCCCAAAAAGCCGCGGCCCGTCAGGCCCGTCGGGCTCGTGCAGTCTGAGTGTTGCACAGCAAAGCCTCCGTGGTGTCATTTCTAAAGCATCGTGCTCATGCATTGTTCTGGCTTGTATTGCTAGTGCAGACCTAGCATTACAGCACAGCCTGTATTGTTTGCTGTATAGGCAACATCCTGTAGAAACCGCTGGCACTGTTTGGTTTCAGACTTTCAAACCATTCACAGCCATGAAACAGGACTGAGCTTATTTTCAGCATCACCTCAAATATAATGAAGGCTTTCTTTATGCTGTTGGAACGTCTTCTTCATGTTGGTGACACGTTTGAAAGTGTTCAGATTTAAAGTGCAGTGATGTGTGTGTGTGTGCGTGTGCGTGTGTGTGCGCGTGGGTGTGTGTGTGCGTGTGTGTGTGTTCGCGTGTGTGTGCGTGTGTGTGTGTGTGTGTGTTTGCGTGTGTGTGTGTGTGTGTGTGCGTGTGTTTGCGTGTGTGTGTGGGTGTGTTTGCGTGTGTGTGCGCGCGTGTGTGTGCGTGTGTAAGTGTGTGTGCGTGTGTGTGTTTGCGTGTGTGTGTGTGCGTGTGTGTGTGCGTGTGTGTGTGTGTTTGCGTGTGTGTGCGCGTGTGTGTGCGTGTGTTTGCGTGTGTGTGGGTGTGTGTGTTTGAGTGTGTGTGTTTGCGTGTGTGTGTGTGTTTGGTGTGCGTGTGCGTGTGTGTGCGCGTGGGTTTGTGTGTGCGTGTGTGTGTGTTCGCGTGCATGTGCGTGTGTGTGTGTGTGTTTGCGTGCATGTGTGTGTGCGTGTGTGTGTGTGTTTGCGTGTGTGTGCATGTGTGTGTGTTTGCGTGTGTGTGTGTGTTTGCGTGTGTGCGTGTGCGTGTGTGTGTTTGCGTGTGTGTGTATGTGTGCGTGTGTGTGTGCGTGTGTGTGTGTGTTTGCGTGTTTGTGCGCGTGTGTGTGTTTGCGTGTGTGTGCGCGTGTGTGTGTGCGTGTGGTAGTGCGTGTGTGTGTTTGCGTGTGTTTGAGTGTGTGTGCGTGTGCGTGTGTGTGCGCGTGGGTGTGTTTGCGTGTGTGTGAGCGCGTGTGTGTGTGTGCGTGTGTGTGTGTGTGTGCGTGTGTGTGTTTGCGTGTGTGTGCGTGTGCGTGTGTGTGTGTGTGGGTGTGTTTGCGTGTGTGTGAGCGCGTGTGTGTGTGTGTGTGTGCGTGTGTGTGTTTGCGTGTGTGTGTATGTGTGCGTGTGTGTGTTTGTGTGCGCGTGTGTGTGCGTGTCTGTGTTTGAGTGTGTGTGTTTGCGTGTGTGTGTGTGTGTGTGTTTGCGTGCGTGTGGGTGTGTGTTTGAGTGTATGTGTTTGCGTGTGTGTGTGTGTTTGCGTGTGTGTGTGTGTGCGTGTGTGTGCGCGTGTGTGTGTGTGCGTGTGGTAGTGCGTGTGTGTGTTTGCGTGTGTGTGTTTGCGTGTGTGTGTGTGCGTGTGTTTGAGTGTGTGTGTTTGCGTGCGTGTGTGTGTGTGCGTGTGTGTGTTTTGCGTGTGTGTTTGCGTGTGCGTGTGTTTGCGTGCATGTGTGTGTGCGTGTGTGTGTTTGCGTGTGTGTGTGTGTTTGCGTGTGTGTGGGTGTGTTTGCGTGTGTGTGTGTGTGCGTGTGTGTGCGCGTGTGTGTGTGTGTTTGCGTGTGTGTGCGTGTGTGTGTGCGTGTGTGTGCGCGTGTGTGTGTGCGTGTGGTAGTGCGTGTGTGTGTTTGCGTGTGTGTGTTTGCGTGTGTGTGAGTGCGTGTGTTTGAGTGTGTGTGTTTGCGCGCGTGTGTGTGTTTTGCGTGTGTGTTTGCGTGTGCGTGTGTTTGCGTGCATGTGTGTGTGCGTGTGTGTGTTTGCGTGTGTGTGTGTGTTTGCGTGTGTGTGGGTGTGTTTGCGTGTGTGTGTGTGTGCGTGTGTGTGTGTGTGTGTTTGCGTGTGCGTGTGTGTGTGTTTGCGTGTGTGTGCGCGTGTGTGTGTGTGTTTGCGTGTGTGTGCGTGTGTGTGCGCGTGTGTGTGTGCGTGTGGTAGTGCGTGTGTGTGTTTGCGTGTGTGTGTTTGCGTGTGTGTGAGTGCGTGTGTTTGAGTGTGTGTGTTTGCGCGCGTGTGTGTGTTTTGCGTGTGTGTTTGCGTGTGCGTGTGTTTGCGTGCATGTGTGTGTGCGTGTGTGTGTTTGCGTGTGTGTGTGCGTGTGTGTGCGCGCGTGTGTGTGTGCGTGTGGTAGTGCGTGTGTGTGTTTGCGTGTGTGTGTTTGCGTGTGTGTGTGTGCGTGTGTTTGAGTATGTGTGTTTGCGTGCGTGTGTGTGTGTGCGTGTGTGTGTTTTGCGTGTGTGTTTGCGTGTGCGTGTGTTTGCGTGCATGTGTGTGTGCGTGTGTGTGTTTGCGTGTGTGTGTGCGTGTGTGTGTGTTTGCGTGTGTGTGGGTGTGTTTGCGTGTGTGTGTGTGTGTTTGCGTGTGCGTGTGTGTGTGTTTGCGTGTGCGTGTGTGTGTGTTTGCGTGTGTGTGTTTGCGTGTGTGTGTTTGCGTGTGTGTGAGTGCGTGTGTTTGAGTGTGTGTGTTTGCGTGCGTGTGAGTGCGTGTGTTTGAGTGTGTGTGTTTGCGCGCGTGTGTGTGTTTTGCGTGTGTGTTTGCGTGTGCGTGTGTTTGCGTGCATGTGTGTGTGCGTGTGTGTGTTTGCGTGTGTGTGTGCGTGTGTGTGCGCGTGTGTGTGTGTGCGTGTGGTAGTGCGTGTGTGTGTTTGCGTGTGTGTGTTTGCGTGTGTGTGTGTGCGTGTGTTTGAGTGTGTGTGTTTGCGTGCGTGTGTGTGTGTGTGTGTGTTTTGCGTGTGTGTTTGCGTGTGCGTGTGTTTGCGTGCATGTGTGTGTGCGTGTGTGTGTTTGCGTGTGTGTGTGCGTGTGTGTGTGTTTGCGTGTGTGTGGGTGTGTTTGCGTGTGTGCGTGTGTGTGTGTGTTTGCGTGTGCGTGTGTGTGTGTTTGCGTGTGTGTGTGCGTGTGTGTGTGTGTTTGCGTGTGCGTGTGTGTGTGTTTGCGTGTGTGTGTGTGTGCGTGTGTGTGTGTGTGTGTTTGCGTGTGCGTGTGTGTGTGTTTGCGTGTGTGTGCGCGTGTGTGTGTGTGTTTGCGTGTGTGTGCGTGTGTGTGTGCGTGTGTGTGCGCGTGTGTGTGTGCGTGTGGTAGTGCGTGTGTGTGTTTGCGTGTGTGTGTTTGCGTGTGTGTGAGTGCCTGTGTTTGAGTGTGTGTGTTTGCGCGCGTGTGTGTGTTTTGCGTGTGTGTTTGCGTGTGCGTGTGTTTGCGTGCATGTGTGTGTGCGTGTGTGTGTTTGCGTGTGTGTGTGCGTGTGTGTGCGCGCGTGTGTGTGTGCGTGTGGTAGTGCGTGTGTGTGTTTGCGTGTGTGTGTTTGCGTGTGTGTGTGTGCGTGTGTTTGAGTATGTGTGTTTGCGTGCGTGTGTGTGTGTGCGTGTGTGTGTTTTGCGTGTGTGTTTGCGTGTGCGTGTGTTTGCGTGCATGTGTGTGTGCGTGTGTGTGTTTGCGTGTGTGTGTGCGTGTGTGTGTGTTTGCGTGTGTGTGGGTGTGTTTGCGTGTGTGTGTGTGTGTTTGCGTGTGCGTGTGTGTGTGTTTGCGTGTGCGTGTGTGTGTGTTTGCGTGTGTGTGCGCGTGTGTGTGTGCGTGTGGTAGTGCGTGTGTGTGTTTGCGTGTGTGTGTTTGCGTGTGTGTGAGTGCGTGTGTTTGAGTGTGTGTGTTTGCGTGCGTGTGAGTGCGTGTGTTTGAGTGTGTGTGTTTGCGCGCGTGTGTGTGTTTTGCGTGTGTGTTTGCGTGTGCGTGTGTTTGCGTGCATGTGTGTGTGCGTGTGTGTGTTTGCGTGTGTGTGTGCGTGTGTGTGCGCGTGTGTGTGTGTGCGTGTGGTAGTGCGTGTGTGTGTTTGCGTGTGTGTGTTTGCGTGTGTGTGTGTGCGTGTGTTTGAGTGTGTGTGTTTGCGTGCGTGTGTGTGTGTGCGTGTGTGTGTTTTGCGTGTGTGTTTGCGTGTGCGTGTGTTTGCGTGCATGTGTGTGTGCGTGTGTGTGTTTGCGTGTGTGTGTGCGTGTGTGTGTGTTTGCGTGTGTGTGGGTGTGTTTGCGTGTGTGCGTGTGTGTGTGTGTGTGTGTGTTTGCGTGTGCGTGTGTGTGTGTTTGCGTGTGTGTGTGCGTGTGTGTGTGTGTTTGCGTGTGTGTGTGCGTGTGTGTGTGTGTTTGCGTGTGTGTGTGCGTGTGTGTGCGCGTGTGTGTGTGCGTGTGGTAGTGCGTGTGTGTGTTTGCGTGTGTGTGTTTGCGTGTGTGTGAGTGCGTGTGTTTGAGTGTGTGTGTTTGCGTGCGTGTGTGTGTGTGCGTGTGTGTGTTTGCGTGTGTGTGTTTTGCGTGTGTGTTTGCGTGTGCGTGTGTTTGCGTGCATGTGTGTGTGCGTGTGTGTGTTTGCGTGTGTGTGCGTGTGTGTGTGTTTGCGCGTGTGTGTGTGTGCGTGCGTGTGTGTGTTTGCGTGTGTGTGTGTTTGCGTGAGTGTGTGTGTGCGTGTGTGTGTTTGCGTGTGTGTGTGTGTTTGCGTGAGTGTGTGTGTGTGCGTGTGTGTGTGTGCGTGTGGTAGTGCGTGTGTGTGTTTGCGTGTGTGTGTTTGCGTGTGTGTGCGTGTGTGTGTGTGTTTGCGTGTGTGTGTGCGTTTGCGTGAGTGTGTGTGTGTGCGTGTGTGTGTGTGCGTGTGGTAGTGCGTGTGTGTGTTTGCGTGTGTGTGTGCGTGTGTGTGTTTGCGTGTGTGTGCGTGTGGTTGTGCGTGTGTGTTTTGCGTTTGTGTTTTGCGTGTGTGTGTGCGTGTGTGTGTTTGCGTGTGTGTGTTTGCGTGTGTGTGTGTTTTGCGTGTGTTTTGCGTGTGTGTGTGTTTGCGTGTGCGTGTGTGCGTGTGTGCGCGCGCATGTGCGTGTGTGTGCGTGTGTTTGCTTGCGTGTGTGTGTGTTTTGCCTGTGTGTGTGTGTGTG
Organism: Rhamphochromis sp. 'chilingali'; assembly: GCF_963969265.1. Lineage (NCBI taxonomy): Eukaryota > Metazoa > Chordata > Actinopteri > Cichliformes > Cichlidae > Rhamphochromis > Rhamphochromis sp. 'chilingali'. The sequence continues at coordinate 11,062,927 of NC_137929.1, forward strand.
TTTTCCGTGTGTGTTTGCGTGTGCGTGTGTTTGCGTGTGTGTGTGCGTGTGTGTGCGTGTGTGTGTGCTTGTGTTTTGCGTGTGTGTGTTTTTGCGTGTGTGTGTGCGTGTGCGTGTGTTTGCTTGCGTGTGTGTGTGTGTTTTGCCTGTGTGTGTGTGTGTGTTTTGCGTGTGCGTGTGTTTGCGTGTGCGTGTGTTTGCGTGTGTGTGCGTGTGTGTCTGCGTGTGTGTGTTTTGCGTGTGTGTCTGCGTGTGTGTGTTTTGCGTGTGTGTGCGTGTGTGTGTTTTGCATGTGTTTGTGCGTGTGTGTGTGTTTTGCGTGTGTGTGTGTGTTTTGCGTGTGTGTGTGCGTGTGTTTGTGCGTGTGTGTGTGTGTTATGCGTGTGTGTGTGCGTGTGTTTGTGCGTGTGTGTGTGTGTTATGCGTGTGTGTGTTTGCGTGTGTGTGTGTGTTTGCGTGTGTGTGCGTGTGGTTGTGCGTGTGTGTTTTGCGTTTGTGTTTTGCGTGTGTGTGTGCGTGTTTGTGTTTGCGTGTGTGTGCGTGTGTGTGTGTGTTTGCGTGTGTGTGTGCGTTTGCGTGAGTGTGTGTGTGTGCGTGTGTGTGTGTGCGTGTGGTAGTGCGTGTGTGTGTTTGCGTGTGTGTGTGCGTGTGTGTGTTTGCGTGTGTGTGCGTGTGGTTGTGCGTGTGTGTTTTGCGTTTGTGTTTTGCGTGTGTGTGTGCGTGTGTGTGTTTGCGTGTGTGTGTTTGCGTGTGTGTGTGTTTTGCGTGTGTTTTGCGTGTGTGTGTGTTTGCGTGTGTGTGTGTGCGTGTGTGCGCGCGCATGTGCGTGTGTGTGCGTGTGTTTGCTTGCGTGTGTGTGTGTTTTGCCTGTGTGTGTGTGTGTGTTTTCCGTGTGTGTTTGCGTGTGCGTGTGTTTGCGTGTGTGTGTGCGTGTGTGTGCGTGTGTGTGTGCTTGTGTTTTGCGTGTGTGTGTTTTTGCGTGTGTGTGTGCGTGTGCGTGTGTTTGCTTGCGTGTGTGTGTGTGTTTTGCCTGTGTGTGTGTGTGTGTTTTGCGTGTGCGTGTGTTTGCGTGTGCGTGTGTTTGCGTGTGTGTGCGTGTGTGTCTGCGTGTGTGTGTTTTGCGTGTGTGTCTGCGTGTGTGTGTTTTGCGTGTGTGTGCGTGTGTGTGTTTTGCATGTGTTTGTGCGTGTGTGTGTGTTTTGCGTGTGTGTGTGTGTTTTGCGTGTGTGTGTGCGTGTGTTTGTGCGTGTGTGTGTGTGTTATGCGTGTGTGTGTGTGCGTATGTGTGTGTTTTGCGTGTGTGTGCGTGTGTTTTGCGTGTGTGTGTGTTTTGCGTGTGTGCGTGTGTGTGTGGTGTGTGTGTGTGTGTGTGTGCACTGTCACGCTGCTCTGACTGGTCAGTAACTCTGTTCTACATATTGTAGTAAATAAGCTGTTGATAAGATGAACAGGTGCTGACTGTTCCTGTTTTTGGGAGCCAGTAAACAGGCTGCTGGTAGCAGGTGGACAGTACAGCCCGGCTTATCGTTATGGTAACAGCAGGTGGGTGGGACTGGGTGTGTTTGGGGAGGGGCTTGGGTTACTGTGTTAGTATATTAATAGTATTCAAAAACAATATGTGTTTACTGATGCTGCTCATCCCCTCATTGTTTAGTATATGTAATAAATAATTGTTATTATTATCAATATTATTATCAGGTTAAGTGAAATTCATTCAGTCCAACTCAAAGAGAATTTCTATTTGTGCAAAATATTCCGTTTGCATAACATCAAGAAGCATAAATTCTTATTAAAATATATAAGAAAACCAAAGTGTTGTTTAGTTAGTGGGTGGATGGCTGAAGGGTAATCTTGGTTTCCTTTGTTTGGGACAAACATTTGGGAATATTTGTTTGAGAGGAAGAACTTTATATTATATATATTATATATTATATATATTATAACACACGATAACTTTAAATGAATGTCGTGTTTTTAATTCCACTCCGGACTCGTGAATCTCAACCCAGCAGCAGCGGTAACGTTTGCACGTCCTCTCCCGTTAATGCGGCAGGTAAATAATCAACTAACAGTGCATATTATGTTAGCGCGATCTGCCTTATTACAAACCTGCCATCACTGTGCATTTAGTGACCATGATGAGAGAGACAGAGTCTGGCTCAGACGCTGGCAGTTCTCGCTGCAGTCTGCCGGTAGCGTCTCCTTTCAGGCCAGGATAGACGAACGTCACCGAGCAGTGACTCAGTTTGTGGTCAAAGGCTGGCACCGATTTTCGGTAAGTGAATGTGTTTAATTGTAGGGACATTACTGAATATTCTTGTGTAATTGCTACAGAATAATTTATGTTAAACTTTGTTATTGCTACAGAAGAATATTTATTTCATTATTTTACATTTACATTTTTCTTTCCTGGGGTCCCTGTGACACCCATTGAAGAGCCGTAGGCTGTGGATCTCTGAAGATCTCACTGTTGGGTTTGTAAGGCCATGTTACTCCTAAATTTCTACCTTGTTCAAAGAGAAGATATAAAACAAAGTTCTAAGCTAATCGACCTTAGTGTTCTCCTTTTTTAAACAGAATCGATAAAGAATCGAAAATGGAACCGGAATCGTGAAAATCTTATCAATACCCATCCCTATTTGTCGGTACTGCGCAAAGTGGCCAACAATCCAGCAGCAGCAACCGATTGGCTGTTGGCGGTCAGCTCCGCCCTGTCGTCCAGCCAGCGCCTGTCCTCCTCTCTTGTCCTGATTGTGACTTATCTCATCATCATGGGTCAGGAAAACATCTGCCAGCTGGCTTTGAAAGCAAGCCAGGCTGTCGCTGCTGCCAACCCCTGCCAGGTAGATAACCCACACAACTGTTCTCTTAAATCTGTGGACTGAATATAAAGTAATGCATGTTGTTCCCTCTGACATGTAGATATGTTGTATGTAAGGGAGCTAGCTTGTGTTTGTCTTTCTAAGAGCAGTAAACACATGTTGATAACCTGGTGTTTTGGCACCAACACATGACTTTGAAATGGTTCAGATCAGCAGGAAGATAAAAGCTGTCACTGCTGTGTGATTGCTGCTAATCTGCTGCCGTATAAAGGGAGAGGTTAGGGAGTGCTCTAAGGGGACAGACCTCCCTCTGGACTCGTGTTGGAGTCACTAGCTGCAGATGAAGTGTGAAGTTTACCCCTCATTACTCAAGCGTGCACCGGGCCCCAGAGGATTCACCTTCTGCTCTAATTGCTCCCAGAGTGCTGCACACACTGGTGTTTGGATGCACTGGTTGAAGGTTTTTGGCATATTTGAGTCCTCTGGAGATCTCTGCTCGCTCGTACTTGTCATGTTAAACGTGCAGCAGCAGGTCTTTGTTACAGGAAAAGCCAGAAGCTAACCACTATGAAACCTAAATGATGATTTACTGCAGTGATGTTGATTCAAAGTGATGTTTTTGGCTCGACAGCATTAAACGTGTCATCGCTCAGCTTTATGTCTGTGAAGGTTCTCAGTCATCCAGGTCATCGTAATCAAAGGAGCTTGCAAAGAAAGGCGTCTGGACTTCTTTAAGTTACTTGAAGACGTTTCACCTCTCATCCGAGAAGCTTCTTCAGTTCTAAGGTCAAATGGTGGAGAGTCCCAGATATAAACCTAGTGGGAGTGACCCCCCACAGAGGGACAAAAGGACCCCCTGATGATCCTCTGAGACAAGGTGTGAAACTGGGTGTGGGCCCCAATCAGCCAGAGTTTCGGGTGAGTTCATTGTGAAACCTGGCCCCACCTTATCATGCGAATTCCTGAGTGGTGTATGCTGTACAGTGCAGCAAGGAATGCCCAGACCTCTACATTGGAGAGACCAAACAGCCACTTCACAAGCGCATGGCACAACACAGAAGAGCCACCTCCACAGGACAAGACTCAGCAGTCCATCTGCATCTTAAGGATAAAGGACACTCTTTCGAGGATGCCAATGTTCACATTTTGGACAGAGAGGACAGATGGTTTGAAAGAGGAGTGAAAGAAGCCATCTATGTCCACTGTGAGCGACCAGCTTTGAACAGAGGCGGGGGTTTACGACACCAACTCTCTGCCATCTATAATCCAGTTTTGAGATCCCTTCCCAGACGCCTTAACGCCCACTCACATCCTGGGCCATCTGATCTCAGGAATTCACATGACAAGGTGGGGCCAGGTTTCAAGTTTTGGCTTTGTTAAATATATTTTCATATTTTTGGGTCAATAAAACCCCTTTTTTGAATTAAAACCACCTGTGTCCTTTATGCTTTACTGCTTGGTCCCTGACAGCAGTGCACGACTAATAGTTGTCCTATGGACAGATTCCCCCACCTGAGCTGTAGATCTCTGCAGCTCGTCCAGAGTCACCATGGGCCTCTTGGCTGCATTTCTGATCAGCGCTCTCCTTGTTCGGCCTGAGTTTAGGTGGACGGCCTTGTCTTGGTAGGTTTACAGTTGTGCCATACTCCTTCCATTTCTGAATGATCACTTGAACAGTGCTCCGTGGGATGTTCAAGGCTTGGGAAACCTTTTTGTAGCCTAAGCCTGCTTTAAATTTCTCAACAACTTTATCCCTGACCTGTCTGCTGTGTTCTTTGGACTTCATGGTGTTGTTACTCCCAATATTCTCTTAGACAACCTCTGAGGCCGTCACAGAGCAGCTGTATTTGTACTGACATTAGATTACACACAGGTGCACTCTGTTTAGTCATTAGCACTCATCAGGCAACGTCTATGGGCAACTGACTGCACTCAGACCAAAGGGGGCTGAATAATTACACACACCCCACTTTGCAGTTATTGATTTGTAACAAATGTTTGGAATCATGTCTGATTTTCGTTCCACTTCTCACGTGTTCACCACTTTGTGTTGGTCTTTCACGTGGAATTCCAATGAAACTGATTCATGTTTGTGGCTGAAATGTGACAAAATGTGGGAAAGTTCAAGGGGGCCCAATACTTTTGCAACCCACTGTATTTTACCTACACATACATTCTTGTATTTAGACAACACCTGAGGGATAAAACAAACTGTAAATGTCTCCAGCTGGTGTTAACAGCACCACTAACACATCTGTGCTGATGGGGTGTGTGTATCTGTGATCTACAGCTCATGTCTGTCACATCAAATGCAGCTGAGTTTATGTAGCTCCATAAAGCACAGCTGATCGTCCTGCGCTGTCTGTGGTCCTGAAATGAACCTAATAAACAAAGATGTGTTTGAGGTTTATCAGTGTAAAAGCAGAGATCAGACTGATGTCCATCAAATCTCTGTGACGCCATCTCTGTGCACAAATGAATGGCACAATATCAAGAGCAACAAATCAAACACTGCATTAAACAAACTGTGCTAAATATTAGAACCATTAGCAGGACACTGTGTGTGGATAATGTTGGTAAATCAGTTTGTGCACATAACTGAAATGTTCCCCTCTCGATGTTTAGCACTTTGACAAAGGAACAAAGAGAAATTCCCACGTCTTCCACACAGTTTTCTCTGTGTGAACACAGACAGTGTTTCTTGTACCCTGTTTGTAGGAGCTGGGATTGGACTCCACCACAGCAGCCTCTGTGTGGGATAGATGCAGTGCTCTGTAGTATAAAGCACTCTGTCAGTGAGCTGGACTCTCCAAACCAGCAGTCATCATCTAACATCTGCCTTCTTCAGCTGTAACCATGTGTTTCTCTTGTAAACTTGGCTCTGATCATATGTGCTGTAATATTCCAGCTTTGCTTCCCGATCGTGCTGCACAGTCTGCACATGCTGGCCGGCTCCCCCAAGCTGAGAGCAGTGGGACTGCGCCTCATGACCGCTCTGTGGAAAAAACAGGTTTGCAATAATAACGCATTACTATAAATGTCATATTCATGTGTTCAAAGCTTCTGTTTGTCTTTGATTGTGTGCTGCTTTGGTCATGTCTGTAAGGACCGGGTCTACCCAGAGCTGCAGCGTCTAATGAGCCAGCAGGACAGCAGGGTGGTGCTGGGGAGGGACGCCCAGTGGGAGCAGATCCTGGCCAGGGCCGCCTGTGTCAGGGACATCTGCAGAGAGAGGTGGGTCCTCCCATACTTACAGAAACAGTGGGCACTTCCTACATTCACTGGTTCATTCATTCAGTGGACTTTGCATGCACAGTGCAGACAGCGTGAGCTTCCAACACCAGGATTCTTCATCTTCCCTTCTAATGAGTAATAATCACTGACTGGACTCTTCATAGATCTTTCTGCTCAGCAAGCTGATGAAAGTTCAGAAAAATAGAAATATTTGTTTTTTCAGTCACATCAACTTTGCTTGTTAAGATAAATGAATGCACTTTGTAGCTTTGCAGTGAATGAAGCCTCAGCTCGACGCTCCACTGAGTCCCTGTTTCTCCAAAAATCAGCAGGAGTCCAGTTTTAAATATTTCCGTACAAATGTCCAGAGCAGCTACACGTGCCTGAATCCAGAAGGATCAAAGTCTTACAAAGTTCAGTTCAAACAGAGAGACTGAGAGGCAGCTAACTTCCTGTCTCTGTCAGACTATCAAAATAAAAGCATACATTTGAAGCAAAAGAAATCCAACTATGTCAGTCTGTAAGCACTGCTTCCCATATAATACAACTCTAAGCAAGTGAGCCATAACTTTATACTTTTAACCTTTAACCCAAAAACTATGTTGATCATATAAACTCCACAAACTGCATCCAGGCTCCTGCACAAGTCCTTTACATGTTAGCTGTTAACTAATGCTTGTCAGTTTTTGTGAACTGGCCTTTATGTGTGTTGATGAAATAAAACGATGATTTTATTTGATTATTTCCTTTGTTCTAACCAGCTGGTGCACACTGTCCATCGTCCCGGGGCCTGTTACACCTGCTAACATGTACATGCAGCTTTTTAGCAGCATTAGTGAAAACCTGGGAAACCCTCTTGATGGATGCTACAGTACAAATTTAGCAAATCATTGAGCTGTTTTGTTGTTTTCACAAATGCTTACGTTTGCTTTTATTGTAAAACATTTGCAGCCATAAGAGTTTGCAATGATAAGAAGCTGTGTTTGGCATTTACTTACTTACACGTGTCCTGGCACTTTTAATGCTTTTTTCTTAAATAAAAATGGTAACAAAATTAGAAGAAACACATTTCCCACTTTGTTCACGCTGATGTGTGTGTTAACCAGGCCTTACCAGCATGCAGGGGACATGGTGGCTAAACCTCCTTAGGAAACTCAACTCCTTTGGAGTCAGCACACCCATCATGATGACTTTTTACTACATCTTCCTGGAAAGCATCATGACCTTCTCCATCAGCTGCTGGTCCCACTCCCTCAGCCTTCATACAGGAACAGACTGCAGCATCAGTGTGCTCTAAAATCATTGGCCTGCCTGTCAGAACTCTGGCAGGTTTTCATCAACAGGCCCTTAGACAGGCAGCCAAAATCATCAACGACCCCTCTCACATTCTTCACCCTGCATTTCAATGGATCCCCTCTGGGCGACGCCTCCGCTGCATTTCCTGCAGGACTGAGAGGAGGAGGAGCGCCACCTTTGTCCCCAAAGCAGCTCTGCTTTTTAACTCCAGCTGATAAGAACATTTCCCACAGAAACATAAACTACTCTCTTATACTACCAACACTTTACTCACTTTTAGTCACTTACAGTTATTTATTCACGTTCAGTCACTTTAATTTTAAAACTGTGTAATTTTAAAACTGTATATTCTGTGTATTTATTATCTCACTTTTATTGTGCTGATCTTCAACGTCATGCTGCTCTGTTGTATGTTAATTGGCCCTTGGGGATAAATAAAGTCTCTCTGATTCTGGTCTTGTTTTTTTTATATTGGTAGTTTGATAGGTTTCGTATTTGTTTTCTTTTACATCATATTAAAATGTATAAATATATAGATTTAAATATATTTGTGTATTCATGTCTGGATTGTGTTTGGTTTTCTTTTATTTATTTCTGCAGTGGTTGTTGTGTATTACTATTTAGATTGTCTTTTTTCCATTATTGTAATTGTGTATAAAGTTTGATTTGAATGAAAGTTACACTCAAATGCTTTCAGTGTTGCTGTGTTGAGTGTTTTCATGTTTAATGTTTGTATGGAAGACACAGAAAGACATTCGGCTAAAGAAATCTGTGCTAGAGTGACTTTAAAAAAATAAATAAACAGAATGTAAATAATGATGTTTAGTATTTGAGATGGAAGCTGTTTCTACAGGATCCTGATGGACACTCAAAGGTTTATAAAATGTTCTCATTAGTTGTTTGCAGCAGAATATCAACCGATGTGAACCAAAACAACAAAAGTGTGTGAGACTACAGATTCTAGAATCAGAACTGCTGATTTCATTACTGTGAACTTTTAAAGGCAGGTTTTGTATCTGAGAGCAGGGACACTTGCTGTGTTCAGTGTGACTCGTCTCTGCAGAAGGTCAGGGCTCTGATAGTTGCAGTTAGCGGGTGACTTACTGGGCAGGTGGATCCTGAGTGTCTGTGGGAGTCAGGGTTCATTATGGTCCTGGTTGCTACTGGAAATAAAGAAACAAAAGGAGGGTGTGATGTTCAGGAAGTACAGACTGTAGCTCAGCAGGTAGAATTACTAACTGGAAGGTTGGAGGTTTGATCCCTGGCTGCTCCAGTCTGCACGCCACGGTATCCTTGGGCAAGATGTGGAAGCTCAGTGGATTATTATAACAGCGTATCAACAATTCATTTAAGAAATCCTTCTTAGTTATTGTCATGAAAATCTCAGTGGATTCTTGACTTTGCTCGTCTGCTCTACAGCCTGGATAGATTCATTTCAAACTGCTGCCGTGTTTCTGCCAAATTAAAAAACAGTTCTACTCAAATTCAACAAGGTTCAGTTAATAAACAATGATTAACAAAAGATTTTGTTCATATTTCATTATATAATTCTGATCCATCAAAAATATTCCTTCTTAGAATAATCCTTTCTCTTATTGAAGATCGATTTATTTTTCTCATTTTGGTCATTCCTATTAACTCAGCCATTTCCTTAATCAATCCCACACCACCGCCCCCAAAACCATGGGAACACAGAGCAAGGAAAGCACAAAGTACACAAGAAGACGGGGACAATAAATACACACTGGATAATGAGACGAGAGGCAACGGGTGAGAGACATGATGCAGGAGAAAACTACAATAGTCACAGGAAGCAACAGTTAAAACAATAAAACAGGAAAACATGGAGAACAAGGCTTAAATTACATAGAGGAGAACAGACTGGACAGGGGAACATGAGATAGATAAATGCAGACGAGACTGAGACACTGATGGGAACAAATCATTAACCAAATGGGGGAAGTAAAACTCAAAGCTAAGTTCACAAGACATGAGACGATAAAAAAGAGGAAATGATACACAGAGACATACGCAGACATGTAGAAAACAGAAAGGGAAATACAAGTGAATGGGAAACATGACAGATGGGGAAATCAGACAATGACAGACAAACAGAGAGACAAGACAGACAAAGGGACATAACTGAAGTACAGAAAGGGATCACAAAAGCAGATATTTAGTGTTACAAAACCAAGAAGACAAACTACAATATGAAAACAGGGTACATGGGATATAGTAAATCCTAAAGCAAACTATTAACCATCCTTATATACAAAGAGCCAAACTAAAACACAAAAGACTCTCAAAAACAAAAAGGCATCACAAAACCCTGAGGAAAAAAACAGCGATCCTCCATCAGCTTCAGCTTATCCTTTTCAGGGTCGCGGGGGCGCTGGAGCCTATCCCAGCTGTCATAGGGCGAGAGGCGGGATACACCCTGGACAGGTCGCCAATCTGTCGCAGGGCCAACACACAGGGATAGACAACGATTCGCACTCACATTCACTCGCACATTCACACCTAGTGGCAATTTGGATTATCCAACTAAATATCCCCACAAGCTGCATGTCTTTGGACGGTGGGAGGAAGCCGGAGTACCCGGAGAGAACAGCGATCCTAACAAATAATATTGCAGTGGTTGGAGATGAAACTTTGCGGACATGTAGTAAATGGACTGATTCTTATATAGTGCTTTTCTACTCTCCTGGAGTTTTCAAAGTGCTCTATACAACAGGCCTCATTCACACAAGCACTTCTAAACACAAGTGCAAACTAATCATCAGAGGGCAACTTGGGGTTAGTATCTTGCCCAAGGATATTTGGCATGCGGGCTGGGGAAGCCAAGGTTCGAGCCACCAACCTTCCAATCAGCAGCTGATCTGCTCTACCACCTGAGCCACAGCCACCCACCCATCACAAGTGGGTGAGGCTGGTTCTGATATGGTGCTTTTCTACTCTGAGCATTCAAAGTGCTTCATACAAATGACTCATTCAAGGACTTTTCCTGAGCAGAAGAGTTTTCTATCTTGGGGTTAGTATCTCGTATCAAACAACTTCGTGACCTGCTCTAACTCCTGAGCTACAGATAGAAGAGGAGTTTGTTAAGAATTTTATGACAACTGTCAAAGTTTTTTTTCTATTGTTTATTAAATTAATCTTATTAAATTTGAGTAGAAAGTTCCTTTTTTATTTTTCTGAAACCTTGCAGCTTTTGGTGGTTAAACTGCAAATATATAGAGAAGGTAACCCGGAGGAAGAATGCACAGAGACTTTAAGGTCAGCTATCAAGAATCATTTTTACGTATTTTGATGCAATGTTATGATATTTGATGTTGAAATTGATTAGAAATGACAGATTTCATTTCTACAGAATTATGCAGTGTGGGTGTCCAAGAAGATGAATTCAGAATTTCATGTCAACTATCATATATGATTGAATACAGAACCTTCATACACCTACCTGAAACCATTTAAATGACATTATTGAGTTCCTTCAAAGTTTCTCCGTTTGAACAGAGTTGTTCTTTAATTTCTCGTGTCTCAAGCAGCAGTTTGAGGTGAAACTATGGATGCATGAAAGAGCAGCTGAGCCAAATGACAACTGAATTTCAACTATAAAAGATGATTTTCAGAAATATTTTACATTTGTTGAAGTTATTTTAGATTTGAATGAATCATGAATGAATTACCAGAAAAATTAAGAAGAAAAGACAACTTGAGTGAAAAACAAATGACACTCTGGCTTTATTTCTGTTAACTTCCTGAAAACCATGTGTGTTGTTATGTGTGTGATCAGCAAAAAGGGATAAGAAGCAGCACTACCGTAAAACTTAGCGTTGAAGCTCAAGTTTGGCAGATAACGGGTGGCAGGCGTGGCTCACACTTGACCACAGTGTTGGAGAAACTCTGAGCTCCGGGTCTTTATAATCACTCTGCGGAGCTCACAGAGACTGCAGGGAGGACAGGAGGACAGAGCAGACTTTGTGAATTATTTTTTATCTTAGATGTAATATAAATTCAACACAGGCCTCTGAGGAAAAGGATCGTGCTACAAACTTTTGTCTCTTCCAACAGAAAGCAGAGGAGTGGAGTTACTCAGAGACTGACTGGATTAAACACACCAAAGGTTTATATTCCAGTTGGACCGTATCTCTTACCAAGGTCTGCACTACGTATCAGGATTTGATCTTATTCAGGTAATATCAGGGTTCTTATAGGGGTTTGTTCACAATAGTAACTCATGCAGCTGTTTTTCAGTCTCACTGACCAAACTTTTTACAACATGCTGCATTTTTAATAGTAAACTTCTGTTCAGTGCTTTTCCTGTCACACACTCATACATGTGTTTTGTCTGCAGCAGCTGTGTTGTTGTTGTTAGATTGTATTATCTGTTTAATCTCTTCAACATGGTTTTAGTTTTCTTTGTAAAGTCAGCAGCTCTGTCACTTTTCTCTGACTCCTCTTCTGCTCGACACTCAGCTGACACTCAGTTTCATTTCCACATTCATGAAGTTGTTGTCCAAGCGAATCATAGGCTCCATGATTGGTCAGCAAACTGTGTCCAGGCAGACAGGTTGGATAAGAATAACAGATTTATGTTTGATTACGCCCGTTTCCAATTCAGTTCCAGTCATTCCTGGCCCCAGGAGGTTGATGGGGGGTGGGAGATGGGGGGCAGTGGGTTGTAAGCACAATGTAGATGAGTGGAGGCTTAATGTACTTAAACTTCCAGTCACAGTGAATCAGTGTGTGTCAGTGAATGCATCATGTGTGCTTCATGGCTCCATCTAGTGGACTGATAGTAGAAGTAGAGCAGCTGATGGCAGCTTCCTGTGCCTCACACTGCTGTCTGACTGCATTCAGCTGATATTTGGACAGCACACATGATGGAAAGGAGGATTTTGGTTTATGTGCACATGAATGATTTGTGTTTCCTCTGCAGGTGAAGGTAGAAAGTGTGTGTGAGCTGATGTGAATTGAGCAGCATGGATCAGTGTGAGGACAGAGAGGAGGGAGTCCCTCCCTCTAAAAGCACTCTGTGTGGGGAACATGAGAGCCAGACCAAAGCTCAGAGGTGAGATGACCATCTCTAACTGTCCATGACTCTTCTCCATGTCACAGCTCAGCACTCACATCACTGCTCCATCATTATTCACACTCATACCTCTGTGTGTGTTGTTTTAAAGCCCAGAGCTGTGGGGCGTACCAGGCTCAGCTGGACATAACCCTGAAACTAATCCAGAGCCTGGACCTGAACCCAGCTGTGTTTCCTTAAAGAGCAACGTGTCGAAGGGTGTTATTGTAAACTTTAACAAAAGACTGTTATGTGACAAAGAGTAAGTACATTTTTTTTATGAGATTGTTCATCATGTCTTTAATTTAATATTTCCAGTTTTTCCTTCCTGTCTCATGAAGCTGTGACATTTATTGTTTTTCTTTTAGGATCAATAAGAGGCCAGAATCTCCTGGACCTGAACCCAGTTGTGTTTCCTTAAAGAGCAACGTGTCGAAGGATTTTCTTATAGACTTTAAAGGCTGTTCTTCTGCTGCTGAGAGGTAATTAGGGCTGGGTATCGTCACTGATTTCTAGAATCGATTCAATTCCGATTCACAAGGTCCCGAATCGATTCGATCCACGATTCGATTTAATTCGATTCGATTAGATTTAAATCTGGGAAATTTTGACAGTCAGAAATATTATAATTCAGATCAGTACATTTACATATTTTTGTATCTATAAAAAGGAAGCTGACACTCGCAAGACTTTATCCAAGGTGTGAGCATCACAGCAGATGCCTTTGTGTCAAAGTAGCTGAAGATAAAACACAGAAAAACATGTAGGTGATTTTCCTGGCCTGGGATTTTATAAAAATATTCTGCAGTACATCAAAAACGAAAGAAAACCATTAATTAATGAACATTACCTCTGACGTTACAGCGGTTTTATTAGAGACACGGCTAAGTATTTTGCATTTTGAATAATTTTAAAAAGTTTAAATTTGTTCAATATTGAACAGCAGAAATGAGGTTTTCTTTTCGGAAGAATGTAAAAGGGAAAAAAACAGCGGCCGACAGCGCTGTAAGCAACAGTAGACTTGTAACAATTCGCTTGCTTGTAACAAGCAAGCGAATAATGAAGAAAGGGAAACTGTTCGAGAGAGAGAGAGAAAGAGAGAGGGGGAGAGAGAGAGGGAGAGAGAGAGAGCTGCGCATTGCAATGGAAGCAAAACAGTAAAAGAGTGAATTCATGACGATGTTTATGTGAAGCGTTTGGATCTTCTTTTGCTGCTGGTTTGGTCAATATTGTTTGGAGAGAGATCAAACTAACAGCTTTAGAATCAGCGCTTAAAGGGCGTGAACACAAAGCGCGGACCCGGATCAGCGAGCTGTCGGCTTTCAGCCCCGACTGTGAGAAAGGCGACATCTAACTGGTTCTGATCCGCGGGTCGCGCTGTGTGTTTAAGTCTATGTGCAGAATCCGTGTTCCTGCTCTCATTTACTGTTTGGTGGTTCTTGAAATTTTGTGAGATGTCACCAGAGATTCTGGCATATCGGACAAAATAAATTTATATTAAAAAATCGATTCAGGATTTTAATGAATCGATTTTACGTTATCCAAGCCAGAATCGATTTTAATCGATGAATCGATTATAAAAACCCACCCCTAGAGGTAATGTGTTTCTAGATGTTGTTCCTGACTCTGTATTTTTGAATAAATCCTCATGTTTAATATCAGCTCAGCTCTTTTTTACACACATTTCTATGTTGGTATGTGAAGCGGTGTGTGTTGGAGTGTTTCCACAAACACAGCAGTCAGAGTGGAAAGAGTGGATGTTGTAGGAGGTGTTTGTGTAGTGAAGAGGCTGAGTGTCTGTAGGACTCCAGCTGCTCCAGCAGGTGTCTCCTTTGTGCTTTGCTTCAAACACAGTGTAGGGAGGAGCTTCCACTCAGGTGTTTCAGGTGTTGCTGGATGGAGGAGGGCAAATAGTTTTTCCCTTCAGTGACACTTCAGCACAGAGGCGGAGCCAGACATTTGAAACACCCGGGGCTTAGCCCAAAAGGGTAGTATGCATGTGGGATTTTTTTTTTTTTTTTTTTTTTTGGGGGGGGGGGGGGGGGGGGGGGGGGGTAGAAATTACTGAAAGATTAATTGGCTCTGTTTTGAGTTTTGTTCAAAAAACAATGACTTCATATAGGGAAAAATATATATCACATGTGCAGGACACCTTAAACTAGTTTTTTAATTAGGCAGCAAGGCAGAACAAAATCGGGGCTGCATCAAGACATGAGGACTAAACCCCAATTCAACCAGACCCAGAACTGATCCGGAATTAAAACAGGACTACAACAGTTCAAAATCAGGACTACTGAGGACTTAACCAAGACAGAACCAGAATCAGAACTAGATGATAGTAGCACTAAAAGTCATCATAGACCTGCAGTACATTTATTGTTTAATTCTACCAAAGTACAATATTTAGATTGAGAAAAGTTTATATAATTATTTAGCCTTGTTGTGCAAACAAGCCTGCAGAACTTAATAAATATAGAATTTGAAAAATAACAAACCTAAAAAGAAACACTAGGTACGAGATACATGAGGACGGTGATACTTTTGGTAAACAACCATTTGACTAACATGTGTGTCTCACCTGCTCTTGTTCCACCTCTGTTCCGTCCTCATTCTCCTCTCTCTCCCTCTCTGTTCCTCTCTCTCTCTTTGTGCTGACAATCATCAAATATACAGTTGAAACCACATATTTATGTACTCTTCAGATCAAAACACAAACACTTTTTTAATTGTAACATCAAATCAGACTAAATGTTTATTTTTTAGACTGATAAATCTAAAAAACATATTTGTTAACTTTAAGAGTAAAGAGAGAAACTATCTGTATTTCTTAATTGCAAATGGCACCAAATTGTATTCAAACTGAGCCACACTTATGGAGCTCCACAGTTCTTTTCCTGGTGTTTTGGTTGACATCTTTTGATTTTCCCATGTCACAGAAAATTTACTCACATGGACTCTACTAACCTATCAGAAGCTTCTTCAGCTCAGAATGGAATCGTCTGGAGTTTCTTATTAGTTAACAATAAACGTAGTGTACATGTACTCCTAAATTTGATGAAAGTGATAAAAAAATACAGCTCTGTCTCTCTTTATTCTGACATTTAACTAATTCAAAAGATATTTCAATATTTATCTAAAAGAAAAGTTTACTCTAAATTGATGTTGTACAGTAAAAATGTTTTATGTTTTCTCCCTAAAGTGTATGTAAATATCTGGTTACAGATGTGAATATCCTGCTGAGTACTGAAATCCCTCTTATTTTGCATAGAAATATACTGAACAACATACAAAGCATAATATATAAAATAACATTTACCTGAGTTTTTTCTTTGAAAGAACCCTCTAATGTGCATTCTTATATTTCAGTGCATAACTGAAACCGATTTAGTCGGGGAGGGTAAGAACTGAAAATATGAAATAAACACACGCAAGCTAAGACTCTAAAAAAAATAGCATTTGTTCGGCTTTTCATTTCGCCATTTGTTGATTCACTTGAAGAGCAAGTAACGTAATATTGGTCAAGTGATCAGTTTGATATCAATCTTTCGTGATGCACCGTCATATTTACATTATTTGTACGCTACGAATGATTTGCTTTGGTACCTGGTCAAACTTAAGCTCTCCTTAGTATGGCTTGCTCCGTTTCTCCAACAGCGCACTCACTGCTGGCAGCAGCTACCCCGCCCCCTCGCTCAGTCGCTTAGTGCCTGAGCTCGGATCATACCAATATGAGGGGGGATTCATGCACAGTCGTAAATTCCCACGGTGTGCACTATGTGCTTCGAATATTGTGTGTACTTTTTGTTTTATACAGTTGTCAGCCAGGCATCTAACTATGAAAAAAATTACACTCCAAAAGACCCCGGGCTTCTGACAAAACAACCCGGGCTTAAGCCCAGTAAGCCACCCCCACGCTCCGCCCCTGCTTCAGCAGCTCAATGTTCTGGGAGATGTTTGTCTTTATGAAGGTTTATGGATTCTTGTTCTTACTTTGGTTAAACTGAGCAATACATTTTCCATCTAACATTTAAAGTAAATTTCCAGGTGAATAAAAGATCTGCAGCTGCAGCCTCTGTATTGTATGATGCTGCAGAATGCTGTGGTAGCTGTTTGGTTCCGGGTGCCTCTCACTCTGTACAAAGTCGAAGTCTTTTCTTCACAGCTGAAACTGAGACTTACTAGGATCATTATTAAGCTGCGATTGAAGCTGTTGTCCTGTGAGCCGCCTATCACGCAAGCTGTTAACTCTCAGAAAATTGTTCTCTGATTCAGTTGTGTCTTTGGGCCTGCCAGATCTCTTCCTGTCACAGTTTGTTTCTGAGTCTTTGATGGTGAAGGCCCACCAGAGGCTCAGTCAAACTGGCGATAGCTGTGTCCCAATTCAGGGGCTGCACACTTCGGAGTACTCCGAAGAGCGAGAAGGGCGGAAGTCCGAGACTTGCAAAATGATCTAACTTCCATCGCACTGCTCAGGTTGCCTAGCAACCGTGACACTAACAGCTAGAAACATTTCATACAGAATTATTTGACAGAAATGAAGGAAAAAAATGTTTTTTTATCAGATGTTTTGATTTGTTGAGTATCTGAGGCTGAGACCAAGGGACTGTAAAAACATGATTGTTGGGCTATATTTCTATATTCAACTTTATTTTTAAGCTTAGCTAGTACAGAGCTTTCCAAAGTTTGGGGCCCTCTGGGGGGGCGCAGAGCCATTGCAGGGGGGGGGGGGACACGGTATGAAAAGGAAAAAAAAAAGAAAGAATGCTTGGATGCTGCTAGCATAATTGACAGGTTTTTGACGGGAGCCCCGTCAAAAACCTGTCAAAAAAACGCAAAGGGAGAGATGAAGCATCCAAACCAACTTCCTTCCAAGCCAAAGACTAGGAAATATGGTGAAGCATATCTTCCCTTTGGCTTCACCTGCACAAGTGCCAATGTAGGTCTCCCCTGCAGAATTGGTTTTCCCTGCGTCAGGAGCAGCACTGGGCTCTCCAAATCATGGACAAACTGTCCCACATTCTTGCTTTTTATTTCACAAACACTTGTTGTAATGACTAACTACTCCTGACATTTTGGAGATATTAGCTCTTTATACAGTGAAGTTACAGTGGGATCCAAATAACATCAGGCTGATCCTGCCACGATTTGTTCCCCCTGTCTAAATCACGGACAAACAGGATCCCACAGCTGTTTATGTTTTTAAACCCATTTTGCACAGAGAGGCATTTTTTGACAAATGTATTGACAGCAATGTTGAATATTATTACACAGGAAAAAAACAACTACACATAAAATAATCACACGATGACGCCTATACCTTTCTAAATAGTGGGACATTAACTGTGTGTGTGTATGTAAGTGTGTAAAACCTGCAGATAGAGACGATGAATTGAGGTGATGAATTGTGAAGTTACAATTCTTTTCTGAAAAAGCATTTTTATTTTTGTATATAAATAAATGTTGATGTTGTGCTATAGGATTGTATGTTTCAATTTTACTTATAATGTGCCAAATCACTACAACAGGCGGCTCAAGGCGATGCCGTCCCGAGTAAGGATCTTGTTAGCCACAGTGTTTCTAAGATTTTTACGCCCCGTTACAATAACCTCAGTTCTATCTGAACTTAGAAGCAGAAAATTAAAGCTCATTATGTGTCTAAGACATCCCGGCAGTTTAACCAATAAAAGCGGGTATCTTATGCATAGCAGTGAAAATGTATGCTATGTCTTCTAAAGCGCGTATGATGTAAACAGAACTGGTCTTTGCACAGAAGCCTGTGGAGCTTCATAATTAACCTCAGTGTGTGAAGAGGACTCTCCATTTAATAATAGCTGTAATAAAATGTTCTGGCCAACGGTGTTAAACGCTGCACTTGGGTCTAGCAGGGAAGATTTCAACTTTTCAATATGAATGAAGGCTGAAAACTGATTAGATTAATGTCTGATGATCTTTTCTGTGCTTCTTCAAGTTTGTAACACCGAACATATTAAAGGATGATATAAGGTTCACAGGAAGAGTTTAATTAGACACACGTTTACTATTTTCTTTATACTCTTTCTTTCTTGACATGTTTAATATGCTTACTATCAGAGGAGAAAATGACCCTTGTGTAGTTTAAAAACTTTTTATTTAATCAAACTGTAATGTTGTTGAACTCTGACGGACGTGTCTTTTAATCTTGTCAACAAATCCTTAATCACCTAAATCCGTCATTTATCATCTAGTAAAATGTTCCCTCTGCTTCTGTTGCACATCTCCCCCCGACACTCTCTGCTTCACCAGCCCTGTGCAGGTGGTCCAACCCCTGCCTGCCTCCTTAAACTGGGGTGTTTAAATCTCTTTACCTCTGTTGTGAACTTCACACAAAGTTTGTGGTAACAAAATCAAAACTGACGAGGATCTCGTTTGAAAAAAACCCCACACACAGTCACGAGACAAAATAAAAACAGACTACTCAAAGCAAAAGCAGAGCCCTCACAGCTGGTAGTACAAAAACACAGTGACAACATGCGTATTGGATACCCTCAGTGCCAGAAGCAAAAATATGAAAATGGTGGGATCACCAAGAATATCCTAAAAGTGGCATTGAGGTGGGTGTTACAGTGAAAAAAACAAAAAGCAGCCAAATTTTCATCTGAAAATGTTGAATTTTAGTAAAAACAATGCTCTGTAGTTTGATACTGTCGTTACAGACAAAGCAGATGTTTAAAGCCTTTGAACGCTCATTTGAAATGCACTCATTCTCCTTATCAGCTGGAAACATTAAAGCCGTAAAATGACTTTTTCGAACGGATAAAAACTATTGAACAGCAGCAATGATGAGCCTGTACCAGAATTTGAATGTACATGTGTTGAAGGTGCGGGTCTTGCTGAATTATTAAACATACTTTCTTTAATTTTTCGAGCCACAAAAACAACAACTTTTAATTTTCTTCTGCTTGAGTCTCGGCCTCGGGTAGCTCTACTTATCATTGCTCAGTCAGTTGTCTGTTTGTGCTACTTTTTCAAGGAGTAGTGGATTATTGGTTATTATTATTGGTTATTATTGGGTGACTTTATGTGTTTAGCTACTTAAGTGGAAGTACTGTGGATAGTTTTACCTTACATACATAGATCTACCAGTGCAGCTTCTGAGGTAACTGTTTACAAAATGTTATAATCTATCCACAAGTTCTTTGCAATTTTACATTGATAAACATTATCCTTAACACATTTGGCCCACGTAAAGTGCTATGGCCATCACACGGTCATTTAGAATTGTTTAAATAACTCGGGTCTTAAGTCCTTCCATCAAACAGAAAATAAAAAAAAAAAGTCGCATGGTTCACTTTATATTTCTAACATTTTGTGATATAAAGTCGTTCATAACAAACTGAAAGGCCGGGAGTTTAAAATGCAAACCGATGGAAGCAGAAGTAGAAGACTGTAATGTCACAGAGCACACGGTGTCTATTATTGTGTAGACAATTATAAATAAGAGCTTAATAAAGATGCTTAATTTCTTAAGAAATAAACAGGTGGAGTGATCTTTATCAAAAGTGGATGTTGCATCTGTGGCTAAACCCCTGTACCCAAAAAAACTTTAAAAATCTACTGTGTGTGAGGCTGTGTAAGTAAAGCTTGCCCTTCACACCCACGTGTAATAAACCATTTGTTGGGGGTTGTGGATTTGACACCTCAGCATTGTGAAAGTGGGGAAACATGTTGCTGGCTGTGCATAAGATTCCTCCTTACAACTTAGAATCTCAGTTCTAAATGAAATTCAGATGTTTTTTTTAAGTATGGCTAATGTATTATTTGACTTCTAAGGCACACACACACGAACAACAACAACACCAACACAGAGAAGAAGAAGAGGGGGTCGTTTTACTACACATCATAAAAACACAATCATTCATCTTCCAACTGTATCTTTCTGTTCTGTCTTTAGAATCATTGGTTGTTTACTGAGCCGTACTTTGGGAGTCATACTGTTGTGATACTGGGGAGAAAAGGGTAAGGTTTGATAGACTAAACCCTTACACACATAACTTGAAAAACCTAAAGAGTGTGTGAGACTGCCAGCTGTGTTGTTCAGCAATAAACTCATCTACAAATGTGTTAGTAAAGAGTGACTTGTACTTCTGTCCCATTAAGCAGTGGTTTAACAAATTTCACTGCAAACTATAAAAGGAATCTGGATTTATATAGAACATAGTAGTGATGGATTAAATGCAGGAAACACTAGTATAAGGTGTCTATGGAACAAATCTCCTTCAGCGTTCAAAATGACCAAAGTGAGGCCTACAGGCGTTTCTCTCAGTTGGTTGTGTTCAGGGAAAAAGCAGCTAAATACACTGAGACTGCTCCACATTGTTAGTGAGTTAACTCTGGATATCTGTAGGTTTTGTCAAACTTGGAGTGAACAAAAGCAGAAAAACAGTAAAAGATGCAGACAGTGAAAGTCTGGTTTATTTCATGAACACAATGAAACATTTTACAGTCCACAGAGCAAAGTAGCATACATGATAAATAGATACACATAACACGGTCAGTGAGAAGTAAAACTCGTCGTCTTACCACATGTTATATTCTGTAAACTTAAAATAAACCACAGAAATTAGAGTTTAGTGTTTTAAAGTCATTATTAAAAACAAGAGTCAACATTACTGAAGTGACACTTTAACGATGCTTCATATCACCGTGTTTATGATGATAAAACATGTTCTCTCATTAGTAGTTGTCTGCGCTGTCACATGCCATGAAAATGTCCTGAGCCTGGGTTCCTCTTCAATTATCATTGATCATTAATAGGACGCACAAAAGATTTGTTGCATTATCCCCATAAACAACACGCTTTTATAGAAATCAGTGTGACACAAATATTTAGATTCTTGCTTCACAATGTGCACGAACTCAAATCTTTAGCTTCATATTTATAAAGTATCGCAAAGAAATGTATACTTGTATACATTTATACATTTATAGTTGTGTGAGCTACACATCTTGTAAAAAACTGATTGGTAATGCGTTTGAGAAAAGCTCCTGCTGTGAGGGCACACACACACACACACACACACACACACACACACACACACACACACACACACACACACGCGCACTCACAGAGAGAGAGAGAGAGGGGGGGATCATTAATACAAAGGATTGAAGCCGTTTTTGGATTTTCACTTGTTGGCTTTAATATGAACAGTCACATAAAATTCATTCCAGTTTTTTTTTGCCTTTGCTTCAATTAAGATGTTTCTTTAAATCTACAACAGCTTCCTTTTCAAAAAAGTTTACTGACATAGTAAGGAAGTAGCTAGGGACCTCAGTAAGTATGAGCAACAATAGCTTAGGGACAGTTTCTACAATAAAGAGGATTTCATCATCTGCTGTTCGTCAAAAAGTGCCGTATTAAAAACAATTCAGCAGACCCTCAGAGTGCGGATACAAACTGTTTTCAGCTGTAGAGGTAGAGGTACGCTTCATGTACTTATCAACATACAGTTTAGCGGAGTGGATTAGAGTGCATTGGTGCTTGGGCCTCTTTTATTTAGCACGGCTATACCATTGTGAATTTAGCTATACGAATATGCTCAAGAGTCTATCATATGTTTGACATGCAACTAAAAATTCGAAAATATATATTTTTTTAAATCAGTAACTTTTCAAATTTAGAGGAAATGTTTTCGGACAACATGTGTGTCACGTTTTAAACAGGTTTTGAATAATTAGCACTGACATACAGACATTTATGCCCTGGGTATAACAGACATGCTTACCTTGTGAAAGGCCCTCGGATTTCTTGGAGCAGAGAAACACTCTGTATTGTTGCTTTTCTCTATTGTATAAGCAGCGCCCGAGTGTCAGAAACGCTCTGTGCGGGTAGCAAAGTCGGCTCCAACGCACATTCAAGTGAAAAAATAAAAAGTTAAAACGATATACCTTGCGGCAGTTGTGAAGTGATGAGAAAAATACGGTGTGTCTGATGGGGTGTTTTTATATAGGTGGGGCTACTTTCAGTTGACCTCTGAGATGTAGAGATATAAGAGTATGCTGTAAGGAAGAAAGGTGGAAAGCCTTTGGAGACTCTGTTGGACATGGTTTCTGCTGGCCTCTGACATGATAAGACTAGTTGCATGAAAGCCATTAACTGTTTGTGAATATACACCTTTGGGCTGGGATGCTCTTGATAAGGGGCATCTTTTGTTTGCTTCATACCTTTTTACAGACTTTTGGGAGCCTAACTGTTACAGAGTGTGGGAATATGACTGTTGCAGCATGTGGGAATATGTGTTTTTTAGAAGTATCACAGCTTATTTCTAAAAGAAATGCATGTTGTTTGCGGTGCTCTATTTAAAACTATTGGCCTGTGAAACTTTTAGAAAAGTGAAATGCCCCTAAAGTAGTTAAATCATCTATGTGTAATCAGCGAGTCTAACTGTTGCAGACTAGTAGATAATTATAAGACTAGTTGCATTAAAGCCACATTGAGGTTGATACAGCGCTATTGTGAATATGTACTTTTAGAAGTATCACAGTTTATTTCTAAAGGGATACATGTTGTTTGTGGTGCTCTATTTAAAAAACTACTAGCCTGTGAAGCTATTAAAAAAGTGCAAATCTTCCTAAACTAGCTAAATTAAATCCTGTGTGGGAATACACGGTTTTTAGAAGTATCACTGTTTATTTCTAAAGGGATTTATTGGGATTTACTGTTATTTGCTCCTAAATAGCACTGAAGAAAATGCAAAAGGCTCCTAACTAGTTAAAATACCCATAAAGTAGTTAAATTAAATCACCTATGTCTAAATAACAGAACTCTGAGACCTATACAATCCTTTAAAAGAGTTTAATTAAAACACATAATGGTTTCATTAAATAATACTCTATTAAACACATGTGAACTCATATGACCCCTGGACACACACGCACATGCAAAAAGTCCGTTCTCGCGCACGTGCACACGCACATGGACGCGGCGGGGGATAGGGGAGGGGGGAAAATGCCCTCGGGGTGTGGGGGGGGGCAATAATAGGTACAGGTATATTACTACTTTTGACGTTGCGTGATGAACTCTGTATTCCTCGTCCAGACGTCAACGCAAAAAAGGAGTTTTAAAAAATCTCAGTGTTCGGTGATTCGAAACGCCGTTTACGTGGACGAAACAGCTGCGTTTTCAAAAATACCCGTGTAGGTGCGGACGTAGTGTAAAAGAGTTAGTAGTTTATTTTCTTACTACCTGTAATTTATTGCAGATCACTTGCATTTGCTTAATATTTTTCTAAATGTTTGAGGTGTGATATAAACCGCAATGGAGCAAAATATGGGTGTGTGTGGTTGGAGGATGTGTTCGTGCGTGCGTCAAAGGTCAGGGAGTAAAAGTGTGTTTTAAAGGAGGTTTAAAAGCAGCGAGTGAAGGAGCCTGTCGAGGTAAATCGTTCCATAACTGATCAAATTCAGTTGGTGGACCTCTGTGTGAAATCAAGCATCTGGTTCACAGAGAGGATAACCCTCACATGGGCTGTACAACATTATATAGGGAGACAAAAACAGAGATTATCGTAGCCATCGCTCTCTCGCATGGACGTGGCAGTCTTGCTGTCTGCTGCGAATCCTCCCCGTACCTCCGTGACCTCGTCTGGTATCTGCTCCCTCCTCTGTAAGAGACAGTGAAGGAAAACACATCTCTGCCTAGTCTTGAAAATCTAATCTTATCATCCATTGTTCTTCTAGGGCCTCTTCTTCTTGTGGCCTCAGCTAACTGCTAATATTTAAATGGCTAACATTAACATGTGTGCCAGCCAAGTTCACATTTATGATGAACTATGATTAATTAACTGATGTTGAAACTGGAGCTTTACTGACCTCTGAAATTCCTCCTAAAGTGTTATTCAGTGTTGTGACAGTCAGCTGCTTCAGCTGCTGCTGGGATGGGCTGTGGCAAAGAGAACAGAGAAAATCCAAATCAGAGTTTTTCTCTGAATTAAAAGGAAACAACAATATATTCTACATGGTGAAACTGATGGTTTCTGGTGTTTGGGTCTGTTTTTCTGTATTCATGCAGATAAAGTGCAAACTCAGATGAATTATACCATCAAATGTTAAAGGAAAATATCAGGATGAGTGTCTGTGAGCTGAGAAGGACGTGAAGCGAGCAGTTTATCCCAGAGCTGAAGCTGCTCTGTGTGCAGAGATTAGCTCAGATTCCTGCTGTGATTGATCAACAGTCACAGAAATGTAGACTTGTAGTTATTACTGCAGTATGGTCACAGCAGATACTGATAAACATGTATTATGAGGATGGATGATCAAGTTTCTCACTCTTTCCTTTAAATCTCAGTTTTTTTCTTCTTCACAGTTTATCTGTTAATTTATTAATGAATAACACTGAAAGAGTTTCTCTTATATTTCCCCTTGAACATCAGCTTATTAGGGCGGCATTAGGAAATAGCCCCCCTCCAAAGAATGAATAAATGAATGATGATAATAATAAAATGATTCAAAAGCAGAGCTCAGAGTGGTAGAATGGTCAAACATGGATCCACGGGTGGTTCAACTGCATTTGGTGACGTGACTAAAGCAAATCTTTCAAATAATCCCACCATCAACGGGATGTTGTCTCCTTTACTACGGTTACTTTACTTGGTCACCGTGTGAATTTCTTTGAAATGAACCAAATTCTTTTATTTGTTGGTTGTTGCATATTTAACCTCTACAGTCAGGAAAGGAGGAGATGAGGCCTCAACAATGTTGGGTTGTAGCTGTGGTTCAGGTTAGAGTGAGTGTCCATGGAATAAATGTAAGTCAGTGAACTGGAAACATGACTGTGTTCAAACTTTGTTTTCCTTTTTATAATGAGTCTAATCAAAGGTGGACAGAAGTATCTCCACTTTGACTTTTCTGTGTCACCATCAGAGCTTCTGCACAGTGTGGAGAAAGATCCAGAAGCAGAGCTGGACTGCAGACAGCCAGTCAGAGCAGCTGTGTACAAAGTAAGACTGAACATCTGTCTGCTGATGGACTCATTTCTGAAAACTGGACTTCTTGTGTTGTTCAAACATTGAAGAGTTTTCTTTCTCTTTAGTCTCATTGTTTTTCTTTCTTTCAGCAGATGTTGGTCTGCAGGAGGTTTTAGATGAACATAAGATCAGTCTGAGGAGGAGATGTGAACGTGTGACTGAAGGAAGTGATGAAACAGGAAGTAGAACCCTCCTCAACACCATCTACACTGAGCTCTACATCACAGAGGGACAGAGTGAAGAGGTTCATACCCAACATGAGGTGAGGCAGCTGGAGACAGCTTCCAAGATGGACGCCCTCCATGACGCTCCAATCAGGTGCCAGGACATCTTTAAAGCCTTACCTGACCAACAGAGACCCATCAGAGTGGTTCTGACCAACGGCGTGGCTGGTGTTGGAAAAACCTTCTCAGTGCAGAAGTTCACTCTGGACTGGGCAGAGGGCTTGGAGAACCAACATGTCAGTGTGGTGGTTCTGCTTTCATTCAGGGAGCTGAACCTGATCAGAGATGAGCAGTACAGTCTTCTGGAGCTGCTCCATGTTTTCCATCCAACATTACAGAAGGTCACAGCAGAGAAGCTGGCTGCCTCTCTGCTTTTGTTCATCTTTGACGGCCTGGATGAAAGCAGACTTTCATTGGATTTGACCAACAGGAAGCTGCTGTCTGATGTCACACAGAAGTCATCAGTCAGCCAACTGCTGACAAACCTCATCCAGGGGAATCTGCTTCCCTCGGCTCTCGTCTGGATAACTTCCCGACCCGCAGCAGCCAATCAGATCCCTCCTACATGTGTTGACAGGCTAACAGAAGTACGAGGCTTCACTGACGCCCAGAAGGAGGAGTACTTCAGGAGGAGATTCAGTGATGAAGAGCTGTCCAGCAGAATCATCTCCCACATGAAGACATCCAGGAGCCTCCACATCATGTGTAGTATCCCAGTCTTCTGCTGGATCACTGCTACAGTTCTGGAGCACATGTTGACTACAGAGCAGAGAGGAGAGCTGCCCAAGACCCTGACTGACATGTACTCACACTTCCTGCTGGTTCAGACAAAGAAGAAGAAGAACAAGTACCATGAGGGACGTGAGACGAGTCCACAGGAGCTGATGGAGGCTGACAGGGAAGTTCTTCTGAAGCTGGGGAGGCTGGCGTTTGAACATCTGGAGAAAGGAAACATCATGTTCTACCAAGAAGACCTGGAGCAGTGTGGTCTGGATGTGACAGAGGCCTCGGTGTACTCAGGAGTTTGTACAGAGATCTTCAAAAGAGAGTGTGTGATCTTCCAGAAACCAGTCTACTGCTTTGTTCATCTGAGCATTCAGGAGTTTCTGGCTGCTGTCTACATGTTCCACTGTCACACCAACAGGAAGACAGAGGTGCTGAAGAACTTTTTGGGGAAAAAATACAACGAGTCCTCTCTGGATGATTTCCTTAAACGAGCCATGGAGAAATCCCTCCAGAGTAAAAATGGCCACCTGGACCTGTTTGTTCGCTTCCTTCATGGCCTCTGTCTGGAGTCCAACCAGAGACTCTTAGTAGGTCTGCTGGGTCAGACAGAGATCAGTCCAGGAACCATCCAGAGAGTCATCAACAACCTGAAGTGGATGAACAGTGATACAATCTCTCCTGACAGAAGCATCAACATCTTCCACTGTCTGATGGAGATGAACCACCTCTCAGTACATCAGGAGATCCAAGAGTTCCTGAAGTCAGAGAACAGATCAGAGAAGGAACTCTCTGACATCCAGTGCTCAGCTCTGGCCTTCATGCTGCAGATGTCAGAGGAGGTTCTGGATGAGTTTGACCTGCTGAAGTACAACACATCATGGCAGGGACGACTGAGACTGATTCCAGCTGTGAGGAACTGCAGAAAGGCTCGGTGAGTCCAGATGTGATCATTAACATCATTGATCAGTGTAGGTTAGTAGTTTAATTTTGAAAATAAAATCAGATTGTAACCACAAAGTGTTTGTGTCCGTACGCTGCAACCTTCCACACCATTCCTTTATTGTACAGACTCAGCAGCAGCTCCATGGATCCCAAATCCAAGAGTGGAGAACAGATTTGAAGTGTGTCACATCCATGCAGTCACAGCTGTTTCCACCATGTTTCCACTGATATTAATCCTGTTCAATGACACGTTTCATATCAGTGAATATGTTCTTTAGGACATCCACTGACATGTTTAAGTGTCCTGCTGGAAATCACTCAAATCATCCATGAAATCCATGAAAAATCATTTTAGTGTTTCTAACTTCACCCTCTGTCCTCTCTCTCTCTCCATCCTCCTCACTACTTCTAATAATTGGCGTTTTAATATGCACATTGATGATGACTCTGACCTCTTTGCCAGAGGTTTTCTTAGCATCATGGACTCTTTTCACTTCACACAGCATGTATCTGGCCCCACCCACACCAAAGGGCACACTCTGGACCTTGTTTTTACTATTGGCTTAACCATCGACTGTATTAGTTCTGAGGATATTTTTATTTCGGACAATTATTGTATTATATTTCATTTGTCTTTTTATTTGCCTCATCCTGAGCATCGTGCTTTTAGCTCGCGCGTCTTAGATTCTTCTACTGCTGCTAAATTTTCTGACGTTTTTAATTTGGTTCTGCCTGCTTCTAATGATGTTGATTTATTAACAAATCTTTTTTAATAATTACTGTCTTTCTATTATCGATAATATTTGCCTTATTAAAACTAGACTAGCCCCTGTTACAAAACCCTCGCCCTGGATAAACGACAGCATTCGCTGTTTAAAGCATGTCTGTCGTAAAGCTGAGCATTTGTGGAGAAAGACTCGTTTACAGGTTCATCTCTTTCATTTAAAAGACCTTTTAGTTTCCTTTAATGCTTCAATTCGTGATGCAAGGGCTGCTTATTTTTCAAACCTAGTCTCTAGGAGCAGAGGTAACTCTGATAAGGTTTTATTTGACACTATTAGGGATGTAGTTGCTCCGGCTTCTGCTGCTGTCCCAATTTCTTCAAATGATGACTGTGAAATTGTTCTTTCCTTCATTGTTCAAAAGATTAGCAATGTAAGGAGCAACATCTCTCCCTCCATGTACCATTTGCCTGTTCCGATTTTACTTAAGCCTGTCATATTTGAAAGATTTTCACCAGTGTCTTTACCTGAGTTATTGAAGCTGGTTACTTCAATGAGATCATCCTCTTGCCCCCTTGATATTTTATCTGGGTCTTTGTTTAAAAATGTTTTTGAGTCTATTGGTCCTAGTGTTCTTAAAATTATTAATGCATCTCTACTCTCTGGTCAGGTCCCTGGTTACTGTAAAAGTGCTGTCATTCACCCGCTTTTAAAAAACCCTAAACTTGATCCTTCTTTGCTTTCCAGTTACAGACCCATCTCAAAATTGCCTTTTATTGCCAAGATTTTAGAAAAGGTTGTGGCCAAGCAACTCACAGTTGTTCTAGATAAACATAACATTCTTGATAAATTTCAATCTGGCTTTCGGAAGACTCACTATACTGAAATTGCACTTCTTAGAGCGTCTAATGATATTTTGATGAATTATGATGCTGGTGAGTGCACTGTTTTGATGTTGCTGGATCTGACCTCTGCTTTTGACACTGTTGATCATCTTATTTTGTTAGATAGATTAAACCACTGGGTGGATGTATCGGGTACCGCATTGTAATGGTTTAAATCCTATTTGTCAAATCGATCTTTCTCTGTGGCTACCTCCAAGTTCAGATCCTCCATCAGCTCTCTTGCCTATGGGGTGTCTCAGGGCTCTGTCTTGGGACCGTTATTGTTTTTGTTGTATTTACTCCCTCTTCTGCAACTTCTTAGCTCTTACTCTGATATTTCATATCATTGTTATGCAGATGATTGTTGGGTCTGTGTTTCCACAAGCCCCGCTAATTCTAGAGACTTATTCATCATGAAGAAAACAAGACAGTCGATCGATCAATTATTTGCGCAAGGGAGGCCTCGTCTGTGTCCACCAAGAAAATGACCCCCAGATCTGACCTCCTCCTGCTACCTTTTATTGAGAGACAGTTCACACAAAACACGTCAGAACAAAGCCACGCCCACATGGTCCTAAGACAAGGCATTTGTATGTATATATGTGAACTTCTGTAAGAGTGTGTGTGTGTGTGTGTGTGTGTGTGTGTGTGTGTGTGTGTGTGTGTGTGTGTGATCCTGCTGATCGAAGGGTAAAAGCACAGGAGGAACATCCTTGGTCATAAAGAGTTTAGTCTCCCCCACACCCTAGATGGTTCACCCTAGATAACACAGTGAAGCCATACAAAGGGGAGGAATCAAACAGACATTCACAAGGGTGTTCCTGTGATAAAAACACTACCGCCCCCCTCCCAGAATCTTAAGAATCTGGGGAGGTGAGGACAGAAATAATTCCTTAAAATTATGTACAAATGGTAAGCATAAAAATAACAAACATTTAACAATTAACCTTAACAATGATATTCAGCTATATATCTGTTTTAAGCCAACTGATGTTTCTAAGCTCCAAATCTTGCAGTCCTGCTTAGATTCCGTTAGAGATTGGATGGCTGGTAATTACCTTCAACTAAATGCTGATAAAACAGAAGTCATTGTCTTTGTTCCCCTTGTGGTTCAAAATCTAGGCCCTCTTGCTTCTTATATTAAATCCTCCATTAGGAACCTTGGTGTCACTCTTGATCCAGCTCTGACGCTGGACACACACGTTAAATCCTTGGTTCGCTCTTGTTTTTATCATTTAAGAACTATCGCTAAGCTGAGTCCCATTGTGTCACGTTCCGAATTGGAAATGATTATTTTTTTCTATTTTTTTTTCTTTATCTTTTGTTTCATCTCGCTTAGACTATTGTAATTCCTTATTTACTTGCTTAAGTACTGCCTCCCTGGAACGACTGCAGGGTGTTCAAAATTTCTGTTGCTAGGCTTCTGATAAAGCATCACAAATACTCCCCTGCTGATTCAACTGCATTGGCTCCCTGTCAAGTTCAGGGTCCAATTTAAGATCATAATCATGACTTATAGGGCCCTGCACGGTGTAGCTCCAACTTACATAAGTGATCTTCTTCTTCCTTATCACATTTACAAACCAATCAAAGACAAACTGATCCATGTCAGGTTATAACAATATTCAAAGTGAATACAGGCTGCTGCTGGACACAGACAGGTAACATCATTTTGACTTGCTGTCACCTGGATCTGGACTCATAAACACTGAAGCCCTGAACAGGAATACAAATCATTTTCTGCCAACTAGCGACACACCAGCAGATAATGGCTCAGAAAGCTAAAATGAGCCAATCATTTCTGTGTTTAGTTCCCCTGAAATCAGATCTGATATCAGCAGCTCTGAGTTCATTCATCATTATTGTCCAGTGATGAGATTTCTGCTCCGTTTGGTAACAGTCAGCAGGTTTTTCCTGCGTGTGGACGTGAACAGTCGTACCTGAGAGCAGGTAGCAAACAGAGATCATCTTTCCAGCTGGAACTCTTCACTGAGCTGAACTCATTCAAAATGTTCTGGAGTCAAAACAGGAAACAGTCCAAATGTGTGTCTTCACTCTGACTCTGGATCAGATCTCAGTGACAGACTGTGGACATTGTGGAAGCCTAAATGTGACACCATCTTCCTCCTTCATCTGCAGATTAAAGCCAAACAAAGATTCTCATTAAAAGTCTGCAGGTCTGAGAGAGACTCAATCGTTGTGTCATGTCAAACACAGTAAGAGGAGCTGAAGCACAGATGTGAAGAGCAGATTCATCAGATTATGACCTCACTCTGTTTTGTCTTCATATACATTCAGTCTGTGTTTATAATGCAGATTTTCTGCTTTTATAATAACACATTTTATATTTTCTATCATCACAGACTGACTCTGTGTCGACTCTCAGAGTCTCACTGTGAAGTTGTGGCCTCAGCTCTGAATTCCAACCCCTCCCATCTGACAGAGCTGGACATGAGTCAGAACCAGCTGCAGGATTTAGGTGTGAAGCTTCTGTGTGCTGGACTGGAGAGTCCAAACTGTCGACTGGAGACTCTGAGGTGAGTTCACTGACTGTGGCTGTTGTTGTTTTGCTATATTTCAGGTCTTTGATTAATGTTTGAAACTTTCTTTAGTTCCTCAATGTTCAGGATGTGTCTGAAGACAAATGTGAAGAAGTTTGAGTGCTTTCAGAAATGTTGTCTTTCCAAACGACTGAACAACAGTTTTTCCTTTTGGCTCCAAACAGAAGTGACAGACTTGAGCAGGGTTCATTTAAAGGCTGACAGAAGTGGAGTGGTGACGGGGAGATGTTTGACAGGACAGTGTTTCAGCCTCCACAGGTTCATGTTGTGCTCCATCAGTCAGTGAAGATGAAGTCAGTGCTGATGAGGCTGTAGAGTGTGTGAGGGATGTGAATGAGGATGATGAAGATCTGATGATAGCAGATAAAAACAGGCTGCAGAGACTTTGAGCTTTTGTGGAAACAGAGAGGGAAAAGAAAGACATGAATGTCGAAGCTAATAAAGGTGAAGTTTGGAGCTGTGATGATGTTCATGTATCAGAAGCTGATATGGCTGCTACAGAGACGACCCACACAGCTGCTGTGGTGAGGTGTGTGTTAAAGCAGAGGAACACAGAGCAGCCTAACACAGGCCCAAACATGACAACAAAGCAGGACTCAGAGACTGTGCGTCTGTGCATGAAGTATAATTCATGTGCAGTTGTTGAAGTTGTAGAATGAGAAATGGCATTTTGGGGTATTTCCAGGTTTCATTGTCCTGCTTGTGCTGATGAAAATGTTTATTGATGTCTGAATTCATTCTTCAATGCTTGATTCTGCCTGAACAACGTGAAAACTTTGCTTATTTTTGTGTAACACAATTCAACGCACTGAAGCTTCGACTTGTTCCATTATCCAACAATGAAAACAGGAAACAGAGACAGCTGGCCTTCAAAGTAAAGGCTGCTCATTTTGAAACGTGTTGGCGGTAAAATGTAAGAAGAGTTGAAGCACATAAATGATCTATGTGGCAAAATATTAAACCCAGTTGATAAATTTGTGTGAGTGTTGCACAGCTGATGGCCAATGGCTGCGCCTGCTGGAGTGTTGTGAGTGTTGTGATTCAGGTGTAGATGTAATGACTCATTCATCACATTCATTCCTTCCATAAAGCTCCTTTTTCTCTCACTTTGGCTCAACGTTATTAAAAAAATAAGAACTGTTTTCACTTTGTAAAACATCTCACACTCTTTCTGCCCGTCTCTGACGCCTGTTGCATTATGGGTAACATGGATTCCAGGCCATACAATCAGAGTAGAGTTTGACAATAAAAATGAAGATGGCCTCCAGTGAAGGTGGGACGTGATGCTGACATGACTGCAGACTGGAGGCTGAACCAGGATCTGCCAGTTTCATGTAATCACATCATTTTAATGTCATTATGTTCTGGACCAGATGTGGAAACATCACTGCCTATTTTATTGTTCACACTAAATCCATGATGGCTCCATGTGGCCACGGCTGGATGTCCAGCATACAGAGCCCTGGGCACAAATGTGTGATGGACCCTCGCCAGCTGGATTTGAGAGCTCGGCTTCTTTTCCTTCTTCAATAATTAGAAATTATTGAAGGGAACACAGTGTGTGTACAGAACAGCTGAAATCATTATGGAGGCTTCACTGGAATATGGAACGGAAGCATCACAGTACAGCTTCACTAAAGTCTTTGATATGAGATGAGAAATGAAGCAGCCAGAGCTTTTTCATGAGTGGAAATCCACTGTGACTGTGAGCTGCTGCTACAGCCTCCAGATTAGCCAGCAGCTCATCCTGCTCAACATTTTCTCACCAACTTTAATGGAAGTGTGATGTTTTCAGCTGGAGTGATGGTCAGGGTGGCCTCCCTCTCCTCTTCTTCTCCTCTTCCTCTTTCATTTGTAAAGCCACTTCTGCTGCTTTCATTCATTTGGAAGTCCTGTAGCTGAGTTTGGGAGAGACTAACAGCCTCGGCAGCAGAGGGGAGAAAGGCTGTAACACCACCACTTTACTCTGTTCTACCTGTCACATCATTTTATCAGGAAACAAATATGCTCATGTTTTTACTATGTTTGTCTTGAAGATGTAAGAAGATCACATGGTGCTTTTTATTATTGTGTTGGTTTGTTTGCTGTCTCTTGGATGGAGCCCAGCTGTGCGTGGCCCCTGGGCCTGTGGTCAGAGTGTGTGCTGGATAATCCGGCCCAGGATGAGGCCAAACTGACATGGGATGAAATGTCTGTCACATAATTGAGCTTAGTGTAGTTTCATTTCTGCACAATTTAAAAACAACCAAAACTTTTTTCTTTCTTTTCTATGTTATTCTGTAGACTTTCTTTGATACTGTGTCCAAAAGGAGCAGCTTTTACTTTGAAGGGGAGTCGTCTCTGTTTCCTCTTCAGGTTGGATGATGGAAGCAAATTAGTGTGTGATATTCTTTCAGTGTTGCACTTTGTAGACTGTCCCTGAGCACTGGTCTCACAGCCAGCTGCACATAGAGACCAGTGTTGTTAGTCCAGGTCAGAAGATGACTTGTTGGAATGAAAATGAGCTTGTAGTTTGTCTGCTTTAATAATGTGACTGGAAAAAGGTGTTGGACTTCAAATATGTCCATTTCTTTCACACTTCACCTTTAAAAGTGAAGCCTTGTGGTTCCTGGAAGGAAAAACACGACTTTTTCAAGTCTTTGTCCTGTTTTTATGAGAAATGTACGACTTTAATGTGAAACATTCAGAGTTTTTTCTCTTGTTGTGTTTGTTTGAAGCTGCTTCCTGTTGGCTTCAGCTGTTTGGAGTTTCCATTTTCTAAACTTCTACATTCTGAACCTTCTTCAGCTCTGAACAGATGATGAAACACTGAATGATTTCAAGCTCACACTTTGTCTAATAAACTTACATCTTTCATTCTTATACAGATTGGGGCGCTGTGGTTTTTCAAAGATCAGCTGTGATTATCTGGCAGCGGCACTGAAGTCCAACCCCTCCCATCTGAGAGAGCTGGACCTAAGTAACAACTACGACCTGCAGGATCCAGGAGTGAAGCATCTGTGTGGTTTCCTGGAGAGTCCAGGATGTGGACTTGAAACTCTGGGGTCAGTCAGCATGTTTTAGTTGTGCTGAGATGAATATGATGTGAAAGTTGTGCTGACACTACACTGCAGACATCAGGCTGATATTATACTGATCCACACTGAGGATCTTCATGGTAAAGTCTGTTTTCTTCTTCTCTGGTTTAGTCCATTGACTGCAGCAGAACAATGTTCACATTTCAAACAGTGAGACTCAACGTATGGCCCGTGGCCCACACGCGGCCTGCCCACCTTTCCTGATTCAGAGAGAGGGGACCCTGATTAACTGTGTAGTGTTCTTCCTCACAGTTCTAAGTATCAGACACAACAATGAATAATCCACAGCTGACTGTCTTTAGCAGGTCAAAGGTCACGGCACACAGCAGACAGTGGGAAATATTATAATTCTGATCATTTATCAGCACATATCCATATGTATAAAAACAAAGCTGACACTGTGAGACTTGATCAGAGGTGTGATCATCACAGCAGAGGCCTTTGTGTCAAAGTCACTGAGGATCAAACAGAAACACATGAAGCAGATTTTCCTGTTCTGGCTTTTTATAGCAGATAACCTTCAAAATATTCTGCAGTCCATCAAAAACTGAAGCAAACCATGAATCAACATGTGAACATGAGCTGATGCTGCTGAAGGGAAGCAAAGTTACAGAGGTTTGATTACAGACACAGCTGAGAGTTTGTAATCTGTCATCATTTTAAAAGGTTTAAATTTCTTCAGTATTGAACAGCAGAAATGAGGCTTTGTTTTCGGAGGCCGACAGCAGTGAACACAACAGCAGACTGTTGCGTAATAAGCAGTGAATAATGCAGGAAACAGATTTTTGAAGGTAAACTGTTCTTGAAGTACACTGAGAGAGAGAGAGAGCTGTGCAGGAAGTAAACGTCAAAGTCAGAGAGAATTCATGACGATGTTCATCAAACGTAAAGCGTAGTTTGGATCTTCTTCTGCTGCTGGTTCAGTCAGTTTTGGTTGGAGACAGATGAAACCTGCAGCTTCAGGATCTGTGAGCTGTCCACTTTCAGCCCCGACGGCGTGTCCGTGTACGTGCCATCGAGTGAACGATCCACGCTCTGTGTTTCCATCTTTGTGTGTTTAGCTGCTCTCATTTACTGTTTTATCTGTTTGCTTGTTGTTGAAATACTTTTGGGAGCTTTAACCTGAGATTCTGGCAAAATACATTTATATTAAAAATCGATTCAGGATTGAATGAATCAACATCGCTTTATTCAAATTAAAACCATTTAAATAGGAAAATCCATTTTTTTACACCCGCCTCTAATGCTGGGTAATGTCAGCTGGTCCATGTGCAGCTGGCTGTGAGGCTCAGGGAGCGTCTACAAAGTGCAACACTGAAAGAACATCATCCATAAATATTGAGTAATAACTGGACTCTCATACAGCGAGACTCAAATGCCTTTAAACATCAGCTTATCCTGCTGATCCAAGTCCAACACTGAGTTTGTAAAAACATGTTTGTCAATCATTTTGTTTGGTTTCTGAGGAAAATGATTCAATAACTTGCTGCTAATACACAACATTTCATCATATTTCCTCATAACCCTCTTTTGTCTGACCATTTGATCCCATTTGAATTTGCAATAAAGGATCCACAGAGTTTGGTGACAATAATGACAGTAGATGTTTGTGTGAAAGTGCTGGAAGCAAATGAGTGCGTGATGTTCTTTCAGTGTTGCACTTTGTAGACGGTCCCTGAGCACTGGTCTCACAGCCAGCTGCACATAGAGACCAGTGTTGTTAGTCCAGGTCAGAAGATGACTTGTTGGAATGAAAATGAGCTTGTAGTTTGTCTGCTTTAATAATGTGACTGGAAAAAGGTGTTGGACTTCAAATATGTCCATTTCTTTCACACTTCACCTTTAAAAGTGAAGCCTTGTGGTTCCTGGAAGGAAAAACACGACTTTTTCAAGTCTTTTTCCTGTTTTTATGATAAATGTACGACTTTAATGTGAAACATTCTGTCACGGCTGCCGAGGCGAGCCGTGTGGTATTGAAGGGGGAAAGGACCCAAAACGCAGGCAGTAGATGATAATGCTGGTGATATTTTATTTACACAGTGGTGAGATGGCAAAACAGGCAAGAGGGAAGACAAAACTAAAGACCTATACTGGGAAAGCTAAATGACAAACCTGAGAGTGTACCAGAATGGGGTGAGAGGCAGAGATACACAGTGACAGGACACCGTGGACCAC
Organism: Rhamphochromis sp. 'chilingali'; assembly: GCF_963969265.1. Taxonomy (NCBI): domain Eukaryota; kingdom Metazoa; phylum Chordata; class Actinopteri; order Cichliformes; family Cichlidae; genus Rhamphochromis; species Rhamphochromis sp. 'chilingali'. Next base: position 11,099,668 of record NC_137929.1, read on the forward strand.
AGACTGACACGGAGTAACACAGACGAACCGGCAACAGGCAGGAGAACACACAGGGCTTAAATACACACACCAGTAATCAGGGGATGAGAGACAGGAGGGCAACACAGCTGGGAGGAATCAGAGCTGACGGGACAGGGGAAATGTAAACTGAACACACTCACATCAGACAGAGACCTTCACAATAAAACAGGAAACTCTGACACGGGGAACCATACAAGACACAGAACTAAACAGACAGCTTCACAAACAGACAGGGTGACACCATAGAAAGACAGAGACACAGACGCAGACTCAAAGGCAGACTCAAAGGCAGACCGAACATAGAACTCAAACAATAATAATAATCATCATCATAAACTAGAAAATGATAATAAACTAAAAGCGCTGGGTCACCGACCCAGGACCATGAAACATTCAGAGTTTTTTCTCTTGTTGTGTTTGTTTGAAGCTGCTTCCTGTTGGCTTCAGCTGTTTGGAGTTTCCATTTTCTAAACTTCTACATTCTGAACCTTCTTCAGCTCTGAACAGATGATGAAACACTGAATGATTTCAAGCTCACACTTTGTCTAATAAACTTACATCTTTCACTCTTTATACAGATTGGTGAGCTGTGATTTGTCAGAGATCAGCTGTGATTATCTGGCAGCAGCGCTGAAGTCCAACCCCTCCCATCTGAGAGAGCTGGACCTGAGCTGGAACAAGCTGCAGGATTCAGGAGTGAAGCATCTGTTTGGTTTCCTGGAGAGTCCAGGATGTGGACTTGAAACTCTGAGGTCAGTCAGCATGTTTTAGTTGTGCTGAGATTAATATGATGTGAAAGTTGTGCTGACACTACACTGCAGACATCAGGCTGATATTATACTGATCCACACTGAGGATCTTCATGGTAAAGTCTGTTTTCTTCTTCTCTGGTTTAGTCCATTGACTGCAGCAGAACAATGTTCACATTTCAAATAGGGATACTCAACGTATGGCCCGCGGCCCACACACGGCCTGCCCACCTTTCCTGATTCAGAGAGAGGGGACCCTGATTAACTGTGTAGTGTTCTTCCTCACAGTTCTAAGTATCAGACACAACAATGAATAATCCACAGCTGACTGTCTTTAGCAGGTCAAAGGTCACGGTACACAGCAGACAGTGGGAAATATTATAACTCTGATCATTTATCAGCACATATCCATATGTATAAAAACAAAGCTGACACTGTGAAACTTGATCAGAGGTGTGATCATCACAGCAGAGGCCTTTGTTTCAAAGTCACTGAGGATTAAACAGAAACACATGAAACAGATTTTCCTGTTCTGGCTTTTTATAGCAGATAACCTTCAAAATATTCTGCAGTCCATCAAAAACTGAAGCAAACCATGAATCAACATGTGAACATGAGCTGATGCTGCTGAAGTGAAGCAAAGTTACAGAGGTTTGATTACAGACACAGCTGAGAGTTTGTGTGATGGACCGAGCAGTGAAGGAAACTTAGGCACAGGTTAATGTCCAAAAAAATGATTTTTTATTTAACCCAAAAACATAATTGGTTAACTCATGCAAAAAGAATCAAAATCTTGGGCCCATAAAAGAGGTCAAAATAACAAAACTCTACTCAAAGTTGACAATACAACTGATAATTCAAACAAACTGACCTAACTTAACGAGACAAAGGGGACACTTAAATAGTGGCTGATCAGCCCACAAAAAACACAAGAAGGGGTAAAACACACAAAACCTAACTAAACCAATCATAATGAACTCCAATTCCCCCCCATGGTCCTGAGTTATGGCGTGAACCAATTTGTAGTCTTCCTTTAAAGCTCACTCTGCCCCTTTTCCACCTCTTGGCTCCTTAATCAAGGGACTGGAACAGCTGCAACTAAGGTAACTCAAAAAACAAAAAAATAATCATACATAACAGTGTAAACTAAAATGTGCGCACTTATTTTAGAATGCAGTGTTATGTGGATATGTTAAATGAATTCTAAACCAAAACCAGTTATTTATTGTCCTGTAAATAAATTCCTATATTTAAAGAAAGAAATGAGAATGCAATGTTACTTATAAGCCTCTACACTAACATGGTGGGTATTACCACTGTGTGGCTGTAAGTGCAGCCATCACACACTCCCCCTCTTCAGATCTCTCCCTGGGACAGCGAGAGAGACAGTCTGCAGTACAGTTATCTTTGCCGGAGATGTGGTTGATAGTGAACCGGAATGGCTGGATTGCAAGGTACCATCGCGTGATCCTTCCATTTGTGTCCTTCATTCTCTCTATCCATCTCTCTATCCTTCATTCTCTCTATCCACAGACCACAAGAGCCTTGTGATCTGTTTCCAATATGAACTCCCGTCCGAGAAGATAATACCTAAAGGAGTCCAGGGCCCATTTGATGGCAAGTCCCTCCTTCTCGATGGTTGAGTATCGCACTTCCCTCGGAAACAGCTTGCGGCTGATGAAGGCCACTGGATGACGCTCTCCAGGCGGTCCCTGTAACAGAACAGCTCCCAATCCTCTCTCTGAGGCATCAGCCTGAAGAATGAAATTTCTCTCAAAACAGGGCTGTGCAAGACTGGGCTCCTACTCAGAGATTGTCGTAGGTCCTGAAAAGCCATCTTAGCCTCCTCTGTCCAGGTGATCTTATTGGGACTTCGGGCACCAGTCAGATCCGTCAGAAGAGCTGCCCTGGCGGAGAAATGAGGGATAAACCGATGATAGAATCCTGCCTTACCTAAAAATGATCTCAGCTGTTTTCTGGTCTCTGGCAAGGGACAGGATTCTATGGCGGTGACCTTATTGACTTGAGGTTTTATCACTCCATTTCCAATCACAAACCCAAGGTACTCAGTTTCAGCCTTGGCAATGGCACACTTAGCTGGATTAACAGTCAACCCTGCAGACTGAAGACGCCCCAATACCTTCTCCAGGTGTTGCAGGTGTTCTTCCCAGGTAGAACTGAAAATCACTATGTCATCAAGGTAGGCTGCAGCAAAATCAGACATGTCAGACAGTATCTGGTCCACCAGTCTCTGGAATGTTGCCGGGGCCCCATGCAGTCCAAAGGGCATGACTTTAAACTGGAACAAGCCCCACGGGGTCCGGAAAGCAGTCAGCTCTTTTGAGCGCTTAGTCAGTGGTACCTGCCAATAACCCTTGCAGAGGTCTATTGTTGTCAGGTATCTGGCCTTCCCAAGGCGCTCAACCATGTCATCAATGCGGGGAGTTGGATATGAATCAAATTGTGATATTGCATTTAGGTACCTGAAGTCTATGCAGAAACGGATACTGCCATCCTTCTTTGGCACCAGGACCACCGGATGGCACCACTCACTCTTCGAGGCTTCAATGATTCCTAGTGACAACATCAGGTCGATCTCCTCTTTCAACGGGATCAGTAGACGCTCAGGTATCCTGTAACTCATTCTCCTCACAGAAGCTCCATCTTTCAACACAATGTCATGTTCCACAATGTCCGTTCTACCAGGATTTTCACTGAACACATCTAATTTACACAGGTTTCTCACCTGAGCCTGTCTTTCCTCAGGAAGATGGTTGAGATCCAGGTCCTGAGGAGTGGGTTTTGGCAGATACTGATCATCCACTTCCTCCTCCTCCGAAACCTCCCGGATCAGAAAGACATCTGCTTTTGGTCTCTCCACCCATTCCTTAAGCAGGTTAATGTGCAGTACTCTGCTAGAGCGGGGCTGATCTGGAATAGCGACCTTATAGGTTGTTTGTCCAAGTTTCTTTTGGATCCGATACAGAATGCCATCTTTCAGCAGAAACTCCCCCCTGCTGTTCAATTCTTGCTCAGTCCCTTGGTTCCTCTCTGCAGCATTCTGGAACAGAGATGTTAGAGATGGATCGTCATGTTGCATTTCAATAATATTAACAGGGATTTTGAAACCCAAAGGTAACTCAGGCTCTGTGCTAGGAGCTTCTTGAACAGCAGTATGTAGAAACTTCTCTTGCCTTCTCTATCCACGTGACTTACGAGACTTCCCGGGTGCAGTCTCTATGTCTGCATCATAGAAGGGCAAGGCACGGAGTGGGTGTAGGGACTCCTCTTTCTTCTTAGCTTGAGCTCTTGTTACTGCGACATTGCATGTATGACTAGGATTCAGCAAGTCAAACAACACAGGCAGATCTCGACCCAGCACTACTGGAAATGGCAGATTCTCTGCAACACCAATATTTAGAATATACGTTTGTCCTTGTACCTTGATGTACAGATCTGCTGTTGGATATGACCTCTCATCTCCATGAATGCAGCGAACAGGGATTGTCTCCACATTATTAACTTTATTTGCGGGAACAAAGTCTCGGTGCACAAGAGTCTGAGTACTTCCTGAGTCAACAAGGGCCTTTAATGGTTTCCCATCAACCTCAACTAAGGTCATTTTGAAACCATTCTCAAACTCCACTTTAGGCTCCACACTTTGTCGGGGCACAAAACACATCTGAGTTATTTTTGTAAAATTCTTCGGGCACATCGGTTTTGCGTGGCCCTCCATCCCACACAAATAACAAATCACAGTCTTGGGTGGAGGTCTTGATGGCATATTGACAGACTGGCTCTTTGGAGGTTTACTCACCCCTGCTTTCTGATAGTGAGGGACAGATTTTGAACCATCTCTCATTTTCCATGCTGTGTGGCTCCATGGCTGTCCTTTTCTCCGTGCTGCCACAAACACATCAGCCAGCTCTGCAGCTGTCGCTGCAGAGTTTGGATTGCGTTCTTTAATCCATATCTGTAACTCAGGAGACAGCATTCTCAAGTATTGTTTTAAAATTAATATTTCACTAACCTCATGCACCATTTTTCCTTTTGGCTTTACCTACTTCTCATATAACTCTTTCAATCTTGCATATAGTTCTTTTGGATTCTCATCAGGTTTTACCTCCAGCGAACGGAATCTCAGTCTATATGTCTCAGGATTAATGTCATATTTTTGAAGAATAGCTGCTTTAACTTTGTCATAGTCTAGAGAGTCATCCATATCCATATGAACATACGCACCTCTTGCTTTGCCAGTGAGTAAAGGAATCAGATGAAAAACCCAGTCCATTTTTGCCACCGGCAAACTACAGCCATGCGTTCAAATGTTGTTAAAAAATGTTCAATATCATCCTCCTCTGTCAATTTTTCCAACCTGGGTTCATAAAAGCGAGACTGACCTGATTGAGGATGTATTTGCTCATTACTGGAGCCAGCACAGGGAGGATCCTCCTCTTCAAAGGACTCTACTTCTGGTTGTTTAGGTTCCTCCATTTGAGGCTCAGAGACCTCCATTTGAGGCTCAGGGACCGGGGAGGTACGAGCTTGCACTTCTACCTGCAACAGCTGAAACTGATGTTGCAGTGCTCTAAAGCGCTGTTCCTGGCGGATAAACTCCTCCCTTCTTCTTGCTTCCTGGGCCTCCTGCTGACCCATATGAGAATGAAGGATGGAAACCAGTTCTGACATTGTCGGCTCCTTACCTTGGCTCTCAGTACTATCCACCCCTCCAGAGGCTCCATTTTCCTCTCCTCCTTCTACTTGCTCTACCACTCCAACTGGCTGGATTTGACAATCTCCTTTTGCTCCTCTGCCACTCCTTCCCATTCTGTGCATGGCTTGATAAGTGAAGAGGGGAAAAAAAGAGAAAAAAAATCCTGCGCCTTCAACTGCTGATCCCACTCCTGACACCACTTGTGATGGACCGAGCAGTGAAGGAAACTTAGGCACAGGTTAAAGTCCAAAAAAATGATTTTTTATTTAACCCAAAAACATAATTGGTTAACTCATGCAAAAAGAATCAAAATATTGGGCCCATAAAAGAGGTCAAAATAACAAAACTCTACTCAAAGTTGACAACACAACTGATAATTCAAACAAACTGACCTAACTTAACGAGACAAAGGGGACACTTAAATAGTGGCTGATCAGCCCACAAAAAACACAAGAAGGGGTAAAACACACAAAACCTAACTAAACCAAACATAATGAACTCCAATTCCCCCCCATGGTCCTGAGTTATGGCGTGAACCAATTTTTAGTCTTCCTTTAAAGCTCGCTCTGCCCCTTTTCCACCTCTTGGCTCCTTAATCAAGGGACTGGAACAGCTGCAACTAAGGTAACTCAAAAAACAAAAAAATAATCATACATAACAGTGTAAACTAAAATGTGCGCACTTATTTTAGAATGCAGTGTTATGTGGATATGTTAAATGAATTCTAAACCAAAACCAGTTATTTATTGTCCTGTAAATAAATTCGTATATTTAAAGAAAAAAATGTGAATGCAATGTTACTTATAAGCCTCTACACTAACATGGTGGGTATTACCACTGTGTGGCTGTAAGTGCAGCCATCACAGTTTGTAACCTTTCATCATTTTAAAATGTTTCAATTTCTTCAGTATTGAACAGCAGAAATGAGGCTTTGTTTTTGGAGGCCGACAGCAGTGAACACAACAGCAGACTGTTGCGTAATAAGCAGTGAATAATGCAGGAAACAGATTTTTGAAGGTAAACTGTTCTTGAAGTACACTGAGAGAGAGAGAGAGCTGTGCAGGAAGTAAACGTCAAAGTCAGAGAGAATTCATGACGATGTTCATCAAACGTAAAGCGTAGTTTGGATCTTCTTCTGCTGCTGGTTCAGTCAGTTTTGGTTGGAGACAGATGAAACCTGCAGCTTCAGGATCTGTGAGCTGTCCACTTTCAGCCCCGACGGCGTGTCCGTGTACGTGCCGTCGAGTGAACGATCCATGCTCTGTGTTTCCATCTTTGTGCGTTTAGCTGCTCTCATTTACTGTTTTATCTCTTTGGTTGTTGTTGAAATACTTTTGGGAGCTTTAACCTGAGATTCTGGCAAAATACATTTATATTAAAAATCGATTCAGGATTGAATGAATCAACATCGCTTTATTCAAATTAAAACCATTTAAATAGGAAAATCCATTTTTTTACACCCGCCTCTAATGCTGGGTAATGTCAGCTGGTCCGTGTGCAGCTGGCTGTGAGGCTCAGGGAGCGTCTACAAAGTGCAACACTGAAAGAACATCATCCATAAATATTGAGTAATAACTGGACTCTCATACAGCGAAACTAAACTGCCTTTAAACATCAGCTTATCTTGCTGATCCAAGTCCAACACTGAGTTTGTAAAAACATGTTTGTCAATCATTTTGTTTGGTTTGTGAGGAAAATGATTCAATAACTTCCTACTAATACACAACATTTCATCATATTTCCTCATAACCCTCTTTTGTCTGATTTGAATCCCATTTGAATTTGCAATAAAGGATCCACAGAGTTTGGTGACAATAATGACAGTAGATGTTTGTGTGAAAGTGCTGGAAGCAAATTAGTGTGTGATGTTCTTTCAGTGTTGCACTTTGTAGACGCTCCCTGAGCACTGGTCTCACAGCCAGCTGCACATAGAGACCAGTGTTGTTAGTCCAGAGTAGTAATATACCTATACCTTTTTTTGCCCCCCCCCCACCCCGAGGGCATTTCCCCCCCTCCCCTATCCCCCGCCGCGTCCATGTGCGTGTGCACGTGCGCTAGAACTGACTTTTTGCACGTGCGTGTGTGTCCAGGGGTCATATGAGTTCACATGTGTTTAATAGAGTATTATTTAATGAAACCATTATGTGTTTTAATTAAACTCTTTTTAAAGGATTGTATAGGTCTCAGAGTTCTGTTATTTAGACATAGATGATTTAATTTAACTACTTTAGGGGTATTTTAACTAGTTAGGAGCCTTTTGCATTTTCTTCAGTGCTATTTAGGAGCAAATAACATGTATCCCTTTAGAAATAAACAGTGATACTTCTAAAAACCATGTATTCCCACACAGCATTTAATTTAGCTAGTTTAGGAAGATTTCACTTTTCTAATAGTTTCACAGGCTAGTAGTTTTTTTTTTTTTAAATAGAGCACCACAAACAACATGTATCCCTTTAGAAATAAACTGTGATACTTCTAAAAGTACATATTCACACTAGAGCTGTATCAACCTAAATGTGGCTTTAATGCAACTAGTCTTATAATTATCTACTAGTCTGCAGCAGTTAGACTCGATGATTACACATAGATGATTTAACTACTTTAAGGGCATTTCACTTTTCTAAAAGTTTCACAGGCCAATAGTTTTAAATAGAGCACCGCAAACAACATGTATTCTTTTAGAAATAAGCTGTGATACTTCTAAAAAACACATATTCACACACTCTGTAACAGTTAGACAGAGGGGGTGCAGCAGCTAGGCTCCCAAAAGTCTGTAAAAAGGTATGAAGCTCCTTATCAAGAGCATCCCAGCCCAAAGGTGTATATTCACAAACAGTTAATGGCTTTAATGCAACTAGTCTTATCATGTCAGAGGCCAGCAGAAACCATGTCCAACAGAGTCTCCAAAGGCTTTCCACCTTTCTTCCTTACATCGTGCTCTTATATCTCTACATCTCAGAGGACAACTGAAAGTAGTCCCACCTATATAAAAACATCCTAATCAGACACCTGGTATTCTTCCACACGGTATCACAACGGAACTCGAGAGCATAAGACAGCGTTCATCAACGCGGTCAGCAAACCTAACAGCGTTCTTTTTAACATGGACAACATATATGGTAAGTAAAACAATGATATTATTGGATTCTTAAATGTATACCCCAGTATATCATAAAATATTCAAACTGTTTTCTTTTTCTAAACAAAAGCCTGATTTTTTAGGAGATCGGCACAAAGGGACACCACACGTTTCACTTACAGAAGGTCTGTGTTTCTTCTTTTTTTTAAAAGCAGTCATCAGTTCACACAAAACAGTCTGTGCCTCATTGTTTTAGAAGCAATCTTACCTGTTTCACACATAGTAACATTTAAATGTATATTTCTCTTTGTTTCTACAGGATCACAAAGCTATATTGGGCAAACTACACCTCTAAAAAACACAAGGAATATATGGTGTTACACATGTTTTAAATATATGCGTGTTTGTTTAAACCTTGTATTAACGGGTCTTATCCCCTGGGCACAGGGTCAATAAGTTGTCCAGAAAAACCTACAGAAGCGGGTGCAATAAGACCACGCCATACGCTAGGTATGTGTACATGACACTCAATTTAAAGGTAAAAAAAGGTTTTAAATATTTACAAATGTTCTAATACACCAGACCTGAGACAGAGTACGCAGCGTGTCAAGAACCGGGGCCATCCGGAATAACACAGAACAATGTGTGAGGATAGGCATAAATAAATCAAAAGAGTCAAAGAGTATATATATATATATATATATATATATATATATATATATATATATATATATATATATATATATATATATATATATATATATATTTGTTTCTAACACCCTTCTATCTCCACAGTGATCACACAACCCCTTACCACTTTTTTTTTTTTTTTTTTTGCCTGTCCCATTTGGTTCTTTAGCCATCAGAATTGTTGTCTGAAGACCAACAAGGATACCCAATGGATTTACTTTGCCAAATGGATCATCGTGGCATTGCCGTATTGGTCCATTTGGTCGATCTTTGTTTTTATTATTTATTATATTTTATTTTCAGATGTTACAGACGGGACAGACATGAGTGAGGGATAGGAAAGGAAGAAAGAAAGAGGAAGGAAAGGAAAAACAGAAGGGGAGAGGGACAGTGAGACAGGGGGGGAGAAAAAAAATCTCCTGGATCACCTGTTGAGAGAAAAATAGAAAACAAGCAAAAAAAACAAAGCAACATACTAAACACAACGCCATCGCATTAATCTAGCTAAGTGTAAACAGCAGTAAATACTAAATATTCAATGTTGTTGTGCAGCACGCAGGACAGATGTGCTTCGAAGTAGCGGCCAAGAAAGGTGTAATTTGGGTCTACGAGCAGTGAACACCCGTGTGCATACCTGTGTGGATCAGCGCGCTTGTATTCCAAAGGTTTCTCCATGTAACGATCTGCTAGGGAGTGTGGGGGGGGGGCCACAGCCCCGTCCTCCAGGGTGTGAAGCGGGTATGGAGGAGATCAAAACTCCAGACATCCAGAGGCCCCCAGAACACAAGAGACCATGGAAGACCAACAGAGGGGCAGCCGCGCCACTGTTCCAGTAAGAGCTGAGGAGAGTCCCAGATGAGGGTTCACTCAGCAGCCGCGGAGCAGAAGCCAGGGGGAGTTGCAGTGACGCGCCCATGAGCTCCGCCGGCCCCCAGCTGTGCCTGAGTGACCGAGCCCCAGGCCGAGAGGCCGGGGGCACCCCACCTCCGAAGGGGCCCGAGCGAGCCCCAGGCCCCAGGCCCCGATAAGCGGCCGCCAAGGAGTGAGCCGGTGTGTACCTGGACACCCACCCCCAGACACAAAGAACCACCAACGCACCGACACCTGAGGTATTTATTTATTTATTGTCATTGTCAAGAACAATGAAATTGCGTTTGGGGCTTCCATACAACCCCCCAAAAAAGAAGAAAATAATAAATACCCCTTAAAACCCAAGTGTACATATTTAACCCAGTGTGACTCCAATGCAATAAGACAATCCTTAGCAATAATGTTCGTAGAAATTCAGACAAAGACCTGAGAAACATGACAAAATACAACAATGCAACCCATTCAATATTATTGTACTGTGAGATATGATATCAGATATGATAGTTATCTATTTAAGAAAGAGGGGGGGGGGGGGGGGGGCAGGAGGGGGAAGAGAATAAAGATATGATGCACCAATGCAGACCAGTTCATTGCTATTAAGAAGTTGGATATGGTTATTGTCCGTGAGAGGGGGGCAGAGAGTTCAGGAGCCTCACAGCCTGTGGATACAGGCTGTTGGCCAGTCTGGATGTTCTGGCCTGTATAGACCTGTACCTTCTCCCTGAGGGCAGCAGATGGAAAAGGTGGCGCGCAGGGTGATGTTGGTCCCGCAGGATACTGTGCACCCTCCTCAGACAGCGAGTGGGGAAGATATTACTGATCTCTGGCAGACTTGTTCCAATAATTCTGCCAGCTTCTTTCACCACCCGCTGGAGTGCTTGCTGATCGGCCTTGGTGCAGCTGGGGAACCACACTAGAAATCCATACGTCAGAACGCTGCTGATGGCACAGTTGTAGAAGTTCAACATCAGAGATCTGGGAATGTGTGCGCTCCGCAGTCTCCTCAGGTAGTAGAGGCGCTGTTGGGCCTTCCGTACAACTGAGGTGATATGGTTGCCCCAGGACAGGTCCTCTGTCACAGTTACCCCCAAGAATTTAAAACTGCTCACCCTCTCCACCGCCTCACTGCCAATGAAGAGAGGCAGATGGTTGTTATGACCCCTCTTCCGGAAATCTACAATGATCTCCTTGGTCTTTTTGGTGTTTAAGACCAAGTTATTGTCGTGGCACCATGACTCTAGTTGTTGCACCTCTGTCCTATAGTTTGTCTCATCATTGTTGGATATAAGTCCGAGCACTGTAGTGTCATCTGCAAACTTAACAATGAGATTGGACGCGCAGGAGGAAATACAGTCATGGGTGAAGAGAGTGTATAGCAGAGGGCTCAGAACACACCCCTGAGGGGCACCGGTGTTGACCACAAGGGTGGAAGAGGTGTTCTTACCCACTCTGACACTCTGTCTACGGTTAGTGAGGAAGTCCACAATCCAGTTGCACAGAGAGGAGTTAAGTCCCAGTTGGTGGAGTTTGGGACGGAGTTTGTATGGCCGGATGGTATTAAAAGCCGAGCTGTAGTCTACAAAGAGGAGCCGTGCATAGGTGTTCCTGTGTTCCAAGTTCTTCAGTAATGTGTACAGCACTGTGGCCATCGCATCCTCGGTTGACCGGTTCTCCCTGTATGCAAACTGGTGCGAGTCCAGGGATGGTGGAAAAGCAGCTCTGATGTGTTTAATGACCAGTCTCTCCAGGCATTTGGCGGGAATGGGGGTGAGTGCCACAGGTCTGAAATCGTTCAGACATGTGACATTTGACTGTTTTGGGATGGGAACGATGGTTGCTGCTTTGAAACAGGATGGTACCAGTGAACAGGACAACGAGGTGTTATATATAGAGGTGAAGACGTCCGCCAGGTCCGCAGCACAGTCTTTTAGCACCCGGCCCAGCACTCCATCCGGCCCGGCCGCCTTCCTGGTGTTAATGCTCCGGAACACACGCCTCAGCTCATGAGTGCTCAGGACCGGAGCAGGGTCGGTTGAGGGGAGAGGGGACAGGACAGGGTCGGTGTTCTCCCTGTCAAAACGGGCATAAAAGAGATTTAGATCCTCAGCCAGAGTAGAACTGTCGGCTGAGGGTGATGGTGTTCTTCTTTTGTAGTCCGTGATAGCCCTGATGCCCTCCCAGACCTGCCTTGGGTTTGTGTTGTTCTCAAACCTGGCCTCGATACGCCTCCTGTGCTGCTGCTTGGCAGTCTTGATGCCTCTTCTCAGGTTGGCCCTGGCAGCACTGTATGCCTCCTGGTCCCCGGATTTGAAAGCGTTGTTCCTTGTTCGAATAAGTTGTTGAACTCCGTGTGTCATCCAGGGTGGATTATTAGGGAACACACGGAATCGTTTCCAAGTTGTTACATTGTCCACACAGAAACAGATGTAGTCCAAGACAGTGGAGGTGTAACTGTCCAATGCGACACGATTGTCAGTGTCCTGCACCTTGAATACATCCCAGTCTGTGCAGTGGAAACAGTCCTGAAGCATCGGAATAGCGTCCTGCGGCCATGTTCTCACGGTTTTGGTTGTAATCCCAGTGCTCTTGATCTTTTGTGTGTATATTGGGTGTAGCAGAAGGGAGAGATGGTCTGACAGACCCAGGTGGGGATAAGCCTGGGCTCTGTACGCATTCGCCATGTTGGTGTACACCTGGTCCAACGTTCTATCTCCTCTGGTAGCACACTTCACATTACGGTGGAAATTGTGAAGTACAGATTTCAGGTCCGCGTGGTTAAAATCCCCAGCCGCAATAAATACACTGTCCGGGTGTGCTACCAGGCTGTTATTGATGCTGCTGCTCAATTGTGCTAACGCTAGCTTAGCATTAGCATCTGGTGGAATGTAAACAGCGCAGATGTAAACGGCAGAAAATTCCCGAGGGAGATAGAATGGACTCCGCCACCGGCAGGGGAAGTGGTGGTGGGTGGAGATAGGCCTCCAAACCTTGGAGGGCCTGAGGTGTCCCCAGAGAGGTGGTGTCTGATACCCAACCTGACATATAGACACAGACATACAGGCACACACAGACACAAACATCCATTCCCCCCCTCATGCTCTCATGTGCACTCACTCCACACTCAACCAACGTGGAGACAGACATAAAGAGACGCTGTACACACGATCACACTCCCCAAGCGTACTCTACAAACCGGGTCTAGGTACCCTTGCCCCTGGAGGGGGGAACTGCACCCAGACCCAGGTGGTGTTACCCTTTTCCCTGCGGTGGGGAGAGGCAGACCACCCCGACTCCGTAGCAGCAGGGAGGCCCCACACTCCAGACCGCAGTCGGACGGCCAACTCCTCCTAGCCCTCCCGCTCCAGCAGGCTGCAGAGAATGGGGGTGGGAGAAGACTCCAAACCTCCCTCCACCCGCTCATTGTAGTGTTGATGCATGTGTGTTCTAAGGTGCAATTAAAACCCAGGAGGGCATGGAGCTACCTGCCAGAGAGCAGCAGGTAAGCGCATAGTCCCTCCTGATAGCCCTCAATGTCTACGTGTATTTAAAATTGAGAGGTGGGCAACGACGCCAGGGGTGAGGTGTACACCCTGATGGTAATATGGACTCGGTGATTGTGCCCACCCCCAAGATCCTATATGTATGTGTAATGAGAGTGTGAATAATGTGAATGTCTAAGTTGTGGGATAAAATTGAGGCAGAGGCAGCCGGAAGGGGACAGAGGGGGGGGTAGCCTCCTCTGCACCCTGGTGACATACCCCTACTCCAAGGCCCTGCATGTGTGGGTGGTTGTGGTGGAGCGGGAAGAGGGAGGCAGCTGGAGATGGGGAGGGAAGGAAGGGAGGGGCAGGTAACCCCTCCCTGGGGCCAGCTCCCCCGCTGACCCCAGTAGGCACTCCCACACTCCGCGACCCGCCAGGGAAAGAGGGCCCAGGCCCATCCAGACCGGGGCCCAGTGCAGCAGCGCCTCCCGGCCCCACAGAGCCCGGGACAGTTCACCTAACCCCACCACAGAGAAAACTGCACCCACCCCACCATCCACTCATCTTCCAGACTACATAAGACAGTAAACGCCCAGGCTGAGATCTTCCTCCACCTCTCCTGTATCTCCCCCTCCTGCAGAGAGAGTCCCTGAAGAGAGGAAAGCTCCTGCAGATGTGACCATCTCCCCCACCAGTTGAAGAGCCCCCCAGGTGGCTCGACGCACCGGCGGCACCCTGCTCCAGGGCTGGGCCCCCATGCACCCACCCGCCCACAACCCCGGCAACACACCAACCAGGACCCAAGCCCCCGAGGCCCGGCCCGGGCCCCAGCCCGGAGACGGAGCGCCTCCAGAACCTCACGCCCATCCCGGACCCACCCAGGGGCAGCCAAGCTACCAGGTCAGTAACCCACGTCCGTCAGCACAGACCCTCCCCTAGCCCCGCTGCACGCAGCCGCGAGGAAACAGTCACCTGAGAGCCAACAGAGCCCCCACCCGGACATGACCGCTACCCCGGGTTGAGCCCCCCAAGGAAGATGCCTCCGGGGAACCCCCCGACGCCCTAAGCCTGTCCCTACCCCCACACCAATCACAACAGTGAAGGCGGGACCAAACTATTACCCCCCACCCCCACTAGGTGATGGAGCTGATAAAAGGAGCCCAGAGCAATTGATCTGATGTGGTGGCAGAGGCTGTATCAAGACTAATGTAATCTAATAGATAATTTCTATATTGGTTAGAATTAAGATTATTTTTATTTTTCCAGTTCATGAGGACTGTTTTCTTGGCTATGCATAGGGCAGTGAAAACCATATGGGCTATATTCTTTTCTGAAGTGACATTATCTAAGCTGCCCAACAAACACACTAAGGGGGAAGTTGGAATGTTACATTTCAGACACTTTGATAAGTCTTCACATATCTCGCGCCAAAACTTTTGCACTGGTGGACAGAACCAAAGAGCGTGGATGTAATTGTCTGGTGTATTGCCTTGACAGTGTGAGCAGTTGTTGGAGGATGTAAAGCCCATCTTGAACATCCGATGACCTGTATAGTGCACTCTATGTAGTATTTTGTATTGTATTAATTGCAGACTGGGATTTTTAATTAATTTAAAGGTTTTTAAGCAAATCTCAGACCAGAAGTTTTGGTCTAAGCTGACTAAGTGCTTCCCACTTTGCAATAGGAAGGGATATTGATTCATCTAATTTAGAAAGTGTTCTGTATATTTTAGATAATAATTTGGGGGATTTAAGAGTAAGAAAATGTGCCGCACTTAGTGGTGTTTGTAATTCAACTTGACTGAGGTTAAATTTCTTTTTTACTATGGATTTAATTTGTTGATATTCTAAAAATCTTGTCTTGTTGATCCCATATTGTGCAACTAGTCTGTCAAATGGAATAAATTCTGTTCCCTCTAATATATGTTCTAAGTATTTAATTCCTTTACAACTCCATTCTGGGAAATTAATCATATTATTGTTTTGTAATATGTCAGGGTTATTCCAGATAGGTGTACGTTTGCATGGAATTAATGAAGACTCCGTTATTTTTAGAAACTCCCACCATGCTGTCAGAGAAAAGCTGATGTTGATACTTTTAAAGCATTCATGTCTTTTGATGTTTGAGCTAATAAATGGTAGGTCTGAAATCTCTAGATCCTTGCATAGTGCCTGTTCAACATCTAGCCAGGGCTCAACTAAGAAGGTATGTTTTAACCATTCTGAGATGAACTGAAGCCTGTTGACTAAGAAGTATTGGTAAAAATTAGGCAGATCTAATCCTCCTCTATCCTTGGTTCTTTGTAGCATTTTTAAGCTGATACGCGGGGGTTTATCTTTCCAAAGGAATTTGGAAATATATGAATCCAGAGATCTGAACCAATCTTGTGATGGTTTGTTAGGGATCATCAAAAATAAGTAATTTATTTTTGGCAAGATCATCATTTTTATAGTGGCGACCCTTCCCATGAGTGATATGGGTAAAGATTTCCATCTAGTCAGATCGCCTTCTACTTTCTTTACAAGTGGGATGTGGTTTAATTTAGTTAAGTCTGAAAGCTTAGGAGAGACATTAATACCTAAATATTTAATATTTCCGGATTGCAGTGGGGCAGAGGAAGAATTATGGAAGGAGCAGTTAATGGGGAGAACTGTAGATTTTGGCCAGTTAATTGAATAATCTGAAACTCTTGAAAACCAGTTTATTAAAGTAATTACCTCAGAGAGGTTGGTTTGTGTGTTTTGCAGAAAAAGCAACACATCATCCGCATAGAGACTGATTTTATGTTCTATGTTCTTACATTTTATGCCCTTAATTGTTGTAGCCTGTCTAAATGTTGCTGCTAGAGGTTCGATAAAAATTGCAAAAAGTGAAGGGGAGAGTGGGCATCCCTGTCTGGTGCCCCTCAGGAGACAGAAGCTGGAGGATGTCTGGTCATTTGTTCTGATACGAGCTGTTGGGGAATTGTATAATATTCTTATCCAGTTTATGAAAGAGTTTCCAAAACCAAATTTGTGTAAAGTTGCGAATAAAAATTTCCAGTTAACTCTGTCAAATGCTTTTTCTGCATCTAGAGATAATATTATGGTTTCGATGTTTTTATCGTATGAGTAGTCTATTAAATTAAGTAATCTACGAGTGTTTGTTGAGGAGTGCCGACCTTTTATGAAACCAGTTTGGTCAGGATGAATTAAGAGGGGGGTCATTTTCTCTAATCTCTTTGAGAGAGCTTTGCAGATTATTTTAAGGTCTACATTTAAAAGAGAGATTGGACGATAGCTTGAGGGAAATAAAGGGTCTTTGCCTGGTTTTAGCAGGAGACTAATGTTGGCAGAATTCATATTTGGTGGTAGTCTGCCATTTTCCTCGATTTCCTGCAACATGCCGTGGAATACTGGTGCCAAAATTGTCCAGAATTCTTTGTAGAATTCTGCAGGGAAACCGTCTGGACCTGGGGCCTTATTATTGGGCATACTTATCAGGGCTTCCTGGAGTTCACTTGGCGTCAGTGGCGAATCCAGTTCCATTGCTTGACTGTCTAGTAATTTTGGAAGAGTTACGTTGTCAAGAAACAGATCAATTTCATTTTTAGATGGGTTTATTTGTGGTGAGTATAAAGTTTCATAGAAATTAGGGCTGAACGATATATCGCATTTGCGATAATATCGCGACATGATCAAGTGCAATTTTCTAACCGCAAAGGCTGCGATTATACTCTGGACATGTCCAAATTCATGGGCTGCATCCTCCTGAGGCCGCATTTGTAGACCGATTACGTCACAGCGACGCGCCGAAGGCTGTCCAAATTACTACCATATCCCAGAATTCATAGCGCGGCCCAGCCAAACTCCAGTTTCCAACAATGGCGGCCGCTACTAAGTTTTAAAATTACTCATACTAATCTTTCTGGGTCACAAAATAAACTTTTAAAATATTTTCAGGCGAGAAAGTAGTTGTGTAAACATCAAATATCTGCTCGGTTTATCAAGATATCCCATATTTGCAAAAGTGCTTCGACGTTTTCAGAGGCGTCTGCTACCCACCAGCTCGACAGCTAGCCGGGAGCTCGAGGGTTACTGATGCGGCCGAGAACGGCACAACTCCCGGCACATCATTTTCAGATCACCGCGGAGTTTCGCTGCTCGGGTTAAACGTGATATATAAGTCACTTAGACAACCTAAAAATGTTATTGTTGGGCTTTTTTCAGTGTTTTGTTTGTTCGTGAGTAAATCGGTTTGGCTGAGATTAAAGTTATTAGATTAGATAAAATAAAACTTTATTAATCCCCCGGGTGGGTTCCTCCTTGGTTTTCACACAGCTGACTAAACGTCAAACAGAAAACTTATTAAACAGAAGTATGAGACAGTCGAGAATTTACGCCAGTGTCTGGTTATATTTTAGATAGCAAGAAGCAGACGGCCGAGTTTATTAAACTCCACCGAGACAGCGGTGACGCTAATCAGAACTAGCCTTCTGATTCAGAAGGCTAGACCGTCCAATTTCACGCCTTTAAATTTTAAAGGCGTGTTTGTGTGTGTGTTTATACAATTGCTATTATGTTTGCACTTTATGTGTAATGTTACTGACTGCAGAGATCAGTAAGATGTGTGTATTTTTTATTTATTAGTTTTATTTATTTAATATTATTTTTTAATTGAATGACTGTCTAGTAGTTCACAGATGTCGAAAAACTGAGTGTGGTAAAGCCACTGATTTTGTTTATCTATATTTCTGCAATCTGCACATTGTACTGACTTTCATTTTAATGTTTACACCAGGGTTCCTTGTCAGCACTTTATGCTCAGATGTTTGTAAGCTAAAAATAAACTATTGTGTATGTTCAAATATACTGTTGTGATTGAAGAAGTTAAATAAAAATGTCAGTCATCAATTCATGCATCACCTCATGTCATCATAACAGAGGTCTGTCTTCCAGGAAAGAACAGTTTAAAATTAATGTAATATAGTATTGGCCATACTATATGATGTATTGCTTGTCTTTGTTTAATAATACAGAAGACAAAGACCTTAAAAAATAATCGCATATCGCATCGCAATCGCAATATTGGGGCAAAAAATCGCAATTAGATTATTTTCCATAATCGTTCAGCCCTAATAGAAATCCCTAAAAATGTTGTTTATTCTTCCAGGATCATATGTTGTGTTCCCCGATAAATCTTTAGCAGCACATATAGTTGTTTTTTCTTTATTTATTTTTAGCTGGTTAGCTAGAAATCGACCTGATTTGTTACTGTGTTCAAAATTCTGCAAGCGTAGTCTTTGTATAAGGAATTGTGTTTTTTTATTAATAATTTCATTTAATTCTAGTTTTGTTTTGCATATTTTGTTCAATGTTTCCTGATCTTGGTTGCACGCGTAGGCTTCTTCTAGTGATTTGATGTTTTTTTCTAATTCCTGAATATTTTTGTTTTCTTCTTTCTTTTTGTGTGATGAGAAAGAAATTATTTTACCTCTCATCACAGCTTTCCCTGCTTCCCATAGAACAGAAGCTGATGTTTCGGGAGTGTCATTAAAGTCTAAATATGAAGTCCATTCCTTTTTAAAAAATTTAATAAAGTCTTCATCTTTAAGTAGTGATATATTAAATCTCCAGTTTTTTCTTGGCGTAGTGTTATTCTTGTGCATTAGTGTTAAAGATACAGGAGCATGATCGCTGACAGCTATAGGATGAATCTCAGTGTCTGAAATGTCACTCAGCAGTGAGCTGCTGACCAAAAAATAATCCAGACGAGAGTAAGAGTGATGAACATGCGAGAAAAAAGTATATTCCTTACTGGTGGGGTGAAGAGAGCGCCATGCATCGCAAAGACCAAAGTCGCTCATATACTGTTTGATTATATTTGTGGACTGCCAATTGCGCTGAGTTCCTGTTGTGTTGAGCCTATCCATGTCTTCATTTAGTCCAAGGTTGAGGTCACCACCAAGAATGAGTGTGCAATCAAGGTGTTCAGAGAGTGCACTAAAAAATCCGTGGAAGAATGAGGGTTCATCAACATTTGGACCGTATATACTTACAATACATAGTTTTTTGTTCAATATTGATAGTTTAATAATTTGAAATCTACACTCTGGATCTATAACTGTATCGAGTACTGTAAAATTAACATTTTTATGTATTAAAATTGCTACTCCCCGTTGTCTAGAATTATAACAGGCTGCAAACACGTTAGGAAACTCAGGTGTTTTAAGTTTGTTTAAACCTGTGACAGGTTTATGAGTTTCTTGTAATAAAACAACATCTGCCTGTAGTTTTGTAAGCTGGTTAAATATCTTTAACCTCTTTCCTCTGGTGCCAGTTCCATTTATATTCCATGTGACAAACCTCAGCATGCCCATAATTGTGTGTGTATGTCTAATGATGTACGCTGGGTGTTTCGTTTAGACAGGTGGAGACAATGTGGAAACATCCCTTGTTTGTAAATAGAAAGAGAAAAAGAAGTGTGGTGAGAGGCTCCATAAGTCTGACTATGTGTGTGAATATTCACTAATATGAACAAGCGTGGCTTGCTTATGTGTCCTGCAAGTCTGTGCGTGCTGTGAGGCTGTTGTGAATGTGCTGCCGTTGAGCTGATGTGTTTGCGTGATCGTGGTGTGAAAATATGGAGAAATAGAGGGTGTTGTTTGTAGGTGAGTGGGGAAGTGGGTGATCACAGCAGTGAAAGACAAGAGAAAGAAAGAAACCACATGAACTGTGAGCAACAACAACAAAAAAGAAACGAAACGGAAACATTCCAATTAAAGTAATGACGGAGAGTGACGGTGTTATATCTGCTATGACATCATATTGATATTACTGGGTTAAACCCATGTTAAAAGAGAAAGTGTGAATGAATAAGAAAAGAGTGTAGCGGGTTCTTATCTGGAGTGCAGTCAATATAACCACGGTGTGGTGCCCCTTACCACTATGGGCCCCATGAAGACCCCTTGATGTTTTTGGAATATTTACGCGGTATCGAACTCCCAGAACAACAACAACCAGAAAACCCACAACCTTTGTGCAACAACAGTGACTCGGAAGCAATCTTCATCACAGGACCAGTGAGTGAGTGTCTGCCTAGTGATTTCAGCGATGTTTTTGAGTACAGTCTATCAGATTTTAATATAAATCACATACCCACCACGCCTGAATGTCTCAGAAACATCAACAGTGATCCAGGCATCGGTTTTGAAGAAGAAGGTTGCATAACAGACACGCAAATATCACAGGCATATGACGCATACTTAAATGCAGCAGCAGCAGCAAACACCTCTACTTTTGAACAGAGTCATTATGCTTCAAAAAATGATATATTATCTTTGATAGATGCTAAACTCAGGCAACATCAACAAATAGTACAGAAGGATGTTCAAGAAATAGCAGCTAAACTCATGCGAGAAATGGCAGCTAAACTTAACCAACATAAACAAGCAGCACAAGTGAACACGCAAGAAATAGTGGCTATAGTTAACCAACATCAAGAAGCCGTACATGAGAACTTGCAAGAAATAGCCGGAGTTTTAACTAGTATCCACCAGACAATAAACATTACCTCTGGTGTATTACATCTCATAAATACCAGCATTCTAAATAGGTGACTTTTAAAATCCACACCATGGATCCACCCCGCAAATTATTCAAACACAATGATGGTACCTCCAATCGATCTAAATGGTTTGACTTTGACGCTTTTAACCGGTCGGTTGCACAATTAGTAAGCAATTGTCAAGTTTTGCATGCAACGCTTAGTAGTCTCGATGCAGCACGCAGGGGTGTGTCTAATGAGCCCGTTCGTCCAACTCATTCTGAACCCGTAGCTGATGATGCTGTTGATCGACTAGCCGAAACACATTCGGATTTGCCTGTAGCCACTGGTGTTACTGTTGCAGGGACTATTGCTACTCAAGCTGCCACCGATTGCCTTATTACCGGGGCTTCTGTCACGCCTGATAGGGTCTGTGCACCTAGCGCACATGCTCACCTGACTGCAGACGCTACTGCATCTGTTGCTGCTGACGCATCACCACACATCCCCTCAAACAATGGAAATACCTTAAGTGTTATCCATTCACAAACAGGTGCTGCAGCAGTCGAACCCATTGTTCAGTCTGGGTCTGGCAGTCACAGTCAGCTTAGCATCA
Organism: Rhamphochromis sp. 'chilingali'; assembly: GCF_963969265.1. Taxonomy (NCBI): domain Eukaryota; kingdom Metazoa; phylum Chordata; class Actinopteri; order Cichliformes; family Cichlidae; genus Rhamphochromis; species Rhamphochromis sp. 'chilingali'. The sequence goes on from NC_137929.1 coordinate 11,121,414, forward strand.
GAGAGATACCTAATTTCAATGCGCGAGAATTGCGCGAGCACCTTGATTTTAGGGACATAAGTCTCGATGATCCAGAACAAGTGCCTGAAAGAGTTAGAAGCTGCTTAGCTAATGTGATAGATAGAGCAGTGACTGGATCTCAGCAGGGTTGTGTTCTAAATGTGGTCCTACGGGGGCCCTCACTGGCTTCTGATGTTCAAGCTGTTTTAAATCCTGATAATCAGTATGATCCTGACCTGTTTCTCGAACAAATAGCACAAGTTATGCAAAGTAACGATGAATCTATCGGTGATGATGAATTAGAGTTTATTGTCACGGTTGCACAAAACAGTAGCGGAGGTGTTCGCTTAAAACTGGCAAACATTCCTTATGATGAGATTCTCTCAAAGAAGGGTAAACATTTGTACACACCAAACAATACGCGCAACAATTTGTGTTTCTCCCTGTGCATAGCACATTCATTAAACCCAACAGCATCCGAACATGAAAAACATGCTACTGCTAAACAGTTACATGCTCAAGTAGGTCTATGCGACACACAGACAGTATCATTCTCTGATGTCTGCAAATTTGAGAAACACCTAAACATTAAGATAGTAATCTATTATCACGCAGCAGGGCGTAAACGTCTGCTTAGTTTCTTCACACGTGATGAGCCAAATCCAAACACTGTAATGCTGTACCTACACAATGAACACTATCACCTGATTGAAAAGCCAACAGCTTTTCTCGGGGCAGGCTATGTGTGTAATTTTTGTTACAATACATATGAATCACCGCTCTATCACAGCTGTAAACATAGATGCAACGTATGTTTCACACTCTGTCATCACCACAGTGGTCCCACAGTGAAATTCAGTGACTGTAACCGCATCTGCAAATCACAACACTGTTACCAACAACACAAATTACCAGAAATAAAACACAACATGGTCCCGTGTGACAATATGAAGCATTGCATGAGTTGTGGTATCACATATAAAGAATCAAAAATATCACCACACAAATGTGTCCAGCCTAAATGCGAGCACTGCCGCAAGCCTAAATTAGCAGGGGACTCTGAGCATCAGTGTTTCATACAGCCTGTTGAACAACAGAAACCTTGTGATAAATATATTTTATTTGACTTTGAGACACGGTATCACAACGGCAAACATGAGGCCAACTTTGTGTGTGCCTCTGATCTGATGGGCAACAAGTTCACATTTAATACATTAAAATGTGTGAAGGCGTTTGTGCGGCATTACAGACGTCCGAGGTTTCGGGGGTACACATTCATAGCACATAATGCATCGGGCTTTGATAACTACATACTTTTGGAGTACTTTGTCAAGCAACGTATGACACCTACCGTCACAATGAGAGGGAGCCGTGTGATTCTGATGCATGACGGGGACTATGACCAGCGGTGGATTGATTCGTTCAGCTTTTTGCCCATGGGTCTTGCCAAAATACCCTCTGCTTTAGGTTTTCATGACCTGCAGAAGGGTCATTTCCCACACAGATTCAACACTAGGGATAATGCTCTAGATCGTGCTGTAACAGTGGTCCAATGTCCTCTCCTCTCTGGTCGGGCATTTAATGTACTGCTTGTATTTGGGAAGCTCATGGCTCAGATTGGCTTTGTTAAAGTCCCCAAGAGCAATAATGAGAGAGTCCGGGAATGTCCGCTCCATGTGCAGTATCTGCTCCGCGAGTGCGCACTGAGCTGCCTGCGCATCCGCATCTGGCGGGATGTAAACAGCGGCCAGGATGAATGAAGCAAACTCCCGCGGAGAATAAAACAGTTTGCAGTGAATAAAAAGGTATTCCAGAGAGGAAGAGCAGTGCTGAGCAATCACTGTTACGTCTGTGCACCAGCCACTATTAATGTAGAAGCAGACACCTCCACCTTTGGTCTTACCAGAGAGAGAGGCCTGCCGGTCCGCGCGCAGCAGATGAAAGCCCTCCAGCTTTAGCGGGCTGTCCGGGATGTTCTCACAGAGCCACGATTCCGTAAAACATATGACACAGGAGGAGGCAAAGTCTCTGTTCATGCTTCTCATCAGGGCCAACTCGGCTATCTTATTCCTGAGTGATCGTACATTGGAAAGGAAGATCACAGGAAGAGCAGTTCGCAGTCCGCGTCTCCTCAGACGCACGAGTGCGCCGGCTCGCTTACCTCTCTTTCGGAGTCTCACTTTCCTGATCAGAGTCTGCAGTAAATCTGCCGCAGATGCGACAAATATTGGAAGTAAATCCACAGGTGTTGTAGTCCTTTGGTTAAGAAGCTCTTCTCTGGTGTAAGAATATCCAGAGGAGTGCCCAGACACAGAAGTTATGCACAAAAACAAGACAGAAGTAACGCACTGAAGCACCAGGGCATCCATACGCGGCACCATCTTGGAAAGGACCCCCTGATGATCCTCTAATCGCCTGAGACAAGGTGTGAAACTGGGTGTGGGCCCCAATCAGCCAGAGTTCATTGTGAAACCTGGCCCCACCTTATCATGCGAATTCCTGAGATCAGATGGCCCAGGATGTGAGTGGGCGTTAAGGCGTCTTGGAAGGGATCTCAAAACTGGATTATAGATGGCAGACAGTTGGTGTCGTAAACCCCCGCCTCTGTTCAAAGATGGTCGCTCACAGTGGACATAGATGGCTTCTTTCACTCCTCTTTCAAACCATCTGTCCTCTCTGTCCAAAATGTGAACATTGGCATCCTCGAAAGAGTGTCCTTTATCCTTAAGATGCAGAAGGACTGCTGAGTCTTGTCCTGTGGAGGTGGCTCTTCTGTGTTGTGCCATGTGCTTGGCACAACACAGAAGAGCTGTCTCCACCATTTGACCTTAGAACTGAAGAAGCTTCTCGGATGAGAGGTGAAACGTCTTCAAGTAACTTAAAGAAGTCCAGACGCTTTTCTTTGCAAGCTCCTTTGACTACGATGACCTGGATGACTGAGAACCTTCACAGACATGAGGTGTGGCATTTCCCCAACAAGACTGACACATTGTTTAAAGACTATGTGAAAGCCTTTCTAAAACTTAAACAGGAGGCCTCGGGGTATCCAGAACATGTGAAAACCCCTAACGAACAGCAAGAATACATAGACAAGTATCATGAAAAGGAGGGAATAATGCTAGATCCGTCCAAAATATGCGTAAATAAAGCTGTTCGAAACTGCAACAAGTTGTTGCTAATCTCGTTATGGGGTCGTTTCAGTATGAGGTCAAACATGGCGTCATCTGAGCTCATCACAGACCCGTCCAGGTTTAGTCAGCTAATGTTCAGCGACCAGTATGACGTACGGCAGTTTTGTTTCATCTCTGACGATGTTGCCATGGTGCAGTGGCGCCACGCCGATGGTAGAGCTTCCCGTGTGAAAGACGTTAATGTCTTTGTCGGGGCCATGACCACCGCACATGCCAGACTCATGCTGTATGGCTTGTTAGAAAACTTGCAGCAGCGTGTACTGTATTGTGATACAGACAGCGTCATTTTCACAGCACTCCCTGGCGACTGGATGCCTCCTCTAGGTCCTTTTCTGGGGGATCTCACCAGCGAATTAGCTTCAGGGCAGGGGGGTGTGGAGGATCACATAGTGGAATTTGTTTCCGGCGGGCCAAAATGCTGCGCGTATCACACATCGCTGGGCAAAACACAGGTCAAATGTAAAGGAGTAACACTGAATGCGCAAAACTCCAAAGTTGTCACCCACGAATCCTTGAAAGGTTTAGTCCACAAGTTTGTAGCCAATCAGGCATCAGACGCACACCTGGCAGCTGTGTCTGATAATATCAAACGCGATAAAAAGAAGCTTCATTTGAAGAATGAAACCGTTGTGAAGAAGCTTAAGGTTGTCTACAACAAGCGCCGTGTGCTCCCAGATTATACAACCCTGCCTTATGGATTTTAAATTAGATCAGGGGTTTGACGCCCGGTTACAGCACCCGTTCAGCATGGTGGTCAGTGGTCCCAGTAACTGCGGCAAGACTTTTTTTGTCAAAAACGTCATTGAAAATGCTGCCCGGATTATTTCACACAGCATTGATAACATTGTGTATATATACTCATGCTGGCAGCCTTTATATGACCAACTTCTTAAGATAAGAGACATAAACTTTGTTAACCATATACCTGAATCTCTGGCTGATGACACACTTCTACCTACAGACAAGAATAATTTGTTAATTATAGACGATGTAATGAACGATGCCGCCAACAATTTAGAAGTACAAAATGTGTTCACAAAGTATGTGCATCATAGGAATTTGAGTTGTATATATCTGGTTCAGAATTTGTTTATTCAAGGAAAATCCAGTAGAACTATTTCCTTGAACACTAACTACCTAATATTGTTTAAAAATCCTAGAGATAAATATCAAATCATGCTTTTAGGTAGACAAATGTTTCCTGGTAATACTAAATATTTTATAGAAGCGTTTAATGATGCCACATCAACAACATACGGGTATCTTTTAATAGACTATAAAGCCAAGACCCCGGACTATTTAAGACTCAGAACAAATTTACTGTCAGACCGTCCGGTTGTTTATATCCCCCCCCCAAAAAAAAACAGTGAAGAGGTGAAAGGATGTCATCACGCATGCGGAGGAATCTGTCTCTGTTGGAGCTGATATATAAGTCTCCACCGGCTCTACGCGGAGTTATTATTAGCAATGCTGGCTTGGATTTCATCAATGCATTGTGTGAGATAGCCTTTAACGTATTGCAAGGTAACATTCTGCTGACAAATCAGAAGTACAAACAGTTAAAAAAGAAAAAATCTCTAATCAGACTGATTGCTGACAAAAAGATAAAAACTTTGAAAAAGAGAAAGACAATCAACCAATCTGGAGGGTTTTTACTACCCTTATTAGGGGCTGCAATCCCTTTCGTAACCAGTCTGATAGCAAACAGGTGAAAATGGAGCATGTGCAAAAGATGTTTTTGGTGCCTCAACATCAGCTGGACTTATTGAAACAACCGCAACAGCACACAGGCAACATTAGACAACAGGCTCAGAATGACTTGGACAAGGAGATGCTTCATGTGTTACACGAATCAGACATAGATGTGTATGAGAAAGCTAAAAAATACGGCGACATTCTCCAAAGATTCCTAACACTTGTGAGACAAGGGGCCCGTGAAAAGAGTGTATTGTCTTTATCCCTACCGGAACAGCTTAACACAGATGCGCAAACCCCTCCTGCGGACACACCTCCTGTTTATAGCGATGCGGGGGTGAAGGATTTTATTGCAGAGAGTGTTTTGACACACATGCCTAAAAGGAGTAGGAGGAACGCAGAACTCATTCTAGCAGCTCTGAACCGTTCGCCAAACACGGTTTCTTACAACGACAAAGGCGAAATTGTTGTTGATAAACACACCATACCGGGTTCACACATTTATGATCTGATTAAAGCCATCACAACCACACACACACCTTCTGATGGTTTCAGACCTATAGGCTGGACAGAGTTTTTAAAGGCTGTTTCAGATTTAAACATACCGTTATCGGTCATATCCAATACAGGCGTACGTAAGACCATTGCCTTGTATAAAACAGATCACACACTGCCTGAAGACTCTGGTTTTTTAAAACACATGCCTAAAAAGAACACACCGGGCGTTTCACAGCGTGATAGTACATTAAAGAAAAAAATAAAGAATAAAAAAAATAAATTAAAGGGTGGTCCTATCGAATGGTTGGATTTTTGAATTCAGACTATTTCTTATCATAACCGCAATGCTGTTATTGTTTTTTCTGCCTAAAATATTGACTGTTTGTTGTTTTTCTACTGTATTTTTTTCACTGTTAGATTGTTTTCTTTTATCATAGTTTTTCTATTATTATCATTGTATAATGTTTGATTTATTTATTACTCTTGAAGCATGTGTGATGTGACTGTATAATAATAATACATGTGACAATTTTGATAATAAATACCATTGACTCGATTAAATCATGCTCTCATATTGTCTTTTATTATAAACGGTATTACACATCAGTATCCTTGTTGCACACACACATAATAACTACACACTGCTATGGGTTGTATGTTGTTGACAAAGCGACATACCTTAGCATTGTTACAAGTTAAATTAGTAGAATACATTTTGAGCACATGTGAATAAGACACTCCGTTTTGTATGTGAAATAAAAAAATACACAATGTTGTCCGCATGTGATGGAGAAGTTGTTCTGCACTTGTTTTCCTGAATATAAAATAGTGGAACAGTTTTTTAGAAGAAACACCTTTATTGCTGATGGAAAACTGTCTAGCGAGTTTCCAAAACTATCAAAAAAATAACCGCGTTTGTCTCTCGAAATATAAACAGCCAGCCAGTGTTCCCCGGGCATTGTCGAAGGGTGAGTGTTTACAATAGCCATAGCTGGGAGTCTTTGAAGCTGAACATTGGGTACCTGATCACAGGCTAACACACCTAGAAAATGTGTGTTTTTATTGATAATCCTGCCCATCACAGATGTTAGTTCTATAGTGTTCATGACCGTCTTTGTTGCCTCAGTAGTAATCCAAGAGCACCTGTCTCATGTTAGATACAGTATTTCAATGACTGAATCAAACACGGAATAACACAAGATGTTCATTGTGCGGGGTAGTGGGTTTCTGAAACAGGTTTCAAGCCTAACGTTCCCGGTTTTAATTAACGATACATTGCCTGAATGTCCTTCGTCAGCTTCCAGATTGAAACAGAATAAAGTATACCCGTTACCAAAGTCGTCACGTGAAATGGCTAGTGACCTATCCTTTAAATGTCTTCCAGTGGTTTGTATCAGCTGATAGAATTCTCTGGTATACTGTTTTCTCTGAAAATTTGGCTGGAACGGTTTAGCAGGATAAGCCAGACCCCCAGCGTATAAAGAAATTAATTCTATATCGCAGGTTTCAAAATGAAATGGGTTACGGGTTGCACTTCCTGTAAAAGCTTCATTATCAATGAATGCAATGATGACAAATTTAGGTATCCTGCCCATAAATAAATTGTCATTAGTTGATATTCGAGCCCCAGCCGGTATGGAGAAGGTCTTTAAAGATACTCTGTCTATAGCATATTTTGCGTTTGCATGGTGCAATGCCTTGCTGTGTGCAAGTCTGACGCTCGGTGATACACTCACTTTCTTGACAAAGAGACTGGCTGAGACAATTTTAACTTTGTATGCATTGGCATCCGCCGTCATGAGAGCAAATTCGTCTTTAGAGCACACAAATTTCAGCGACAGATCTATTCCATTAAGTAACAGTTTTTCTTGAAAAAACAGGTCTGCATGTACAGGCGCTATCAATTCAACAATGCTGCTATTTGCTGTATATTTGCCTCTGGTCACAAGGCCTTGGTTGTCCCCTTCTATGGATGTGTCATTCATGTGTGATGCTGTATCCTTACAGAATAACCCGGTGCTGAACTGTGTGTCTAAAGTGTCCTTATTTTAATTGATAAGACATTCTATCACACCTCTATATGGATATGTGTTAGATGATTGACTAATTAGGCGGTCTCCCAAATTAACGTCAACCTGCGCGAACAGAGTACATCCGGGATAATTAATAAAGCCCACGTTAGCATCCCTAGCGAGGTTTGAGCCATCAGCGTTTGTGATTCTCACACGCATGTAGATATATGTGTCATTTAGATCCAGGTAATCTTCTCCAGACGATGAGATGTAAAACTCGATCGGGCCTCCGTCAGTGATTGCCGAAACAGGCGGTATTTCAATAAACATACTTTTCTCAATGCTAGTCTGTGTGTAGGGAACAGTAAACAGATCCAACTCTGTTTTTACACATTCTCCAGATTGACTGTGTAACAGCGCCATTTAGAATATGTCAAATGCTGTAGTTTTTGAACGCCTAGTTTGGGGTCTTTTCACTCCGCGTGACGGTGTCTGTTTGTTGGATCTTCTGCCTGGTTTTGTGGTTTTATGCTTTTTAGACATAGTGCGCGCTGTGGGTGGGGTCTTTGAAGTATAGGGCGTATACACATACACCCCGTTACCGTCCTGCTTAGTGGCTGTGGGCTTGGTTATGTTGGATATGACATCAGACACTATGCCTGATGCGGCTGTTTTTAGGTGGGGTTTGACTATACTGACTCCTTTTTTAAACAGCGGTACTGCAAATCTAAATAAGCTGCGGAACAACCCCCCTAGACCTGCGCCATATTGTGTGCTGGTCCCTATATACCCGCCCAACTCCCCCCCGGCTTGTGCGAGGTAATATTTTAGATATTTTGCTTCATCTGTGTTGTAGACACCCATCCTTTCTTTTTAAAAATGCTGTCTTATCGGTCGGAAGTGTAGCTTCACAAACACCTTGCCGTATAAAAAGGGTATGTGTTGATTCTGGTCGTCTTTCAAATCAATTTCTATGTCGTCGATTAATGTCTTTGACACAGGTGTGTAGTGTGGGCTGTCAAATTGCAAAATGGTTACACGCCGCACATCGTCTGTGATATTTATAGCCCTTAATAGCCGCGCATCAGCGTCACCCACAAGTTGGTAGTCGGCAATATCTACATAAATAAACATGTTGTATTTCCCGCCGTATATGTCAGCAGGATGTGGCGCATATGTGTTTTTATAATGAAGTACAAACGGTTCTTCTCTTTCAAATCCTAGGATTTCTGCCAGTCTCCCTCTAAATGTGAGCATGCTGCCTCTAGGCCCCATAACACTGACATAGTTACTAACTGTGTTGTATTGTGTTTTAATGTCCGTTGTGCCCTGGGGCCCGTTCTTCGTACCTCGCTAAGTAAGTTAGCTGGATTAGATTGTTGACGATTTCGCGTGATCCTGGATCGTTCGGTTCCCCGAAGCTCATCCGGGACTTGCTGTCATAGCAACAGAGCCGTAAGCGTAAACCTGCTCGGGAGCAGGTTTACTTTATGTAAACAGGATTAGATCGCGGCCACGCAGGTATGTCTCGCTTCATTATACGAAAGCAACAGCGACATGCCGCCACTGTGTCACCATAAATAAATAACATCAATGTAACTAAAGATAATGCAGCACTTGATCCTTTTATTGATTCCACGCAGATACATACAGGTCAGTCCCTAAAAAAAGGGAAATGTACTAGTAATCACGCTATGTCATGTAGGTGATCACGCCAGATGCAACACACATTCCAGAGTAGTAATAGTAAATTACGTCGTGTAATCAAGATGACAGACCACGGCTATAAAAGCGAAGGTGGAAGTGGGAAGTTTGTCGCAGCCATGTCCTGTCCGTTTGTACGCGAGCAACCCATTGCGGAAGGTGCGAGAGTGATAAGGAGAGTGTACAGAACCCAACGTATATTGCGGGATAGACAGGATCCTTTAGCACAGCGCGACAGTGTGCTCATAGAGAGATACCGATTTTCCCGTGAGGGTATCATCTACCTAACCAACTTGCTGGATCCCCATGTTAAGAGTACCACTCACCGTAGTCGGGCATTAACAACTGCACAAACGGTGTGCATTGCCTTGCGTTACTTTGCGAGTGGCACGTTTCTGTACGCTGTTGGAGACGCAGAGAACGTTGGCCAACGTGCCATCTGCCGGGCCATACGCAAAGTGTACCTGGCACTCAAGCATTTCCTGGGTGTGTTTGTGGTTTTCCCAAGCCACTTAAGACCACAGGTCGTCAAACATGGCTTTTTTGCCATTGCAGGTACAGTAAATTCGATAGTGAATGTGATGCAATCATGACCTATGTCGGTAACTGTAGCTCGAACGTCCGCAGGCTTCCCGAATGTGATTGGTACCATAGACTGCACACACATTGCGATCAAGGCCCCCCCAGGCCCCAATGAAGGGGACTATGTCAATCGAAAGGGGGGCCACAGTATAAATGTGCAGGTGAGTAATACTAACATTCCAGATGGCAATACAGTATATAATGGGAGGAGTGTGTTCACATATAATGGAATCCCTCAGATGGTGTGTGACTCTATGTGCCATATCACAAATGTGGAAGCTAAATGGCCCGGATCAGTGCATGACTCAAGGATCTTCAGAGAGTCAGGGTTATGCACATCATTTGAGCGTGGTAAGTAAAAGAGGCTTATTTTGATACTTCATACTCATTTCGGGCCTAACCTAACAGCATTTCCCCATTACACAGGGGCCTACGATGGGATTCTCCTCGGAGACAGAGGTTATGCATGCAGGCAGTACTTCATGACACCATTCCCTGATCCCAACCCTGGGCCACAAACCCGCTACAATGCAGCTCTAGCCAGGACAAGGGCATGCATTGAAATTACCTTCGGGCAACTGAAGGAACGATTCCAGTGTCTGAAACGCCTGAGGGTTGCACCTGACAGGGCATGTGACATTATTGTTGCATGTGCCGTACTGCACAACATTGCCACCATCAGAAAAGAGAGGACCCCCGTGGTGGAGGTGCAGCCTGATGATGACCTCCAGCCAGTGCACTTGGACCAACCTAGTGGCAGAGCTGCACGGGACAGGATTGTGCAACACAATTTCGAATAATAACAAAATGACATGACATATTATCTATTGACGTTTATTTGAGCATCTTTGTCTGTCCCATCACACACAAGCCAGTCATCAGTTGCCTGGAAAAACAGATCATATATACTGTGTCACGCAAGGTCAGCAATAGTGCTCCGTATGACAGTGTATTCTTACGTACTCTGGAGTTCCTTTTGAAGCGACTCGATTTCCAGTTGAAGTTTATGCCTCATTAGAGCTTGGAGTTCGATTTCACCTAGGAGCTTTTGTTTCTTCAGCTCAGTATACTCCATTTTTTGCTGGAGACTTCTCTTGTAGAGCAGACGAATGTCACCCTGTGTCAATTGTAGTGACAACATTTAACGGGGAATACATGTCATGTAGGCAGTATAATTAATCACAACACTGCCCACCTCTGTATCAGGCCTCTCTGCCGGCCTCTTGGCCTGCAAATCATACTGCAGTCAGACACACATGGCAGTACACAAGTAGATGGCAATTCAGGCGAATTCATGCATGTACTCACAGGGTCTTCCTCCAAACCACAGTCATCTGACAGGGTTGCGTCACTGTCGTGTGCAATGGTATGACAATGGTGTTACAAAGGGATGTGGTACAGCCTGTTGGTCTGTGCAATTGGGTGGGGACAGATATATGTATATCTCCCAACTTACTATGAATTCTCCAGTCACCCCTTCCATGGGAACAGGTAAAAGTGATGGAGTGTCATGTAACACTACACACAGAGAAAACCCACAGTGCCAATGAATGTCACAGTACGAATAGCATTTTCATTAAGGCAACAACCACATATTTTACATTGTGCAAATGGAATCATGAGCCCATTCACCAGTTATGTAGGTGCTGCTGCTACTGCACCCCGGCTTCTGGTCTACGGAAGAGCTGCCCCCAGGGATGCCCTCAACAATGGGTCTGGTGGCATTCAACCTTAGGGCCAGCTCCTCTGCTGGGGTGTGACGAGGGGGTGCAGGACCACCACCTGTCTTTTGTTGCTCTGCCCTTTTCTTGGTTCAGGGATTGTTTCAGGGTGTCTTTTCAAGAGACTGACAGCAATATAAGTGATGGCTATTACGATTCTGTAGTATGTTCTTATATTTCACTGTTACTTGTTCCCATGTTCTGGTGGGTCCGGTTGTGGCTCTAATGTGTAAGAGGTTATCATGTGATATGATTTGATATGATAAAATATGATATGGTATGGTGTCATGTAATATGTTGAATTACTTACGAGTTTAATTTGTCAGCAACTTTCTGCCAGCCCTCTCTCCTTGCTTTTGCAGCCTTTGCAGTGTTCCCTTACGTTTTAATTAAACTCTGAAACTCCTGAAATCCCTCACTCATGAGTTCTTGCTCTGCTGCCGGAAAATACCGAGCGCGCTCCTTCGACATTTTCGCCGACTGATCAGAGGGTTGCCGATCAATGTTTCTACTATCGATGCGTAGCCCCTTTTACGACACCCAGTGATGTCACATTACTGTACTAATCGTCAACAGCAGGTGTGTTCGGGGAACCGGATTAGCGAGCTCACGGTTAGCGCGATGGTTTGGTCTTGGATGTGTCATTTGATCTTGGATGTAGTGAGCGACGTACGAAGAACGGGCCCCAGGTCAGAAGATGACTTGTTGGAATGAAAATGAGCTTGTAGTTTGTCTGCTTTAATAATGTGACTGGAAAAAGGTGTTGGACTTCCAATATGTCCATTTCTTTCACACTTCACCTTTAAAAGTGTAGCCTTGTGGTGCCTGGAAGGAAAAACACGACTTTTTCAAGTCTTTTTCCTGTTTTTATGATAAATGTACGACTTTAATGTGAAACATTCAGAATTTTTTCTCTTGTTGTGTTTGTTTGAAGCTGCTTCCTGTTGGCTTCAGCTGTTTGGAGTTTCCATTTTCTAAACTTCTACATTCTGAAGCTTCTTCAGCTCTGAACAGATGATGAAACACTGAATGATTTCAAGCTCACATTTTGTCTAATAAACTTACATCTTTCATTCTTTATACAGATTGGGGAGCTGTGGTTTGTCAGAGATCAGCTGTGATTATCTGGCAGCAGCGCTGAAGTCCAACCCCTCCCATCTGAGAGAGCTGGACCTGAGTGACAACAACAAGCTGCAGGATTCAGGAGTGAAGCATCTATGTGGTTTTCTGGAGAGTCCAGAATGTGGACTTCAAACTCTGAGGTTAGATTGTAAAGATTATTACATAACTATGCTCCCACCTGAAATACAGACTTTAATATAACATCAACAGTTTCAATAAATGCTCTAATGAAATGATAATGATGAATCATAAGTGATGCAACAGTAATAATGATTATGAATAGTAAAATAATATTTCATCCCGACAAAACTTACATCTTTCATTCTTTATACAGATTGGGGCGCTGTGGTTTGTCAGAGATCAGCTGTGATTATCTGGCAGCAGCACTGAAGTCCAACCCCTCCCATCTGAGAGAGCTGGTCCTGTGGGGAAACAAGCTGAAGGATCCAGATGTGAAGCAGCTGTCTGATCTTCAGCAGAGTCCAGACTACAGATTGGAGATCCTGCTGTAAGTAGAGTGATGGAGTGAGTGGGTGGTGCTGTCAGCAGTATTGTACTAAACACAGTCAGTATGAAACAAAGATCCAGTGTTTCCTGTAAAGCTGCAGCTTCTCAGTGAAGCTGTGAGAGGAGAATGGTGACAGGCTTCAGGATTGGACACAAACACTTCCTGTTTCTGCCCTTTATGGTCACCATAGTAACGGCTGACACGCTCTGATCAAACGCTGTCAACAGCCAATCAGCTCTCTGAACAAAGCAGCACGCAGACCAATGACTGCATTCATTTCAAGTTTAAAGCAGTGAAGAACACAGTCTGTAGGTGAGGAAGAATTTAGTGAGAGCAGATGTTTGGATGGAATTCCTCCAGTTAACAGCTGGAACCGTCCATCTGGATTGTTGGGCTTGTTGTTGGGGTTCCTACAGAGCTCAGAGTGGACACACCAAGGTTCTTCTAATGAATGAAAGTCCAAACTCAAACTAGGAGGGAAAAACATTTTCAGCAACTTCAATAAAAATCCAAAGATTAGAAAAAGTGAAGCAACAATGAGTCCTAGTACAGTCCCAGCACTGAAGTCCCTGCTGCTCTTTATACTGGATGTGCTGCATCACTGACTGACAGCTGATGAAGAGTCTCTGGAAACACTCGTTTATCTCCTCTGCTCTTCCTTCTTCTCTCTGCAGGTGGAGGTGATGATGGTAAACAGGACGGTGTGTGTGCTGAGAGAGGAGGAGCTGTGTCCTGATGATCCAGAGAGGTTGAAGCAGCAGCAGCTTGTGTGTAGAGATGCTCTGACTGGGCCATGTTACTGGGAGGTGGAGAGGAGAGCTTCATCCAGCAGTGACTGACAGAGGAATGAGAAGAAGTGCAGATGACTTTTATTTGCTGCAGAGTGAACTGCTCTGAGAACAGCTCCACTGTCAGACACAATGTAGAGTCCAGCATCATCCCTGTGTGTCCCTCTGGATCTGACAGAGGATCATCAGTGTATCTGGACTGCTCTGCTGCTGCTCTGTCCTTCTACAGTCTCTGCACAGTCTCTGTCTGACTCTGGCTTCAGACCCTCCTGGATCAAACTCACCTGGAAAGACTTTCAAACATCACTCAATAGATTTGAATACAGAATATATTTGATATATACTGTAGATGTACTGTAGAGTTGCAGTTTGTCACTTGTAAATACAGTCTGTGAGCAGCTGTGAGCTGAAAGATCTTTCTAGAAACACGAAATGTTTTCACTCTTCTGTTGCTTTTTCATATATTTCCACAACATTAATATTGATCCCACCTGTCTCACCTGTTTCATGCTTTTATACATAATAACAGGACACGTGTGATCTGAGCGCTGCTGTGGTTGCTGTGCTGCACGTCTTCATTTAGATAACAGAGACATCTAGTGGTTCAGAGGGAGAACTGCAGGAGCTGGAGCTGTGTTTTAGCATGGAAAACTTTTTATCTTTTAGGTGCAGATACAAATATGACAAGCATCAGTGTAAGATACAAAAGGTCACATCAGTTAGCAGAGGGAACAGTGATCACACAGCAATGTAAGAATAGAAACATAACAGTGAATCTGGACATGTATACAGATGGAAGCAAACAAACAGGATGTAACACTACATTAAAGCCACAAATGGGAAGAAAACAGAGCCAAAGGAAAATATATTTGATGTCAGGAATCCAAATCAGATGCCTTAGAGCAGGGGTCGGCAACCTTGGGCACGAGAAGGGTTAACTGATGGCACGACCATAGCTGGACTGGCCATCGGGCATACAGATGGTGATTTTTTGGTTTTTAATGGGCCGATTATGTTTTTTTTATTTTTGTAACTGTATAAACAATGAAAGGTGGTGGATTGGCTGGATGCTGGTCGATGTGTAAAAATAAGTCCGTTTTTTGGTGGTGGCTATGGCGGAGCTTCCACAGAGGCAGCAGGTGGATGAGGGAAAGGGGAGGCAGGAGGAGCAGAGACCCGAGGCGGCCGCCGGTCCGAGTGTCAGGTGAACTGAACTTCAGGTAAGAAGTTATGACCTGCAGTCTATCTGGGTCAGATATAAACCAAGTTTAGGTGGAGTTTATTTTCCTTGTGCTGACTTTTTACAGTCAGTTACAATAACTCGTACTGCGTACTAGCTAGCATGATGGAGTTTCTATACAGCTGGGTGGTGCTATGATGTTACTGATAGTAAACTTTATTTTAGTAGAGTTTCCAACCGTCCTGTAAAAAACAGAATCATCTCGTATTCAGAGAAAATATTATGCGTTTCGTTTTGAGCTGAGAAGGAACACAGTTTGTCCCGGACTTCAGCTAGAATGGAAAAGACACATAGCTGGATTTATTCTGTGTGTTTAAACTGTCATTCTCTCCCCTCTCTCTCCTGTTGCTACTTCAATCATGAAATTGATCAATGATCAGCTGATCGGCTTTTCTCTCTTGTTTTTTTATCTCCCACTTTGCGCCAGAAAGAGGAAACCAGCGGATGTCGCGCTAAACAACAGCAGCACGTTTAAGCTTGATCAGCTGTTGTTAGAATTTATTTAATATTAATTTCTAGTATCAGCTGATGTTTGCTGGAGCCACAGCTGTAAAGCTGCTGGTCATGATGTCGGTTTGGATATGTGGTGAGAGGGAAATTTGGGGCAGGGATAGCTCAGTAGGTAGAGTGGTGGCCCCATGATCGGAAGGTCAGGGGTTCGACTCCACTGAATGGTTACTCTGAGGTACCCCTGAGCAAGGTACCGTCCCTACACATTGCTCCCCGGGTGCTGCATTGGTGGCTGCCCACTGCTTCACTGGGTGAATGGGCTAAATGCAGAGGAACTATTTCCCGATGGGGACTAACACGCAAACTTTACACTGAAGATGAAACCAGGAGATTTCCTTAGTGAATCATCAGAGCTGAGCAGGTGATGGAGAAACAGGTTTACCTTTTAGGTGACATGAATGAGTTGATGGGAAGTTATGAACTGTTTCTGAGAGACAAATAACCCCAGGTTCCTTTTTTAGGTAGCTGACAGCTGGTAACTGTGCAGGGGCGGATCTAGCAAAGGTTGCCGACCTAAACCAGGGGGTTTAGAGCATCATAGAGTTTTTGTGGTTTGTTTTCTTTAAGTCATTTCACAGATTTTCTCTATAATTTCAATTCCTTGAATAAAACAACAAACTTAGGGGATGATTTTGTAATCCGACTTTATGTATGAAAGATTTGACTAAACATAAAACAATCTTCCAACTCAGTCGTCATTCTTATCTTGTGAAATCAAACCAAATGTTCTGTTGTCTCTAAATCAGGGATTGATGAAATCTTTGGTTGCATCCATTTATGAACATGTTCTCATTCATATTAAATCGTAGTCTAAGTCCTTCTTTAGAGGGATAAATGTCATTCATTATCTTCAAATGTGTTTCTGTTGTTTTGGGGGGAAATTTGAAGTCCATTGTTCAAAGTCTGTTAATGAAACTTTATGAAGTTTATGTAGGATGTTTCTCCTATTTTGTATTTGTTTGAATTATGATGTATTTCTGACTCTTTCTGCCATGATGCCAGGTCTCTCTTGAAAACAACATTTTTAATCTCAATTAAATTTTCACCTGGAGAAATAAAGATGATAATAATAATTTTGTCTTCAGGGAATCATTTCTCTGTAAAACAGCTTCTTCTGAAACTCTTGTTACATTTCTTGTTTATTGTTTGCTGGTTTTAGAAAAATGTCATCGTCTCTGTGTGAACTTACATGTGGTGTCAGCTATAAACGAGCTCTAGAGTCTAATAACGATGCTTTTATTATTGTCTGGTATCCAACCTAACCCTGGGCCTCTGGCTGAATGTGAAACACCAGCAGATGTTAAAAACTGTCTGGGTTACACGTGCATCACGTCGTGTGCTTCCTGACATGGATATGATTGGAATCTGGGCCTGTTCAAGCGGTGCTGGTATCATTGTTGTTTCTGAGACTTTCCAAATCTTTACTGGATAAAAACGTAGCAACTGATGGATTTAACATTTAGCACTCAGACTGTCCCAGAAAAGGCGGAGGTCTGGAAGTTTATGTGAAGGTCTGTCTTGCTGCTCAAGTCTTGTTCTCTCCATCTGCACCTCAGCCATTTGAAATCTTGGCCTTAACTATTGATCTGTTTGGAAATCAGACTGTTGTTGGCTGCTATCAGCCTCCATCTGCTTCCCCCAGCACATCACCGTCTCTGGTTCATCTTTTATCTGAGCTGCATTTTAATGACGTCTTTCAGATGGATGATTTTCATTGGGACTGGCTTTCTTCTGTGTCTGATGATTTTAAGGCACGCTGCTTGTTTTTAAAACTGACTCAAATTATTTAAAGCCTCACACGCCTTGATCCTAAACACCCAGATAAATCAGCTCTTATTGACCTTTTTTAACTAATATGCTGCGTACGTTTTCCACATCTGCAGTTTTTGCCAACGACCTGAGTGATCACTGCATAGTTGGTGCTGTGAGAAACACTAAAATCTCACGCTCCGAGCCCCGCATCAGTTTGAACTGGGGTCGTATTAAACAGGCTGACAATGTCAGTTTGGGAACATTTACAGGAGAGTTGTGTCTACTTTGTGGACAGACACGCCCCTTTTTGCCAGGTCAGGGTGAAAGGTCGGGACAGGCCTGGCTTGGTTCAGTACCGGCCGATCTCCTACATGAGAGAAACCAGGCCTGGGCAGGAAGTCTGGCTTTGATGCTGATTGGCTACGTTTTCATTAGCTGTGTAATCGGATTACTGCCTCCATCATCAAGATCCAATGTAACTATTTTTTACTTTAACGACTGACAGTCCAAACGACCGTAGGAGGTTTTGGCAAACTATAAAGTGTCTCTGCCAGCTGTGACTCCTCAGAGCTTCCTCCTCACTTAAATATCGACTCCACTCCTGTGTCACACAAAACTGAAATGTTGCTTTAACAAACACTTTGTTGCTTCTTGTTCTTTGTTCAGCACAGTATCTGATGGTAAACCTCTTGCACACAACTCTGCTCGTAGTTCCTGCTTACTGATACCTTTTCCTTCACACCTGTCACAGTAGAAGAGGTTTGTAAGGCTTTGAATAGCCCCAACACCAGAAACTCATCCTCACAATCGTTCTCCTTCCTTCTTGCACTTGGCTGCAAATATTATAGCTGAGCCAGTGTCTTATATTTTTAATCTTTCTCTATGTTACAGGCCCCACTATGATGGGCGCATAGCCAGATTACGATCCTGTAAAACAGGAGAGAAAGTGAACACAGGAGACACGCTGCCATTCGCCTGGTCAGTCTTGCCAGAATTTATTCATCCATCCAGCCATCCATCCATCCATCTTCATCCGCTTTATCCGAGGCCGGGTCACGGGGGCAGCAGCCTAAGCAAAGAGGCCCAGACCTCCCTCTCCCCAGCCACCTCCTCCAGCTTGTCCGGGGGAACACCAAGGCGTTCCCAGGCCAGCCCAGAGATATAATCTCTCCAGCATGTCCTGGGTCTGCCCCGGGGCCTCCTCCCGGTGGGACATGCCCGGAACACCTCGCCCAGGAGGTGCCCAGGGGGCATCCTTGTCAGATGCCCGAACCACCTCAGCTGGCTCCTTTCGATGTGGAGCAGCAGCTGCTCTACTCTGAGCCCCTCCCGGATGGCCGAACTTCTCACCCTATCTCTAAGGGAGAGGCCAGCCACCCTTCGGAGGAAGCTCATTTCTGCCGCTTGTATCCGCGATCTCGTTCTTTCGGTCACTACCCACAGCTCGTGGCCATAGGTGAGGGTAGGGACGTAGATCGACCGGTAAATTGAGAGCTTCGCTTTTACACTCAGATCCCTCTTCACCACGACGGACCGGTGCAGCGTCCGCATTACTGCAGCTGCAGCCCCAATCCGTCTGTCGATCTCCGGCTCCCTTCTCCCATCACTCGCGAACAAGACCCCGAGATACTTGAACTCCTCCACTTGGGGCAGGAACTCATCCCCGACCCGGAGTGGGCACTCCACCCTTTTCCGGATGAGAACCATGGCCTCAGATTTGGAGGTGCTGATCCTCATTCCCACTGCTTCACACTCGGCTGCGAACCGTTCCAGTGCGAGCTGGAGGCCCTCACCCGATGAAGCCAACAGAACCACATCATCCACAACACAAGCATATCTGCTCCACTCTTTTGTTAACTCAATTTCACAATAACTGCTCATTCCCTCACATGGCTTGTTTTCCACCAGTACATTTCAATATTAGTCCACACTACTGACATAAAACAACAAAGGGTTTAAATGAATGAAACAAATGATAACTACACCTCTTTTCCCATAAATGAGATAAACAAAATAATTCACATCATCATGGTAGTGTCTTATCATAGAAAGGAAACTCTACTTTCAACATTATTGCACTACTTTCCTTGCCAGCATTTTTGTTGGCCGTACTCTTATTAGCTCTCTCGCTTCATATGTCTTTTTCAGACCAGTTAGATTCTAACACTGAAACAACAAGTTTACACATGACTTCAGGCGGGCTCAGAACACTTTACACACACGTTATACAAAACATTTGTCATGAACACAAAGCTACAAGTTTATCAGGAACTGTAAACCCAACTGGGTTGGTGCTTCTTATTATTATATGGAGTATTCTACGCAGTTGCAACAGCTTGCTAGCGTTACCCAGGCATACAGCCTAGCTATAACATCCTACAGAGCTAAAGTAGCTCACATAGCGACAGTATAATACATCACATATCACAGACCCGTCTTATGTCATGAAAGTTTAAGTATCACAGTGTCCAGCTGTGTATTTCTTTATGTTTTGAACACATTACTGACCTGTAAAACAGGAGAGAAAGTGAACACAGGAGACACGCTGCCGTTCGCCTGGTCAGTCTTCCCAGAATGGAAAACGTACAGCAGCAATGCACCCGACTCAGTTCCCAAAGCACGCTGCTGCCCCCTACTGTCCAAAGTGTTATACACTCTCCTGGCAACAGGGAACTTACACGACATTGTGGCTTTAAATTACACCAATAAACCAGCAAAATAAAACATGCAAAATAATCTCCATATATCTCGACACTTAACTCACAATTGTGACCACATTTCTGTGTGGATCACATCTACAACAGAAGGCTTTACCACAGATGTGGAAGTGTGCCTCTGTACTCCCCCACTGAAAGCTGGTGATTCTTCAACAGTTAGTAATTACAGGCCAATTTCCAAACTCTGTGTCTTATCTAAGGTTCTTCAAAGGCTGGTAAATAATCAACATCAAAGTTATCTGGATGAAAATATGATTTTATCTCCCTTCCAGTCTGGTTTTAGGAAACTGCACAGTACTGGAACTGCTTCGATTACAGTTCTCAAAGACGTCTACGAAGCGCTGGATGCAAAGAACTACTGTGCAGCTCTTTTTTATTGATCTATCAAAGTCTTTGACACTGTCGACCACAACAAAAAAATCTTCTGGCACAACTTCACCTACTTCCAAGTTGCATGAAGAGGATGAGGATCTAACAGCACAGGAACTCCAGCAACACTCAGTAGCATCCTGATGTGGCACACCTGTGAGGTGGGATGGATTATCTCAATATAGCAGATGTGCCCACTACCACACATTTGGACTGATTTGTGACCACTGTTTGGGAGGGATGGTTATATTGTGTATCTGGAATGAATTTTAGGTCTCTACGTCCATCCCATGGGGAATGGGAGCAGTAACAAAGGTGTTGCATTTATATATTTTTTGAGTGTATGTAACAAAAATACAGGGATGGAAGGGAGGGAGACGGTACCTGCACTGACGTTTAAAAAGAAGGAATAGGAGGAGGAGGGGTGGAGGTGGTGGAGCTCTCCGACAGGGGGAAAACTGAGATTTCAGTAAAGCTCAGTCCAAAGCACTTTCCTAATGATTTCCCTGTAACATTAGTCCTCGAGGTCCCCATCACAGCAGACTACTGTGAGCGCCACCAGACAGTTAATGAGACAAAAACGAGACGCTCTTACAGCCAGGAGGATGCTTCCAGATGACGCTTGATTAATTTGATTGATTATCTGTGAATAAGTCTTGAGCCTCTCCTCAGTTCTTTATATTTTGCCTGTACTGAGCCAGATGTTCTTCTTCTTCCTTTCTTTAGACTTTCTGAAGGTCATTTAAAGTTTTTCTTTGGACATTAACTGCTTTTTCCACCCATTTTCAGTCCAGTCCTTGTACCTGATCGCTTTCAGAGCGATATTTTTGTTTTTTGGGGGGGTTAAACCACTTAACCTAACTCAAGGGGACAAACCCGAGTTGTCAAATACAATACAAAACACACAACTTAGCAAAGAACCAATTTTAAATTTTATCTTTAGGGACTTTGTTTGAAAATAGAAGAAGAAGTAGAGATGTGGGTGTACATATTTTTATTTTCTGTTTCTTTAGCCAAACATGTTATTTGATCAGAGCACCTGCCTGTACACCTGCTGTTAACCAAGCAGTTATTTTCAAGCTGCTACACTGATCACAAAGTCATGACATATGAATGACAGGAAGTGTCCAGTGTCACGTACCGATATTAATGACAACAATGATGGGTCAAAGCAACATATGATGAACATTTATTACGATATCCTGATAAATGTAATGCAGCGGGATAACTTCTACAGTTATTATGTTAGTGATGATGCCTCTTTGCTTTTCATTTATTCACAGCTTTGTGGCGTACGATGGAGTTTCAGGGCCACATTAAGATGATAACCTGCCACGGCTGCAGTACCCTCTACAACACGGCTTGTGTCGATGATTTAGTGAAGCAAACTGATCAGCTGTCTCATTGTGTCTTTTGTGTGTTTGGTTTTGTGTTTTCAATGAACTGAAAGCCCTCTTTAATGCACAAGGGTGTGACCATCCACATTCTCTCATCTGTCCAGTGTCAGCCATTCATTTTGTGCAAATGGTCAAGTCTTCCAAGTGTGCGTGCTTTTCCTTCTGACCAGATGCAGCTTTCTGCACCATAATTTTATTGTCCTGATACTGATCCCCACACTGTGTATGTGCACTAAAACAGCAATCATTTCACTGCTCAGGTTACAAAATGTCATAAGATGCTGCATGGCCGTACAAGATAGACTTTGGTTAGCAACAACTCTCTGAGGCCTCAACTGTGAAGCAGAACGCTGTCTTATCCGGCTAACTTCAAGAGCCAAGTTATCCTTTGAACCTAATCTGCTCCAAAGCAATTTATGTTCCAAATGTGAGATCACCAGGTACAAAATCACCACCTACTAACCAGTAAGACCAAAAAAGAACAAAATAATTAAAATCCCCGATCCTGGAAGGTCCCTCAGACCGCTGTGTGCAGAGAGTAGGAGGGTGTAATATTTTTCAGCAGAGTCTGACGTCTTTGTCTTTCCATGATGAGCAACGATAATGAACATAGGTTCTCTACAACTTTACTGTTTTGGAAGTATTAATATATGATCCTAAAGCAGGACACCTGCACTGTAATTAATGACCTCACATCACATGTTTAAATTATGCTTTTACATTTAACCTTTTAATCAGACCAACAACAAGCTCATACTCAATTTTAGCAGCAGTCATTGTGACACTGATGATAAAACTTGTGTAAAATTGCAAAACTGTAAAAAGAAATAAAAAAAAAAAGCATTTTTGTAGCTCAATGTTGAAATTACAGGTAACTTCACTGGTTGGCTGTTTCACCTGTAACACTTCAAAATAACATGCTAAGGTTTAATAGGTTATAAGGAATATACTCTGAGCCCTGAGCAGTGTTGTGCTAATAAGAGACGTTTTGTGTGTGCAGTGAACCAGTAAGTTTTGTATTTCATAATTTATTGAGTTTCTATTATCCTTTCTGACCTGCGTTAGGGAAGCCATTAAAGCACCATGTCCGCTATAATAGTTCTGTAGTTTGATGCTTGAGTCGTTGCAGACTTGTTGAAACGCCCTCACCCGTCAAAGCAGCGTCTTTGTTATTCGCGTCCAGCAGATGGCAGTGTTTCACTGTCTGACGGCTGTCTGAAGCTTCAGCTGGATTATCCGTTTGCTATGTTTGCCATGTTACAGTGGGGAGGAAAAACTCCTTTTTAACAGGAATATCTAGACATGAGTGATTACTGCAGTGGGGCACTATCTGTGCTATCTATAAGAAATGTTAGCAACAATAAAACTCTGAGGATCAGGGCTCCATTTCACTCCAGTGTTCAGTGGCATTTTAAAAGAGTGAATACCGACGCTGAATGTCTTTGTAAAGCAAAAGCACTTTGTTAGCCTTTACAGAGCAAAGCTATGGATCAATGTGCAGTGAAGAAAAATCGAGGTGGCCAGTCTGTCCTTTCCTAACCAATCACAGAGCTCCTTACATTGCACCATGTGGCTAATTTGCATTTTACTGATATTGCTGGGCTGCTGTCAATCATTTTGTCTTTATATTACAACAGAGCATTGACCTTTAACCTGTTTAATTCATACTGAGTATTTAAAAAAATGTATTGTCATAATAAATTGTGCCTCACTGAAACACCATTTTGCATTAGCCTCTATCACCTGACTTGTCACTGATGATATCACTGCATGAGCAGGCAAGCGGTAGCGGCGGGGGGGGTGTAGGTGAAGCTCGTGAAGAACAAAATTCTGTACGAGCGGATGCAGTGAGTCCAATAACCAGGGGTAACTGGAAATAAGGTGTTGTAGGTTGGCTTCCACAGTGTAAAGAGACGCTTCTCCCTCATGCTCTAAAAGCTGGTAAATCAATTTAGAAGCAGAGTCGATAACGGCCTCCTGAAGCTCCCTAGGTGGGGTGACTGCCGCTGGATCCATATCTGGCTGGTCCGTACTGTCACGGCGGGTGAGGAGAGCCGTGTGAAAATAATAAATGAGGATCCAATCGCAGGCAGTAGTGGAGAAGTGAAGGTGGTTTATTGAACACAAAAATAAATATGGACAAACAGCAAATGGAGCACGAACTAAACTAGACTGGAAACAACTAAACTACAGAGCACAAACCTGGACAAGAACGAGCAGAGGAGATGGACAGCAGGGAGAACACACGGGTGAGACATGGTGGATACACAGACGCACCAGCAACTACAATGACAGAGGACACGACTTAAATACACAGAGAAACACAGGGGAATTACACACAGGTGGTGGACACAGCTGGGAATAATCACCAAGACGAGACAGAGGTAAAACTGAACACACTCACATGAGACACAGACCTTCACAATAAAACAGGAACAAGAAACCATCACACTAAGACGCAGACTCGACATAGAGAGAGAGACAGAAAATGACACATGGAACTAAACTAAACCTGCAAAAACATGACAACTCAAAATACTGGGTCAAACTGACCCAGAACCGTGACAGACTTTCTATAATGTTTTGCTTGAGCATGTCCTGCTTTTCTGTAATGTTATTTCTACAGTTTTAGCAGTTCTTCTCGAGGGAAAGAGAAAGATGTAAAAATCTTATACGTTATATATGTTAAATAACATGTGTAGTGCTCACATGTAATGCAGATGTTAGCTTTGATCTAACCAATAAATCCTGATTGGATGTTGTTAGCGTTAGCACTTGTGTTTGCTTCCCTGCTGTACAACAGCATTACCAAAATACAACTGAAGAAACAAACTCAGTTATGAAAAGTTTGTGTTCAGTTTGCAGTCGCTGAAAATAATTACACCTTTGGGAATGACATGGAAATGCTCCCACACTAAAGATTGGGTTTTGTTTTGGGGATTTTCCATCTTAATTTATCTGTCTTATTTGGCTACATCTACGACACTGCTATGCTCTCTCTTGCCTATGTTTTCGTGGCTGCTGCTATCTGTATTTTAATATATATATATATGCAATGAAAATTCCCGTCTCGCCCCTCCCGGCAGTCTGTATACTTTAAGCTCGGGTAGTTTTTACACAGGATACGGGAGGATTATTGAGAAGAACCTAAGCAAACACGTGACAAGTTTTCAACAGGAATGAATGACAGTAAAAATGTTACCTCACAGATCGTTTTCATGCCATCAGTAATGAGCTGGTTTCAGCTGGACTGGACACACTCAAATGGCAAAGAAGGTTGTGTAGCCTTTGCAGAGAAGATGAAATGCATTCATGTAAATCAAAATGCATCTTTTAATTGAGGTAGAGGTTTGTCAGAGATATTATTCTCATAATGTACCTTTGTCCCAGCTGATTACCTTCATTAAACAGCAGGTTGCAAAAACCTCTTGTGTACCTCTTTTCAACCACTGGGAGGCGCTACAGCTTCATTCCTTTCACACTAAGGCAGCGGTAGGGAACTCCAGGCCTCGAGGGCCGGTGTCCCTGCAGGTTTTAGACGTTCCCTACCCCTGCACTAAGGCCTTTGAAATCTTCATTAACACTGAGCTTGAAATTTCTATCAGTCGAATGCAAACGAGTCCTGTGGTTGTAGGACAGAGGTAGGGAACGTTAATCTGCCATCATTTAGATTATATGACAACAACCTTCAAATCTGAAGTCTCAGAAATCTGCTTCATGTACAAGTTCCTCCAATAATCAGGGCTAATATCACCAAATTGTACATAAACAGACTTTTACATGTTAAATATTTCTCAAATATGGGGAAAAAAACAATATAAAATACTATATTATTAACAAAATATCTTAAGATACAGCTACAAATTGCTTGAAACATTTGCAATGAAATATATAAAACAGCTTTATTGTCAGTGAGGACAAAGTTATAGTGATGCTGTGCTGGAGTGTCCAAAAGAAGACAGAGACATGAAGTATAAATATTGTATAATATTAAATATAAGAAAGAACAAAGTTATAAAAACATTAATAATTGAAATCTGCAACAATATTCACATAAAGTGTAAAATACAGAGTTAACTGTTTAATAGGTAAAGTTTAGGTCTTGCAGTCGAACAATGATCCCAAACACAGCAGCAAATCTACAGCAGAATAGCTGAAAAGCAAAGTCCAGACCTCAACCTGGGACATTCAGAGAGCTGTGCTTAAATAAATGCCCACAAACCTCAAAGAACTGAAGCAACGTTGTAATGAAGAGTGGGCCAACATTCCTCCACAACAATATGAGAGACTGATAAAGTCAAGCAGAAAACAATTAGCTCACATTTGTGCTGCTAGAAGTGTTTCTAGTTATTCACAGGACTGTAGTTTGAATTTAAAGAAATGGGAAAGTGCACTGAAATTAACATAAAGTTAATGCAATTTAAAAAAAAATCCAGAAATCTAAGAGGAAGAAACAATGTAAACCACACAATTTTTGTCCTTATATTCTCCACATGGCAATGCACATAACAGACATAAAATATTTGCATTTATCAATAGAAAATATACAATTTTTCCATAGTCATAGCCAGGCCCGATTACTGCCTAACCTGTGCTGAATCAATCACTTAAACAGGACCTGTCTGACAAAGTAGAGTAGACCAAAAGATCCTCAAAAACTACACATCATGGCGCAATCCAAGGAAATTCAGAAGCAAATAAGAAACAAAGTAATTGAGATCTCTCAGTCTGGAGATGCAATGTCAAGATGAACAGAATCCAGTTTCTGGGATCCTGAAGGAGAATGTCTGGCCATCTGTTCACGACCACAAGCTGAAGTGCACTTGATCCAAAGCACACCAACAAGTCCACCTCTAAGCAGCTTAAGTAAAACAAAAGAAAGACTTTGGAATGGCTTAGCCAAAGTTCATACGTGAATCTGATTGAGGTGCTGTGACCTTGGAAAGGTGGTTCATACTCAAAAACCCTCCAGTGTGGCTGAATTACAACAATTTTGTAAAGATGAGCGGGCAGAAATTCTTCCACCTCCTCGTAAAGGACTCATTGCCAGTTATCCCAAACGCTTTATTGCAGATGTTTCTACTCAGGGTGGCCCAACCAGTTATTAGGTTTAGGGGGCAATCACTTTTTCCACACAGGGCCATAATAATGGCCGCCTTAATAATAAATGCCTTGATTTAGGAACTACTTTTAATGTTTACTTGTGCTATTTTGCAAAAAATAAAATCTCTGCAAAAACATCAAAACTGCTGACCATCTGACCTCAATATGAAATTATTAATCTTTTGACAAAAAACATTTAGATTTGTAAAAATAAAGAAACCATAGAGGAACAAACAATGTTGTTTGCTACGTTCTAACATGGCAATCTAAATAACAGTAATGCAAACATATATATTTATCAATAAAAACAGATCGCCTTTTCACTGTTACAAAAGTCAAGTATATCAATGTTTGTTCAGCTTTCATAAATGTAAGTTTATAAGTACATAGTACATTTTTTGGTCCAACTTCTTTTAATACATGCAACACATTTCAGAACATTTGGGACAGAGACAACAAAAGACTGGAAATACTTCGTAAAAATCTGGTGAAACACTTTAAAGCCAGTGGGATTAAATGGGAAACACAAAATTTAATACTAGACAAAGACCGATTGAATCATGAAGCAAAGAATTAATAACTAAATCACAAGTAGAAAATGTTATGCAGATATTATTGGATAGATTTTGGTGTAGAAAAAAATGACAAGAAATCCAAAATGAAAGTTATCTGGTCTTTTTCTTTAAAGAGTAGCCTACTGCAGAGCAGCAACACTGACAAAGACCATCATCACCAATACTGCAGCTAATACAATGATCCAGGAGGAAACTTGAAAAAGCAGGAAAAATGTGACACTGATCAAAATGAATACATCAATTATTGATCAAAGAGAAAATGCATACTACCACAATGCATTGTTATTGCATCTCAGTTTCTCACCATCACTGATAATCTGACGTCTGCTGGACCTCAGGAATCGTCTCCATCACCTCTCTGTGAGGAGCAGAGAGCACTCGTGCTGCACATCCCACCTGTGTGCTGTGTTTACGTGAACCTGAGAGCACAGCTGTAGTGGTGACAGTGAATGTAGCGTTGGTGTTGGACACACTGACAGTGTTGTACTGTGAGAAGCTGAGGTGTTGTTGTGAGAGTGTTACAGTGGGAGCAGGTCGACCAGTGGCTGAACAGGAAACAACCCACTCTTCAGCAGAGTTTGACTCTCTGACATCAACAACAGGTTCATGCAGCTCTGTGAAGGATCAGGAGATATTGCAAGGAATATGTTGTTGAAAGGAAATCAGTTTCTAGCACATTTAAACACATTAATGCAAAAGTTCTTACCATAGACTTGGAAGCAGGTTCTACCAGTGAAGGAGCCTTCAGGATAAGTGTTAAACAGACAGTGATAGCATCCTTCATCCTGCTCCGTCACATTCCTGATGACTCTGGAGCAGTTCTGTAGTCCAGTGTATTTAAACTTGACTTTCTCGTTAAAGCCATCATTCACTCTCTGACCATAGTACTTGCTGTAGGTGGCAACATTTGTCTCCACATCACGTGAGATTTTCTGCCATGTGACCTGAAGGACGTCTTCAGTGTCCAAGAGCTGACAGCTGAATTCAGCATCTTCTCCCACTGCTGCCAGCACAGTCTGCTGTGTTTGGACCACTGCTGTTAGAGCTGCATGGAGAATAACATGAGTTAGAGATGTGGAACTGAGAGGTATTGATGGGAAGGATTAAACAATAATTCGGGTCATGGAGTAGTCTGTGTTTTAGGCTCAAACAAATTGACATATGGGTACCACTTAAATGTGATGTAGACTATAAATATAAACCTGACACTCATTGTTTCATACTGTATGTTTCAGGGACATTTTCTTTCATCTATAAAAAAAAAGTAAGACAATTCAGTTAGCTACCAACTATACAAAGAAAGTCAGATAGATGTACAGATATATTGGTTCTGTTGGTCCATGACCAATTCTGGAGGTCTGTACTGCATTTGAACTTTTCCAACAATTTGGAGGTCCAACCATGATTTAAGCTGGACATCAATATGGCGTTCAACATTAGAACCTTGGACTTGATGTATATTTGTTGGACATCATGTAGATATCTATGACAAGTGCAGGGAATTTAAAGGTTTAATTGAGGTCATATTTTTTATTTACAAAATAACAATATTGGGGTTACAAAACAATCCCTTCAGTGGACCAAAAGTGAATTATAAAACCCATCACTTCAACATAACCAATACCAGGACTGGTATTGACTGGTAACTCGTGCTACTGTAGAAATTCCCATTGATTTTCTACATTTTTCCAGAGGCCTCCCCTTCTGTGGATTACTAGTATGTTATTTATTAATTTGTGCCTCAATTATTTCAGATCAGTTATTTCACTGGGGAAGCCCTATATTGCCCACTTCCTAATTTCAGCACTGTTTGATCTTTCTCTTTAGCATGTATGTAACTTTGGTTTGTTGAGATTTTGGCATTACTTCTGTCATAA
This sequence comes from Rhamphochromis sp. 'chilingali', assembly GCF_963969265.1. Lineage (NCBI taxonomy): Eukaryota > Metazoa > Chordata > Actinopteri > Cichliformes > Cichlidae > Rhamphochromis > Rhamphochromis sp. 'chilingali'. Next base: position 11,150,775 of record NC_137929.1, read on the forward strand.
ACATTCTCTCTCAGACATAACTGACTAAGATTTCTGTGGTTACCCAGAACATTTTAATAGACTTTTTGTAATCAATCAGGTCTTCAACCCCTTCTTTTTAAAATAGTGTATAAACCGTATGTATGTGTGAAAGACTGTTAATGTTTTGATAAATTGTTTATTTTAGAACAATTGGTGAGTGTGTTTAGCCACTTCACACTACTACACTTTGCTCTAAACTACATTCCTTCTCTGAACAGTATATATGTGAATGGACTGACGGATCTTTTAATTTCAAATGTTAAATAATTGTCAGTAAACTACTTATGACCTGAACTCCGTCTCTGTCTAATGGAAATGAGTGCCTTCTTGTTTTTCACTACATTGGGGTTGTGAAACGTCTTTTACATTGTAGGCCACATACAACCCAATTTTTGTTAATTTACCAACCATACATACATAACACACAAACATGTGGTTTATCTATTGCTTTCATCGTAATATGAATAGGCATGGGGCAACCTTTAACAAAACAGTCTAAAGCTGTTTTCACACAGCTCTCAAAACAGTCTCATTAATCTGAATGAAGAACAACTCATGACACAGAAAGTTGATTTTGTTCTCTTTTATTAGGCTGATTGTTCAGTGGGAGAAACGTTTTGTCACTCATTCAAACAGTAATTGTATCTCCCTCTAACTCTGTCTAAAGACAATCTCTTTGTCACTTCAGAGAAAAGTTCTCACATTTTAGGATCAATTTTTAATTATTACGAGTGAAGGTTCTTGTTTTCTTTTTTTTTCTCTTGTCACAATAAATAACTTTAAAAAACAAAAACAACAATACGGAATAAAACTTACCTTTTGAAGAGGCCATTAGAAAAACTAACAAATGTATAATCCCACAGTCTGACATGTTGCACCATTTGCCATGTCTGTCCCCTCACTGGCTATTATACAATGCATAGTGTTAGATTATAATATTATTTTATGCCATGTTAGACGCCTAATTAAAGATTGTGAATTATTAGGTAGTTTTAGTTTGCATTATTCTCCTGAATTAGAAGAAGCTGATAACTATTGCATTAGTTAACCTGATTTGCATTAAAGTAGACTGCTGATTTATTGTGGATGAATGATATTGTTTTATGATGTTATAAGAAATACTGTTTGCAGAAAGTCATCGCCTTATTTGTCTGATTAGAAGAGAACATGCTGGAGTTTTCTGCCCCATCTCAGCAGGAGCAGATAAACGGGGAGCCAAGGTCGTAGCTTAGGCGCCGTGTGAGAGAAAAGCATGTGAATGTTTAGGCTTTTATGATAAGGTGGGGGCACCAGAGGCTATAAGAGTTTGATCAATGCTCCACCATTTTGAGACCTGAGGCTGTCTGCATACAGTGTCCATCTCCCACGCGTGTGATCATTAAAATCATTGTTTGACTCAACCCGGCCGGACCAGTGTTGTTATTGTGGTTTTTTCTCTTGTCTCCATCCCCAATTTTGAACTCGTAACAGCACGACCATAGCTGGACTGGCCATCGGGCATACCGATGGTGATTTTTCTTTTTTATGAGCCGATGAGGTTTTTTTACTTTTGTTTTGTAACGGTATAAACAATGAAAGGTGGTGGATTGGCCGGATGCTGGTCGATGTGTAAAAATAAGTCAGTTGTTTGGTGGTGGCTATGGCGGAGCTTCCACAGAGGCAACAGGTGGATGAGGGAAGGTGAGGCAGGAGGAGCAGAGACCTGAGGTGAACTTAACTTCAGGTAAGTTATGACCTGCAGTCTATCTGGGTCAGATAAACCAAGTTTAGGTGGAGTAATAGTACATTTTTTTCAAATATACTTCAAGGAAAATTTGTCTCCTGAATTTTTTAAATTAGACTTTGAGAAGGGTCTTATCTGAAAGTGTTTGAAGAGCACTATTTGCACTGTGCTGTTTGAAAAGCACTATTTAAAATGGAAGTACACACTCTAACGTGATAAGGACTTTACTGGACTTACCTCGATTTTCAAGTAGGGTGCAAGCTATCTGCATTCGCTCCAGCACAACTGCCTCTGTAGTGGTTGACACCTCACCGACCTCTCCAAAATCAAGGTAGTGTTCTGCAAACTGTGAGATTGATCATAATTAGAATGTAAAGTCTTAATTAGGTAAAGGATAGGATAATTATAATCCACAAAGCTTCAGCCTATTCCTTTTTCAGTTACTGTTACTGTACTTCTATGTAAAATGATAACTTGTGTTGTTGTTGTTGACCGAAATAAATTTCACTTCACTTAAATTCACTTAAAGTCTTAATTATAACTAACAAGAAATGGAATCATTTGAATAAGGGTTACCTTTAACATTAAAACTCCACAACTGCTGGAATCCTGTTGCTTGTTGTGTTGCATAGTCTGTAACTGCCACTCCATGGTGTCTTCATGCCCTCTCATACTCAGAAAATTCCTAGTTGAACAAAAATTTTGTAATGAAACAAGAAATGTTTTATCTAAGAATAACACCTCAGTATCATACATACCTCCAGTTGTGCAGAATTTTCCTGTCATAAACACCTTCATTCCCCATGGGGTCTATGAGCAGTATTTTCTGTGCAGAAATGTTGACAATCTGAAGAAAAAGTTAATAAATTAAAAAATTACAATAGTTTGTGCCACTGAAAACGTATTTAAAAAAAACCCTTTGTGCAAGAAACTGCTTCACAACAAATTACGCAAATTAATAACAAAATGAACACATACCACAAGAATAATAATAATGGATACTTTATTGATCCCCATGGGGAAATTACTTGTTTTTCTCTGCATTTGACCCATTCACTCAGTGAAGCAGTGGGCAGCCCACTAAGCAGGCGCCCGGGGAGCAGTGTGTAGGGACGGTACCTTGCTCAGGGGTACCTCAGGGTAGCCGTTAAGTGGATTCGAACCGCCGACCTTCCGATTATGGGGCGACCACTTTACCTACTGAGCTATCCCAGTGCGTACCAAAGTTCACAGGGCACAGCCACGTCTTCAACTGGGAACTTCATCTGTGGGATTGGAAGTGCAGAGTAATTTGGATTTACTTAGGTACCATGCGTCTCAGGGTGTTTTCAAATATAGTCTTCTTTAAAGGAACCGAACTCTTTCCTCAGCAACAGAAAGGAGTCAACTGTTTGGACCACTTCTGAGCTTTCAACATACCTTGTTGAGGCATCTGAACTGCCCAGAAAACAACGAGCTTGCAACTACTGAACAGAGCAGGTGTGCAGCATTCTGCACAAGTATACAAAAATGTTAGAGAACAGTAAATACGTTTTTTTTTTATATCAAAATTAGTAGGCAAAGGACATTTCTTACTTTCCTTTCATCTCTCAATGCGGTGCGGGTATGCATCAATGACCTGTTTTGAAAAATCAGAGTTTATACAACAACAGCAACAATTTTTGAAGTAACTGCTTGAGTGCTGTACACAAAAACATCAAAAAAAAAATAGAATTGCTGATAAAGGTTCTTTCTGCATATACTGAAACTGGATATTATGATGTCACAGATGTCACAACATCTGTGTTGTGGTTGATAACATTTTTTCCTGTTGAAGTGAATGGGTGAAACCTTAGAGTTTTGCAATATAAACCCCCCGACCTACCCGCACATTTTAAACTATTAATGGTCTCTGCACTGCAAATGCTTCAGAAGGAGCACAACCTCGAAATCAGAATCAATAATGATAAGTTCTCTTACCTCATCAGAAACCACCGTGACCCCTGCAGTGTTCGAAAAGAGGAATCAAATAACTTTTATGTTCCAACAACTGACTCCAGTATCCTTTGCACGCCATAGCCTCTTTACTAAAAGAAAAATATGATAAGTTAGCTCAGGCATGCATGAGATTTTTAGTGGATAAGCCGGTAAAGGCCGACGGGCCACAACAGGAAAAAAGTCAATACAATAGGTATGCATTTACACGCAGAGAAATAGGAAAGGTACAGCGGGTGGGCAAAATAGAAAATTACTGACAGGCAGATCCATTTCTAGACTTCTACAAGCTCAGTGCACGTTGCATGTTTCTTTATATCCAATATGAGTTGAAGACTGCAAAATGCAAACAAAGTCATGCAACAGTCAATCAAGTTGCAACGCCAAACTGGCAACAAATGACCAATGGGTCAAAAAGAGTTGTTCACTATGCCAACTTCATTTTCTAAGCTTTGTTTCCGGGAGGGAAGTTCTTGTTCATGTGTTTCTGGTCCTGGAACACAATTAAACTCCTTGTGGGAGCAACAACTTTTGTCAGCCGTTTTGGGTGCATAATGAATCCTCTGGACTTTGCTGGCACTGAGGGTTAGCAGTAGGATGGCAGGGGGGCATCTTCAGGTCTGTGCTGCTGTTCACTGTCTGACTGTGAGTTGGGTATTTTTCATTGTCACTGATATTTACATGGTGGCTTCTTCTGTACAGCTTGATATGGTCAATGCTGTAGTGATTTCTTAAAGTTGCTCCTTCTGTGTTTTTTTTTTTTAATCTCACACATTTGCCAGCGATGTCTTGAATGGTGTAGGGTCCTGTAAAAATCTGGATCAAGTCTTCCTCCCTTCCTTCCACGTTTCCTCATGTTCAAAAGAAGAACTTCATCTCCAACGCTGTACACAAGGTTTCTGTACTTCTGGACTTGTCTAGCATAGGCTTCCTTTTGTAAGTCTTGGGAATTTGCCATCTTTTCCTCTACAGTTTTTTTTAACTTGCTCTTGTGCGTCTCTTGTAGAAGATACAAAGTCACCGTAACTCGACTCCTCAGGGAGAATGATGGAGGACAGCTAAAATTTTCACATTTTAAATCACAATTAAAATCATAATGGCAAATAATGCATTTGAAACATGAACTGAAAATCTGAACTATAATAACTCAAGTTTAAAAGTAAATATACTATTATAAAGCTTTGATCACAGAAAGCCACAAAGATAGACTCCTATCATTTTGTGTATAGTCACTTTTTACTCTTGATACACTTCCATAGGTGAACACATACTGAAAGGTCTCCTCAACATTTATTACTTTACATAAAGATACAAACATAAAGTAGTAACTAGTCACTTACTTTATCTTTAAAATGTGTCTTGCGTATAGAAGTTAAGCAGAGAAGATTAAAGCTGCAGCTAATATCAGTATGCACACTTTCCAATTAAGATTACATTTAATTCATGCATTATCACAGTTTTTGCATAAATAGAATTCCTTAATAACACTTACTGGGACTTCAACAGGAAGAATACGTAGCTCAGGTGGCAGAGCAGGTCAGCCACTAAACAGAAGGTTGGTGGTTCGATCCCAGGCTGCCTCCTGGCTGCATGCCAAATGTCCTTGGGCAAGATACTAACGCCGTGTCTGCCTACTGGTGGTGGTCAGAGGGCCCGGTGGCACCACTGTCCAGCAGCCTCGCCTCTGTCAGTGCGCCCCAGGGCAGCTGTGGCTACAATGTATCTGTCATCACCAGTGTGTGAATGTGTGTGTGAATGGGTGGATGACTGAATGTAGTGTAAAGAGCTTTGGGGTCCTTAGGGACTGAGTAAAAATAAAAACAAAATAAATTCATAATTATAATAAAGGTCAATCAAATGGACCAATATGGCAAGGCCATGATGATCCACTTGGTAAAATAAATCCGCTTGGCATCTTTCTTGGCCTCAAGACAACAATTCTGATGGCTATAGATCCAAAAGGGACTGAGTAAAGCGCTATACAAATGCAGGCCATTTACCATTTACCAATTCTCTCCCATACATTAAACGGAATGGTGTGTATTTGGTTGTGGTGTGGACCTTGGACCTCAAAGAAAACAGTGTAGCATCCAGATACACATCCCAGTCATTCTGTTGACTGTTGACTAATTTTCTCAGGGCTCTACATGTGGACATTAAAAAAAAAAAAAACACAATAGTGACAGTGTCTTAAAAGCATCCATCGTAGTGTGAATGCGAGTGAATGTTAGAAGCACTAAAAACCTTAGAGAAAGTGCTTGTGTGAATGGGTTCGATTGGGTGAATGCACAAGTTGTACAAAGTGCTTTGAGTGCTCAATGAGAGGAGAAAAGCACTATATAAGAACCAGTCCATTTACCATCTGAGCCTTCGTAGAAAGTAAAGCTGGCTCAGACCAGTCAGCTGAATGGTAAGAACAAGATCCGGGCCATCAACACCTACACCCTGCCCGTGATCAGGTACCCTGCTGGGGTAATAGGCTGGCCAAGGGAGGAGATAGAAGCCACTGACATAAAGACAAGAAAGCTCCTTACCATGCATGGAGGGTTTCACCCCAAGTCCAGCACCCTGAGGCTGTACGCTAAGCGGAAGGAAGGGGGCCGGGGACTGGTGAGTGTCAGCACCACAGTCCAGGATGAGACAACGAACATCCAAGAATACATTGGGAAGATGGCCCCAACTGACCGAGTGCTCAGTGAATACCTCAGGCAGCAGAAACCCAAGAAAGAGAAGGGAGACAATCTGATACCCTTTTTCAATAGCCTTTTCAAGCTCAAAGGAAACCCAAGTACCTGACAGTTGCCTCTCACGCTCAGCATGCACACAATCACTGTGCTGGCGCTGCTCTTCAGCACACGTTCTGCAGAGAGGAAACATCAGCTTATTGTGGCACTTGTAGGGCAGAACAGGATGAAATAGACCCCTTGGAGGAAGCACAGTGCACTTAACAAACCCGAAATAATTTTCAACTCTGTCAAAATTATTGTATATGATCTGAGGGTGACCTATTGGATAATTCTTCATGCACTGAACAGTGGGGTAAAGACTTGTAAAATCATAGTATCTGATCTTTTCATCTCCACCATCATCAACCTTGTGGTACAGTTTCATCGCATTAGTCCTCCCCCCAAACAACGCGTCTCTAGGGTCCAGAGGCTCAGGCTTTTTGTATTTGCGCATAAAGTCCTTGACTGACTGATCAGTCGACTTTAATGATGACCAATCACACCCCCACATGACCACGACATTAAGACCATAATGCATTCTTAGAGCATTCACCTTCTCACAACTTGCATGATACAACTCGCCATATGACAGCTTGGCGGCAGGGTTAACATCACTCTCCGGGTAGCAGCGGAGACAACCGTGATAGAAACACCCAAAGAATTCATATGCACTTCTGCTGGAAGCATCAAATCCATCCACAAAATAAGGTCCTACTTTTTGTTCGCCGCCTCTGAGAGCATGCTTGATGACAATGTTTTGTTTCGTATTGAAGCCATTCAAGAGACACGTCTGAAAATGTCTTATTCTGATCAACATGCGCACTGTGATGAGTCAATGCCAGGGTGTCTTTTGGAAGAAACAAGGTTTTGAAAATCCCCATGCAGTATAATGCCAGGGTGGCGTGTGAAAATGGATCAATCTGCGTGCACTCCATCAAGGTCTCGCGGTATATTTTACAAGCCATTCTCAACACTTCGACATCATTAATGCAGTACTTACGCATTTCAGCCTGTAAATCAAATGGTTTCTCGCAGGCAGGCTTGTACCACGCCATAAATTTCTCCTTTTCAAATTCAGACATTTTTTCATACCTGTAAAAAGACGGGGCAGGATAAGGACCTACATAGAATTCGTCAGCCCTTGTGTTAAATGTGTGTGGAAAGAAGCCTTTTTCAAGGTCCTCGAATCCCAAGGCAGAAGGTGTTTTGGCCAAACGCATGGGCAGAGAGCTAAATGAGTCCATCCATCTCTGATCATAGGATTTGTCATACATTAGAACGACACGACTCCCTCTCATTGTTACACCCGGAGCAATACCCTGTTTAACGAGGTATTCCAGGAGAATATAGCTGTCGAAACCCGAAGAATTATGGGCTATAAATGTATAGCCACGGTATTTAGGCCTTCTGTAGTGCCCAACGAATGCAGACACACAATTCAATTTGTTGAAACAGAATTTTTTCCCATGCACATCCATTGTGCACACAAAAACGGCCTCATGCTTTCCGTCATGATACCGGGTCTCAAAATCCTATATTATGTATTTTTCATGAGGTTGTTTCATTTCAGCAGGCTGAAGAAAACACTCGTGATTCATGCCAGTGTCTACCAGGCGTTCTCCACAGAGTGTACATGCACTTGGGGCACATTTGTGCTCTGATTTGTCTGACTTCCTGTATACCGTACCACATGTTTCACAGTATTTCATACGATCACACGGTATTAGATTATGTACCGGTTCTACTAGTTTGTGCTGATGGTAGCAATGCTGCGACTTACAGACACGTTTACAGTCTGCACATTTCACAGTCTGTGACGGGTAGTTTTGACACAGTGTAAAGCATACATTGCATCTGAATGTGTGGCACAGTGGAGTCTGATATGTACTATAACAATAATTACAAAAATAGCAAACTCCAAAAAACCCTGTTGTGCTTTCAATGACATAATAATGACCATCGTGTAAATACATATATATGGTTTGAGGCTGCGGTGTGTCGTGTGTTTTGAAACACTGTAGCTGTTTCCGTCCTGCAGTATGATGGAAAATAACGATTTTAACATTTAGCTGTTTTTCAAAACTGCTGACATTGGTGAAAGAAACCTGCTGCCTGGGGTCGAGCCCTGCATCAATGTGTAGCTGCTTTGCACAGAGTAGTTTCTCATCCTCAGACACCTCAGCATTGAGAGCATGCGCCAAGCACAGACAAAAACACAGGTTGTTATTACTATTTTGAAGATTATACAGATGTCTCCCTATTTTTAACAAGATGTCGTTGTGTGGATAGGGTTGGCTCCGCAAAGTTTGTCACCAAACTGGACTTATTAAAGGGTTATTGGCAAGTTCCCCTCACTCCGCGTGCATCTGAAATTTCTGCTTTTGTCACTCCTGACCACTTCCTCCAATACACCGTCATGCCTTTTGGCCTTCGAAATGCCCCTGCCACATTCCAACGCCTTATGCACATTGTCTTAGGTGGTGTCACAAACTGTGAAGTGTACTTAGACGACATTGTAGCCTATTCAGAGACTTGGTCAGATCACCTTGGAACACTCACGGAGATTTTTGAAAGATTACAAGAGGCATCCCTTACCCTAAATCTTGCCAAATGTGACTTTGGTAAGGCCACTGTGACTTATCTAGGGAAGCAGGTGGGTCAGGGACAGGTGCGCCCCCTGCTGGCTAAAATCCAGGCTATCCTAGATCTCCCTGTGCCTCGCACTAGACGTGAGCTTCGCCGGTTCCTTGGTATGGCCGGCTATTATCGTGGCTTCTGTAAGAATTTTGCAGATGTAGTTGCACCTCTCACCAGTCTCACAAGTGTGTCAAAACCATTTGTTTGGTCCCCCACATGCCAGAATGCTTTTGAGTCTGCCAAAGCTCTCCTCTGCAGCACACCAGTACTTGCCGCTCCTGTTTTCACACATCCGTTTAAACTTGAGGTGGATGCCAGCGCCAACGGTGCAGGTGCGGTACTGTTGCAGGAGGATAGGCAGGGTGTTGATCACCCAATTGGTTACTTTTCGAAAAAATTCAACTCCCACCAACAGAAATACAGCACCATTGAAAAAGAAGCTCTCTCTCTATTGCTTGCTCTACAGCATTTCGAGGTCTATGTCGGTTCCAGTTCAGCACCTGTCATTGTTTACACAGACCACAACCCCCTCGTGTTTTTGACCCGAATGCAAAATTCTAACCAAAGGCTCATGAGATGGTCCCTCTTAGTACAAGATTTCAATCTGGAGATCCATCACAAAAAAGGGACAGAGAATGTACTGGCAGATGCGCTGTCACGTGGTTTTCGGAACCCCTAAGCGCCAAACATCTTTAGGGGAGATGTTTGGTCTTGGGAAGGGGGGTGTTATGGCCCTGTCCATAATCTGTTTTGGTGGCTGTTGTTGTCTGTGCCTTTAAGTCTTTGCAGGTCCCGGAGTGGATGAGCTGACGGCTGCTGATTGGTCCCCTGGCCATGTGATCTTCATTCAAATCCCTCACCAGCAGTTGTCCCGGGGCAGCCACTGACAGCAGCAGCAGACCTGACCCTGGCCTCCAAAACCTGAGACTTTTGTGCCTGTGACTTTGTGCGACTTTTTTGGAGTTTTGTATATAGTGTGTACATTAGTTTTCATTGTAAATAGCCTTGTAAATAGCACTGCAACAGAAGGGGTGAGCTGCCTTATTGTTTTTCCTTGCACTGTTTTCTCCTGTTTATTTCAGTTAGGGAGTTAGGTGTAGCGCTTGTCTTTTGTTTGATATTTGATTTCACATAGGGTTGTAGATAACACCTCCTCCTGACTTAGCTTGTTTTGTTTGTTATTTTGGCCTTTGTTCACCCCGGAGCTTCATTTTTGCAGTAAAGAAAAATAAATCACGATTGACTAAGAAATTGGTTTCCCTTTGTGTATGGTTTTGGGGACCAGGGCGGGGCAATTCTTTCAATCTTGTGTTGCGTTCCGGCTGCCTAGACTGGGGCGTAACAGTCGTCATAAATCACTTTCCCTAATCTCAAACGAACACCGTCGCTCCTGTTATGAGCAACTGTGGCGATAAATTCAAGTTTGTCTGATGATATAGACTCGTCATTACTTTGAAGCACTTGCATGATTTCCTCAAGGAATAAATCTGTATTATAATGATCATCTGATTGGAACACACACTGTATGGCGTTATTTTTGTGCCGCTATTCTGAGCGCACGTAAAAAAAAAATTGAGCGCACGTAAAAAAAAATTGCAGGTGCAAGTGTTGCATTTTGAGGAGAAATTTATTTTGAGCTTACAAAAGCTGAATTTGAGTGAACAAAATTCATTGCTGCGTGCAAAAAACGTATTTCAGTGTTTGCGCTTGTCCATATACACACACAATAGCAGCCCCTCTCGCTCAGTTTTTTCATTTGCGCTTGCTCGCAATGTGTTGCTTGCGCTCACAACATTCTCTGCTTCGTACGCTCAACTCTCTGTACACCATTATAAGTGTGCCACAAAACCAACCAATCACAGACTTGGTTTCAAAAATTCTGATTGGCTCTTACGGTCTCCAATCAGCTCGCCAGCTACTGCTTTCCGGAAACACTGTCCGAAATGTAGCTAAATCCAGCTAAACTCTCTTAAACCCCAATTTGCGGATAATATCTTTAATCATTTTATTTTAAAATATATTATTTTTTAAGACTATTGTTGGTGTAGTAGAATGTAGTTGCATCATACAACCATGCCAACTGACTAATTTTTCCAAATTATACTTGAGTAGCTCTCTTTTATGTCGTCGAATACTGAATAGCAGCACGAAAAGAGCATGTCCCGGCCACATGTAAGTAATATAAAATCATTTTGTTAATTATTATTCGCTTGATAACTGACGTTAGCTAATTTGCAAACTATGCAAACTTGAAAAATGATGTACCTCATGTAGTTTGTTTTATGGGTTGTTTATTTTTGTCTGAGATACATCATTTCATTGTATTTTTCTAACTACTTGTCCATGTTCCTTGCTGCTTTTAACAGGACATACTGAGACAGCAAATGATGCATAGACTCCTCTCTAAACTGGAAGCTGCTTTAAACCAACAACCACTAAATCTGGATTATTTGGAGTTCTTGACTCGTCATGAGCTTGTTCTGTTTGAATCTTTCTCTCAGCAAATAGGCGGTCTGTCAGAGATTACAGAGGCTCTACAAAACGTTCATCATCTGGTTCAGTGTGAAATTAACATCAGCTCTGTGGCCATTATTGAACTGGAAACAGAAGTTGGTCTGGGACCTGGCCACCCCAAAATCGTACTAGAGAGAGAAAGACTCAAGAATTTGTTGGACATTCAGCTGCCAGTCAGCTGCATTGCTAAATGTCTTGGTGTTTCAAGAAGAACAATCTACAGGAGGATGCAAGAATTTGACTTGTCTGTGAGAGGAACATACAGCACAATGAATGACCAAGAGCTGGACAACATCATATCGGCTATCAAAAATCAGATGCCAAATGCTGGCTATCGAATGGTTCAAGGACATTTGGTTTCTATGGGTCTCCGTGTTCAGTGGTGGAGAATGATGGCCTCCATGCATCGAGTTGATGCTGTAGGGATCTTCAAACGGATCACAGAACTAGGCTGTGTTGTGCGAAGAAGCTACTCGGTGCGAGGCCCTCTCTCCCTGGTCCACATAGACACAAATCACAAGCTAATAAGGTAAAATACCCACTTATATAGCTCTAACACAAGTTGGACAGAAAGATGCACGTTATACTTTAAATCTGCTTTAATCAACCTTATCTGATAGGTCTTTCAGTGTATTTATAATATTTTAAAAAGCACTTGATAGAGTAATATTAAGTAAAAGGAATACAGGATGTGTAACAAAACCAGCAATATTGTTAATTGTAAATTTTCTTGAGCAATTATTTACACTTTGTATATCGATATTTTCCATGATAACAAGCCTATCAACACATAATATGTTAAGTGCTCCAGAAAACTTAAAAAAAAATCATGACAAGAGAACTAAAATATTTAGTCTCATTGAACCTATAAACATATAAAAATGTTGGTATTATTTTCAGCACACCTGACAAGTGTCCAGTTTAAGTCAGTGGCAAGTGTGCATACTGAAAAATGTATTTTCAATGTCTTACATGTTCTGCAAATCAAGCCTTAGTGAGATTGTTTTCCCTCTGAAACAGGTACAATGTTGTGATCTTTGGTGGAGTGGATGGCTACTCAAGGAAGGTAAAATTTTAACTGTTATGTAGAATATTTGGTAGTTTTGAAATGAGAGCCTTATTAGGTTGTTTTTTTATGAACATCAATTATTCAGCAAGCCAACATAGTGGACGATTTGCATTTTTTTTTTTTTTTAAATTTATAATCAGTTCTTTACCAAAAAAGGTTAAACTAAAAGGCCATTTTCATTTTTTGATAAGTACTACCAATATTGATGTATAGACTACTCAAGCTTTGAATTATGGTTATGAACATAGAACCGTACAATATTCCTTGAACACTTATTATGAAACTGCATTATTAACTGAAAAACTATACATGATCTGAAACCAGATCTTTAATTTTCCATTTGTTTTTACTGCAGGTCCTGTACTTGGATGCAGCAACTAACAACAGGGCAAAAACTGCATTCTCATTTTTCCTGAGATCAGCCCAGCTTCACGGCTTGCCATCAAGGTTTTATGCCCTGATTTAATTTATATGCTAGCAACAAGTATCATTAAAGAAAACTTTAAAAAATTCCTTAAAAATGTATTTTTATCATAGGGTTAGGGCAGATCAAGGAGTAGAAAACCTGGACATTGCACATTTCATGTTTGCCACAAGAGGAACAGGGAGAGCGAGTTTCATATCTGGAAAGAGTGTCCACAATCAGTGGTTAGTCTTTTGATGTTTTTTATATTATTATTGACTGCATGGGTAGATTGTTGTAGCAGTTCTGATATTGATTTGAAGCATGAAATACCTGAAATCCAAATTCAAATGTATTTACAGAGTAGAACGACTTTGGCGTGATGTCTGGATTGCAGTCACAAGCAAGTACCATGATATTCTTCACTCACTCGAGGAGGATGGCCTGCTTGACATTTCAGATGTCATTCATCTTTTTGGTGTCCACTACATCTTTGTCCCTCGACTCCGAGCAGATCTTGTCACCTTTGTTGGAGGATGGAATAATCATCCACTCAGGACAGAAGGTGGTCTCACTCCTGAACAGCTCTGGTGTATGGGACATCTACAAGAGCTGGACGAGGGCGAGAGACTTGAGGTACCAGATCATAATCTGATTTTTTTTTTTAAATTTATTTAAATGTTGAATTTCAAAATTTTAGTTAGCAGTTAACTCTGCTCTTCTGAAATTAACAAATTAAAACACTTGCAACACATCTGGGAGATGCTTCTGGTGATTTTATACATTCTTGCTTATCAATTACCACTAATCTAAATTACAGTAAGAAGAACATGAAAACAAAGGCATTCTTTTTAAATTGTTGTATTTTAATGGAAAAAACGCTTACACAAAATAACATTCCTCCCAAAAGTACCTATTCTGGAATAATGACCATTATATATGTTTGTGGATTTGAAGGAGCTTCGGGATCCAGGCATTGACTGGGAGAGTGCTGTACTGCAAGAAGAATCTAACAGCACAGTTGTGGTTCCTGAAGTTGAATGCCCACTGGATGAGGAAACCCTGGAGGGGCTTCAGAGAACTATTAATCCCTTGGAACATTCTGAGTCACACGGTCGTGACCTGTACATACAATTCTTGCTACAGGTGTCAAACCAACAGTGACACTTAACATGGACGTGAAAGTCAACGTTCTTTTAAGTTCTCAAATACTGGATTTCTTTGCTAAAACATTCAGATTACAAGTAGACAAGCAAACAAAGCACTTGCTAATGTTTACAAACATTTTTACTCATTTAGTTTCCAAATTACAAGACAACAATGTGTTAAACTCTGTGGAATCCACCACCATATTTAACTGCTGCACTCATTATGGTTTTAAACACTGTGTAAGTGTCCAGATGCTGCACTGGAAAAGTCACAGTACAAGTGCATGCACTCACAACTGGGTAACAAATGGAGTGATCTCCCAGCCGCTCCTTACATTCATGGTCAAACTTGCATGTTATTTTGAAATGTCTCTTTTCATCAGGAAGGATGGGAACATGGGACTGGCCGATCATCCACTGGAGCACATGGTGGACAGCAAGAGACTCTGATTTTTCACCACCTGCACCGCCTGTGTTTCCATCTGTGATGTTTGAAAATGTTTCTGAAGTCTTTTCTAAATAAAAAGCAATCTGGATTACAATGTTTTAAATTAACAACTAAGAATACTTTCTAGTGCCCTGCATGTTAAAGCAAAAATATTTAACAGATGCATACGGTATATATACAATACTATAGGTATATACAGCTGATACTATATAGTACCTGATACTTCAATCTCCTGCAAGAAATCTTGCAAAAAATTTATGATCTTCCTCTCAGTTCTCTCCCTAGATGTCCCTTTTTCACTGAAATGTGGTTGGCAGCTCATCATAATGAAATCAGCGTCTGGCTGTAAATAAGGAAATAAAGTAGATTATATTATAGATATATTGTTCATTCAAAACTAATAAATAAATACAGGATAACTACAGTACAGATAAGTGGACTGTCTTTGGATCAGACTGAAGCTGCTATGTTAATACTTACTTTGAGGATTTTCCCAGGAACAAACAAACTGTGGCAAGCTTCAGGATTTACAGCCATCAGGTTCACAAGACCATACAGTTCCATGCCCTTTCGGAGCTGCTGTAGCATTGGAATCAGTCTTGTTGTAGAGTGTAAGACAATAGCACTTAAAAAAAACAAGCAGAAGAAAAAACAAAATGAAAAACTAGTTGGGGATGGGGGGGTGTTAATGATCTCTCTGATTTTTTCTCCCTTACCGGATCATGCTTTCCTTACTATCCATCTTTATCTGGTTTGTGTATCCACAGCTGACAATTTCATCAGCCCACATCATCAGAGACTGTATGTCTGCTGCATCTTCAACCTGGAAATGTATAATGTGAAAGAGGAAATACAGAAGGTTAAGAGTGTTTAAAAACACCATACTCATAATATATCATGTGCCAGAGCTAAACCAGGTGCTCACTTTGCGGATGAGCAGGGAAGATTCCACATCTGCAACATCCTCCTTAGACAGACAGCTGAAATCAACCTCTCCTGAGCAGAGGAAATTGTAGCACCATTCTTTGAAAAAGGCAGGAGATGGGCCTCCTTGGGCGAGGCTGACTGCAATTATTTCACCAACAGTTCTGTGTAGACAAATGATTATAATTCATTTTCAGGTAACATTTACAAAAATATCAGATGCGTATTAAATGTAATACACAAAGCTCGTATGTAACCAACCTGAAGTTTTCATTATCAAGATCGGTCAGAGAATACTTGGGGTTTTTGCCCTTGTTCTCAAGTCCTTCAAAGAATCTGCTTTCAATACCTGAAATCATGTCTTTCATACAAAAAATATCCGCATTTTTAAGTTATCCATTATTTATTGACACTAGGACAAAACAGGTAATAGGCAACTCACCACTCAAAAACTCTTTCCTAAGTGCTCCTGTATCCACGCCTGCCTCTCCAATGAAAACCACCCTAAGAACACTGGTGGGAGATGCAGCTTTTTTTCTCTGCCACTGGAGAATGCCTCTGTCTGGAAGGTCTTCTCTGTCCACACACAACTTAAATTCTGTTGTGGTGTCGACTTGTTGTTCAAGGCAACGCAATACATCTTCCACGCTTAACAAAAACAGGGTAGAAAACATCCTAAGCTCTCAAAGAAAAATAATCATCTTTAGATTAAAAGAGGCTACCACATTAAACGTGATTAGAAATTATTGCAGCATGTTCTGTGCAACAACCTTTAACAATAATTTAAAGTAGTGTGATCATAAAATGTTTTATATGAAATTAAACCCCAGGTATTGTGTAAAAGATCTTACACATAATTTTAACAAATGGTTCTGCATAATAGTGTGTATATGAACTATAATAGAGCAAAAAGTACCTGTCTGTTGTGCATACTGAAGTTTGAGCTGGTGTCCCTGTAGTTTGGTCATTTTCTTCAGGCACCATGCATTGAAAGCTGATGACAAAACAAAGTTAAAAAAAAAAAAAATACATATGTTTGCGTGGACTGTTACTGATTAACATTTTTTCATAAACGGCTGAAAAAAGATTACCTATCCCCACACAGACTCGCATGGACTGTGATCTCATCTTCAGGAAAATCCTTAGTGCATATTGGACAAATAACCTACAATTCCAAAAATGGGTACATGTTAGGCATAGTGGGAAAAAGATCATTACCAATACAAAATCCATTGTAGTTACTATGGTTTTTAGTAATGTGCTAGGTTTACCTTGCATTTGCTTTTCACAATGCATAACTCCGATTCCTGCTGAATCAAAAAACAGTAATTGTGATACTATATTATTTAATCAAAATTGCTCATTTTGATTTCATCAAAATTGTCTCACCTCATCATCAGTCTCATCAGGAGAGAATTTTCCTTTGCACGTATTGATGTGTACTGCAAGCATCTGCAGAGGCATAACTTCATTACACTGGTAACATATCTTCTTTGGCATCTTTGAAAAGTGCTGTGAGTCGGGAGGTAGAGGAGATGTGTCTAGTGTTTCCTGAAGAGGTACTATGTAAAAAGTGGATTTGCCACCTCCTGACACAGCTTTCAGTGTTTTGACAGAATATCCTTCTGTTTCAGGTGGAATTACAGTGAGCTTTCGTCGACCACTGCCACCTTTATTGACAGAAAAATAGCATAAACAATCAAGCAGCAAAAGTATGAACTACATAATCATAATGCAGTATGAGCACACAAGAATGCCAAAAAAATACATAAAAACTGAATTAACAACAAACCTGTTGCCTTATGTAAGAGCCATCCTCCACAAAGATATTCCATTTTTGGAAAGGTTTCTTCCAGAAGTCTAGAAATCTTAGTTAAAAACACAGTTAAGCAGAATGGAACACTAAATGGACTGTGGCATATGATTCAGGCTAAATGCATCTGCCAATGACTGATTTTAATACTGACTACACAAACTTACCTCTGCATGGTCACCATCTTCTGGAAGAGACACTGTTTGTCTCCCCATGCCAGCTTGTAGGAGTTCAAGCTCCTCAGCTGGCAAAGGTGTGTAGGATGTGTTTTTTGACAGCAAATAAAAACTGAGGCCTGTGGTCTTACTGCCTGCCTTAACAAGCTGCTTAGTAGATGTTAAACATCTCTTTTTACCACGGCTCAAGTGTGATTTGAAATATCCTGGAAATGATCTGTGGGATGAAAATGCATGAGTTTAAAAAATGCAGTGTTGCATAACATAAGGGTTATTGTTTAATAAAGTTATTAAATATGACATCAGTCCTTAATAGCACATTTTAATTTAAAAATCAATGTTGATAAATCCACAAACCAAATAACTTTAACAGAAAAGATTGCAAAAAGTTAAAATAAATAAAACACACAAAAAAAGCAAAAACCTTGTCATCTCTTGCTGGATAGTCAGATTTCTAGGCTCCGGCTGCCCACTCTCTGTTGGCCTCCCTGAAGGATTTGTGGATATGTTGTTAAGCAGCAAAGACACCAGATTTCTTACTGCTGACTCAACTGCACCATTACCCTAAAAAACATGATTAGGATACACTGCCTCAGTAAGACAATTACGCTGGTAATTACCCATAAGGCTAGCTTAAACTCTACAGCTGCATCTGTAACTACAATTTCACAGCATATTAAACAGAAAGGACAGCAAATTACTAAATTCACACAAAAAAAATTAAACTCACCTGATACTGTGGTGTAGTATTATTGGAGCCATTGTTTGATTCTGCCATCTCTTCTTTAGCTGCAGAGTAAATCAAAAATCCCTCTATCTGCAAGAAGCGAGGCTGAGTGGACAGTGTTTCCGGTGTCCGGAAAGCAGTAGCTGGCGAGCTGATTGGAGACTGTAAGAGCCAATCAGAATTTTTGAAACCAAGTCTGTGATTGGTTGGTTTTGTGGCACACTTATAACGGTGTACAGAGAGTTGAGCGTACGAAGCAGAGAATGTTGTGAGCGCAAGCAACACATTGCGAGCAAGCGCAAATGAAAAAACTGAGCGAGAGGGGGTGCTATTGTGTGTGTATATGGACAAGCGCAAACACTGAAATACGTTTTTTGCACGCAGCAATGAATTTTGTTCACTCAAATTCAGCTTTTGTAAGCTCAAAATAAATTTCTCCTCAAAATGCAACACTTGCACCTGCAATTTTTTTTTACGTGCGCTCAATTTTTTTTTACGTGCGCTCAGAATAGCGGCACAAAAATAACGCCATACACCGCGAGCCCGCTCGTTAGGTGGAGCGCTCGTGAAGCAGAGTCAGTGCGCTCCTATGCTCTGTGCAAACGTGTTGTAATGCTCCAATCAAATCAGTTCTGTGAGATGTGAATGTTAATAGTTCTGTTAAAGTGACTGAGTAGATTAGCTGCTGTTATGGTTCAAAATATTGGGGATGGAAACAAGAGAAAAACCACAATAACAACACTGGTCCGGTCGGGTTGAGTCAAACAATGATTTTAATGATCACACGCGTGGGAGATGGACACTGTACGCAGACAGCCTCAGATCTCAAAATGGTGGAGCATTGATCAAACTCTTATAGCGTCTGGTGCCTCCACCTTATCATAAAAGCCTAAACATTCACATGCTTTCTCTCACACGGCGCCTAAGCTACGACCTTGGCTCCCTGTTTATCTGCTCCTGCTGAGATGGGGCAGAAAACTCCAGCATGTTCTGTTCTAATCAGACAAATAAGACAATAACTTCTGCGAACCGTATTTCTTATAACTCAGCAGTATAATGCATCATAAAACAATATCATTCATTCACAATAAATCAGCAGTTTAATGTAATGCAAATCAGTTTAACTAATGCAATAGTTATCAGCTTCTTCTAATTCAGGAGAATAATGCCAACTAAAACTACATAATAATTCACACTCTTTACTTAGCATAAAATAATATTATAATCTAACAATTCCCCCTGATGAGGTCATTAGAATAATGAGCTCACCTACACCCTAGGGCTGCTCAATTAATCAAATTTTAATCACGATTACGATCTGGGCTTTCAACGATCATTAAAAATGACTGAGCCGATTATTAGCCCCTCCCTCCCTCATGCTTTACTCTTGCGCTGCTCCGTGTGGTAAATCGAGCGCACCTCTCTGCATTTCGAACACGCATCACAACAATTAAGAGGACCCGAGGGAAGCTCGGAAAGCTAAGCAGAAGTTATTTGGAGAGGAGAGTGACTGCTGTTGGTTGAAAAGAGAGGTAAAAAAAAAAAACTTCAGTGGTGTGGAAACATTATGGGTTCGCCTTTATAAACTTTGCTATGGTGTAGTAGCTGCACCACAGGGCAACACTGCAAAGTTCACTAAACATAGATGTGTACATTTTTCATTTATTTCTTATATTGCAAACATTTGCACTGTTATCAGTATTTGCACACTATTTTATATTATTTTTTAAAGTCATTATTCAATACATTGTTATTGTTAACCCTTTAAAGCCGGTCAGAGCAGCACGTAACCACGGAACCACGTAAGCTAGCGCAATAATTTTTTTTGCATATGAAACTGGAGGAGTTGTACTAACATTTTATGCCATCAGCTTGTCCTCGGTCACGGTTTTCTTCCACATATAGCTTTGCAAAAATTGCATAAAAAGCACTTGCAGGAACAAAAACATAATATTCCAGAAACACGTTTTGCCGATCTGCTCAGCTGTTCGTAACACTTCCCACATTGAAAAAGACGTCAACGGGAACTATCGCGTTTCCTGCCCGAAAACGGAAGTGACGTCATTTTTGCGGAAAATGTGGTTTTTCACTTGTAGGCCTTAAAAGCCTATACTGGTGTTTTTATAAGTCATGTTTGACTTTTCTGAATAGTTTCTGGGATGCTTGGAACTCGAATTGCACTGCTAGAAATAGTTTATTTTGATGCACATGCTGTTTTCTTTGCAAATTTGCATCATAGAATTGTTTTTTGTTTTTGTTTTTCCTGCAGTATATAAAAATTGCTGTATCTCCAAAATAAAACTATGAAGACACTCAAAATAAATTTCCTATTGTTGTAGACTATTTTTTGCAACTTCTTTGTATTTAAAGTTTTGAGGGATAAGCCTCTTAAATTTCTCCAAGTAGAAATATATGTAAAAAAACAAAAAACAAAAACGATTTTCAATTTTTTTGTAGTTTATTGCACTTTTTTTGCAATTAATGTAGTTACTATGGACTTAATACATACATATTATTAAATATGGGCTATATCAGTTGTATTGACGTATAGCAACTTGAAATGCTCCCACAAATGGCACTACAACATGTAAAAAAATAATATAAGCTCTGGCGGACTTGGTTCTATAGTAGGTCTTAAAGGGTTAAATAAATATCGTCAAATAATCGTGATCTCAATTTCAGTGAATATAATCATGATTATCATTTTTGCCATAATCGAGCAGCCCTACTACACCCTGTAATCCAGTGTGGCTGGGTTCATTTCTTCTCACTCCTGAGGCCCTTTGTCCCCCTGATGGGCGAACCATATGTGGGATGACCTCTGTGTTTGTGCAGTTCAGATGTAAGAAAAACTATTATTCCAACAATAGCAGGTACAGATGACACTTCCCAGTTCTCCCAAAGCTTTATTTTGGTGCTACCTTATACCCTTCAGACGTACTCAGACTAGAACCTCTGCCCAAGGAGCTTTTAGCCTTTATTTTATTGCTGCAGCTACCAGTGTCGTCCAGTTGGGTGATCCTCTGCTCTTCATTCTTCAACCTTAGGGGTTAGACAACCCTTCAGTCGTGGCACAGATCAGGGGATTATTCTGCCCCGATTTCAAACAACGATCTGTGTATCCTCGGGTCCTATGTATCCTGTGTATCGTCCAGAAAAAGATCAGGAACGTGTCCCCCTTTTGCCCAAGAGCCTCTCGAACCTCGTTGGTCTGGTGTTCCTGGATTTCCGCCAACGCCTTCATGGTTATTGCTGTGTTTATGGGATCCATCCTTTGAGGTGACTACTAAGTTATGTTAAAACTCAACTTCCCCCCTTTTTTGACACATTCCAATGTGTCAAATCAACGGAGCTAGAACATTCAAAGAAAAGGTTAGGCATCTACAAGTTTTCCCAGATTGTTAAGGTGATCTGCGTGTAATGTTCTGACTCAGGTATTTAATATGTTAATGAATGTCATTTAATTAACTGCCACTACTTAAACTTAGCAAAAAACCTAATTGTATAAAAGACCACAAAAAATAATATGATAGCAGTGTTATGTAAGCGCGTGCGGCCCTCCCCGCTCGAAGTCACTCCAGTCAGCCAAACATCGCGCTGACTGTAGCTTTTAACCCTTATTAACTTGAGCACAACTCTATAATGAGCAACAAACTGCAATATGTATAAAAATGATCATGGTTACACCTGCAAAGAAAGATTATATGATTATCCTAACACCTGTAAATAGAAGATTAATCTTAGGTTATAACAATCACAGGAACACAGATGTTAGTATAATATCAAAAACTTCA
This sequence comes from Rhamphochromis sp. 'chilingali', assembly GCF_963969265.1. Lineage (NCBI taxonomy): Eukaryota > Metazoa > Chordata > Actinopteri > Cichliformes > Cichlidae > Rhamphochromis > Rhamphochromis sp. 'chilingali'. The sequence continues at coordinate 11,172,872 of NC_137929.1, forward strand.
ATAAATGATGATCAACGCAATGCTTGTTGCATGATTCTGATGCAATAATAATGCTGATATTAAAATAACAGTAAAACACCCCCTTTTGTCCCGTTTAACTTGACACATAAACGTTTATAGATGGCTCTCTTAAATTTGACCTCCCCCTGGTTTTCCCCTCACTGACCACAGCAGGGGAAACTCTGTTTTGATTCAGCCATGAATGCAGCTCACCTAATTAATCACTGAGCCCCATTGTGACTGGCATCTGACAGGGTGGCGCTGCATATTCTTCCTTTAATGTCTCAATCTGTTAATTAGAGTGGTTAAACATGGAGCAAACTACATCCACAACAAGACGATACAGTGTCTTGGAGTGTGCTCCCCCTGATGAGCTCTTCAAGGTAAGCTAGGTTAACCTTCTTGTGTGAGCTTTTCAAGTGCACTTTAAGGTTTGTGGGATTTTTCGTGTCATAAATGTCTCTCATAACCTCCAGATGGCCCAGTAACTCATTTTTGCGCACTGCAGTACATATTTAGTTTTTTCTTGTAGCTCTCATACTCTACTTCCCACTCACATTTGTGGGGGTGTGGCCTTGCCTAATGTTTTTATTTTTTATTTAAACTCAGATGTTGATTAATTTCCAAAAATAAACATCTAGTAAATAATTTGAGGGGTCTTTAAGAATTAAGCTTATTTAGTTTCAGGAGGACATTGTGTCTCTCTCCACCACCAGACACTTGCTATATCTAAAAAACAGTCATATTCAAAGTAATCCTAAATTGGACTCTGGCGCTTTCTCCCGACTTTTCCTGACATGCTTCTGCGCGTGGGCGGAGCAGCAACACAGACGACTCGACTAACGTACTGCTTTGACTTAACTATTGTATGGCACGCACACATCAATGAAACTAAACACATTTTACAATAAATCCAGTTAATTTCAGTTAGTTTTGTGAGAACTCAGTACAGTCTTAGTTAGTTTTTCCTGTTTTTTATTTTTATTTTATTTCGTTAACACAAACGTTTTTCCACTTCTAGTTTTCGTTATCTCATTTGTTTTCTTTAATAATAATAATCTTGCTCTGCACACTGGAATAAACATAATCAACATGATCAACATTTTGCAGCTTATCAAGTCACCATCTTATCGATTCAAGTGCTCCAGCCTTATGTGGTTTGTGACATGTGTTTATCTAAACCTCCACTCTGTCTCTAAATGTTTTTAAGAATTTTTCAAGTTCGGGGTCAAATTTTGAGAATTTGACCATAAGTGAAAGTTATGACGTTATCACCCCCTTTGGGGCTTACCTTTCCCAGTTTTGATGATATTCCTCCCCATTCTTTGCCAGTACCCCCTTTCGGTGGCAAGAAACTGTTGGTGTGGCCAAGTGGGTGCTGTAAAAACAAAGGCTCAGGACAGAACAGTCACCAGCCATGTACTCACAAACAAAATTAGCATATATTGTCTTTCATATTGATCCTCTGAGTGTAATGGTACATTTTAGTTTGAATTTATTAAAGCTAATCACAATAATTTTCTTTATTTCGCTCTGGTTCTTGTGCAGCACCACCTCTCAGCACATGCCCCTGTCGGTTCTATCTTACTTTTAAATTGCTGACTATTTTCAAGAAACCACCCAAAAGGCGGGGACCAGTGTTTATCATTACATATTTCCATTTTGAGTGTGACAAGTCTATCATTCCCCTGTTATTCATAGACCTCAGTAGAGGGTTTTTTTTTTAATTTATTTTTTTATAACCATTAAACTTTTTACAGTGGCCTGCTACGGTTAACAGTAACGTGTTCAGTCATGAGTGAAAACGAAGCTTTTCTTCACTTTAGCATTTAACATTCCCAACAATATAATGTGATACCTTAATTAAAACACAGCTAATAAAACACAATTTTCTTAATGCAAAAATCAGTGACTCAACATTAGCAACCAAAGGGTTCAGTCTGCAGCTCACACTCATGTGAAGCTACAGCCTCCCCCTTTAGTCTCTGTCATCCTTCTGCTCCTGCACAAACAAAGCAAGACAAAACCTCCACCCTTCTTCTACAGGTGAGTCCGCCCACATTAGATCCACTTTTCAGCAGGTGGAATAATTTGTATTACTGCTGTGTTTAGCAAATTACTGCATTCTGTTTGACTTCCTTGTGAAATCCAACCCCCCCCCCCCCCCCCCCCCCCCCCCCCCCCCCGCCGCCGCTCCATAGTTCACGGTAACGGACTCATGAGATCGACCGTTAAACGCTCTCCCGCCATTTTGTCTGTGTGCGCGGATGTGTACGTTTTTGTTACCACTGTCATCTCATCAATAGCCTATTTGTAAAAGATCTCTGTTCATAATTTAGTTGGATTTTAAAACTCTGTAGTTGGACAGTTTTATTTTGGACTGATGCTAAAATTCTTGTTGATTGTTTCTGTCGAGGTTTTGTACTTGACATCCGCCATTTTGGATGTGATAAGCTGTAGAGAGTGCGTCCAAAAAGAGAAACCAGAAAGAGAACCTGTTTTATTAATAACCTCTTGCAAATAGAATAATATGAAAAAAACAACAACAAATAGGATAAAAACTTTAAATTACTTGAATTTTTAAAATCACCATCATCTGTTAACACAAATTTGATCATTTCAAATTTTTGTTTTCATTTTCTCTTCCCAGTTACTTCTTTCTCATTCTCTTCATTCGCCTTGTCACCTTACGTCTCACTCCTTAACTGAAGTTGTAGTTCTAACATAAGAAGTCCCACCAACGTCCTTTATTTAATCTCTGTGTTGTCACAGTTATTATCATCAGATCAGACATGAGACCCAGACAACAACATAAGTTTACAAGCTAACATCATGTCAGCTAACATTAGACGATAGCATCATAAACTTTAAATTACTTTGCCTCTGATCAACAGTTTGATTACATTCTCACATCACAGGTTTATTTGCTAAGTGTGAGTCCGCCCACATTAGATCCACTTTTCAGCAGGTGGAATAATTTGTATTACTGCTGTGTTTAGCAGCATGTTTTGCAAATTACTGCATTTTGTTTGACTTCCTTGTGAAATCCAACCCCCCTCCCCCCCCCCCAATAAAATTACATAAGGTATAAATAAAAGCCAAATAAAAGAAAGAAAAAATAAAATCCTCCTGGATCTCGGTACCTCCAGGAGCAGCTGGTCAGCTGACCTGAGACTGACACGGTGTGTGGAGATGAAGAAGCTCAGAGAGCTACAGCGGGGCAAAACTGTGAAAGCATTTAAAGACAAACGGCACAAATTTTAAAATGAACTCTAAAAGACACAGGCAGCCAGTGCAGGGAGGCCAGCACAGGGGTTATATGCTCTCTTTTACAAGTTCCTGTTAGGAGTCGTGCAGCAGCATTTTGAACCAGCTGCAGACGTGAGAGCAATGACTGACTGACCCCCACATAAAGTGCGTTACAGTCCAGGTGGGAAGAAATAAAAGCATGGATCACTGTTTCAAGATGCTGCTGTGAAAGAAAAGATTTGCCAGTCGCCTTAAATGATGAAAACTGGACTTCACCACTGCTCTGATTTGGTTCTCCAATTTCAAATCATGTCCAACTTAAAACCAAGATCAGTAACAACAGATTTAAAATAGACTTCCAGGGGTCCCAAATCTACAGAGGAGGACTCACAGGGACCACTGGGTCCAAACACCAACAACTCTGTTTTCTTTTCATTAAAATTTAAAAAGTTTAGAGCCAACCAAGCTTTAATGTCATCTAGGCATGTCATGAGAGGTTTTATGCAGATGACACCCTTCTGCTTCAGTGGCAAATGAATTTCTCAGTCATCGGCATAACAATGAAATGCGATCCCATGCCTTCTAAAGATGGAACCCAGAGGCAATAAATACAGTAAAACGAGCAATGGCCCTAAAATTGAACCCTGTGGGACGCCGCATGACAGAGGAGCAGAAGATGATTTGGAACCGAGAAGGCTGACAGAGAAAGTTCTGACAAATAAACCTAACCAATTGAGTGCAGTGCCACCAACAGTTTTGGGAAGGTTAGTTTTAAAATGTATTCCATTACAGATTACAGAATACATGCCCCAAAATGTATTCTGTAACGTATTCCATTACGTTATTCGATGAGAGTAACGTATTCTGAATACTTTTGATTACTTAACATATTATCATGCTGTTTACAACTACATGATGTTAGGTAATCTTACACGGATGGATTAAGTGGCAGAAACACACACGGGCACAGGATAGTTGTGATGCAAGTTTATATACCAGAATAGGGAATATTTACAAGGAAGGGGGCTATATACAGTGACAGATAAAAATGTGCCAGGAGAGTAACACCGAAGAGATGAGACGAAGCCGAGGTATGCAGATGACGCACCGGAGCTACCTGACAACGAGGAACAAAACTGAGTTTACGGAGTACCGTTGATAGCCGAAAGTTAAACAAAAGTGGACGGGGAGAGTTGGAGAGCTTACTTGAAACACAAACTACAGCTGCAGCAGTGATGACAGCCTGATGGAACGTAGCTCTCCATCGCGGATCCACAGTAGCCAACACCAAAAACGAGGCAGGCGAGCAGGCAGCGGAACAGGCTAAAACAAAAGAGAAGCAGGCAAAAAGTGGATCCTTAAAACATGCAGCTCCACAGCGTGGAATCAGCAGATTCAGCTTGCACTAACACGTTACCACTTGTGACAGCAGCAATACTCCGACACCAGACGTCCGTGACTCGGCTCCATAAAAGCGCTCACTGATGACGTCCGATGTGCCGCAGGTGTGCCGGAATGCCATCAAGCCCCGCCTCACCTATCTATGCCAAAAAGGAAAACAAAACCCAAACAACAACAATACACCTACCCACCACCTCCTAACACATGAATGTACTATTGCTGTGATTTATTACTATTACTGAAGGTCCGCGGCTCCGAACCGTAGTAAAGGGACCTCTGGCTAATACGGCGGGTCCCTGTCGGCTGCAGTCTTACTTAGACTTAGTTCCTCCTACGCCGAGCGGCGCATCGGGCAGCTAGTGATCTCCATCGATGTCGGTCAGCAGCGACTGCTTCAGCTTCGTCCCAGGCAATGGCGACAGTTCTCAGATCGTCCATAAATGTTTGACGCCATGTGATCTTTGGTCGGCCTTGCTTTCGCTTGCCAGTGCGTGGACGCCATGTCATGGCAATCTTAGCTGGGCGATGAGGGGGTAGGCGTAAAATATGTCCCGCAAAGCGAAAGCGCCTTTCTGCAACAACATCGGCTAATGGGCGTGTGCCTGCTCTTCGTAGGACCTCCTCATTTGTTATTCGGTCCCAGTAGGAAATTCTCAGGTTTCGCCTCAAGCCACGTTGTTGAAGCACGTTCAGGTGTTGAATAATTGCACTTGTTGAGCGCCAGGTTTCACTAGCGTAAAGTGCAGTAGGGAAGACTATAGAGTTCAGTAGTCTGATCTTGACCCTTACATTCAGGAAGGTCGAGTTCCAAATAGGTTGGAGACGTCGCAGGACACCAACTGCCTTCCCTACTCTGGCGTCGACATCCCGATCAGAGACCCCGTCATTCGAGATGATGCTGCCAAGATATGTAAAATTCTCCACCTCTTCAGCACATTGTTGGTTGATCATGACAGGAATGCGGGCACGTGCATAGCCAACTCGGAGTACCTTGGTTTTTTTGGCGCTGATTCTTAATCCAACTTTCGTTGCCTCCCTCTGCAGGGCCGCGGTCAACTTTTGGAGGTCTTCCTGAGTCGAGCCCAGCAGAGCGATGTCATCTGCGAAGTCCAAGTCAGTGAGATTACGCGCTTCGTGCCAGGGCACACCGATGCCAGCTTGGTCAACTGATCGTCGCATGATGAAGTCAATTACCAACAGGAAGAGGAAAGGGGATAGCACGCATCCTTGTCGGACGCCAGTATTGATATTGAAGAAATCTGTGCAGCCGTCATCCGTCCGGACGCAGCAACCGGAGTTGGAATAGAGACAACGAAAGGCATCTACAAACTGCTGAGGAACTCCATAGTGGCGTAGGATAGCCCATAGAGTCGGCCGGTGGACGCTGTCAAAAGCCTTCTCGAAGTCAATGAAATTAATAGAAATCTTCTTTTGGTATTCCAATGTTTGTTCAATGATCATGCGGAGGGTGAAGATTTGCTCGACGCATGACCGGCCACTCCGAAACCCAGCCTGCTCTTCTCGCAATCGTTCGTTCACAGCTTGTTGTAGCCGATTCAAAAGAGCGAGGCAAAACACTTTCCCGGGTACCGACAGCAACGTGATGCCCCGCCAGTTGTTACAGTCACCCAAATCACCTTTTTTTGGAAGTTTGATAATGGTGCCTTTTGTCCAATCATCGGGTACATGTGATGTTGACCAGCAGGCGTTTAGGAGTCTTGTAAGGGCGGCTTCAAGATGGGGTCCGCCATGCTTCAGCATTTCGGCGAGGATTTCATCCAGGCCTGCGGCCTTTCCACTCTTGAGGAGTCAGATCGCTGTCTTGACTTCAGTGATGCTGATTTGTCCGATATCGACAGGAAGAAGATCCATGGAAGGTGCCAGGTCTTCGGCCTCGAACCGTTGGGGTGGTTCAGGTTGGTTCAGAGTATCGCGGAAGTGTTCGACCCATCGTTGTTCTTGTTCAGCTGCAGTAAGGAGGACACGTCCATTTTTGTCTCGGATTGGAACACCGCGGCCACCACGAGCCCCAGTTAGATCTCGTACAATGCGATATAAGGTTCGGGTATCGTTCCGATCGGCTGCTTCTTGGGCTTCGATGCCTTTAGCTTCGATCCATTCACGCTTGTCACGCCGGCAGCTGCGTTTGACCTGTCGGGCAAGGTCTTGGTAGGTGGCCATGGCCCTCTCACGCTGGTCAGCAGAAGCATGTGGGTCAAAGGCCACCTGGTCCCGAACTGACTTTGCCAAGCGACGTTGATCTATAAGTTCCCATGAACGGTCAGAGATCCAGCGCTCCTTAAAGCCGCCCCGTCGGCGACCAATCTTCGATTCTGCTGCACCGACCACAGCCTCTTTTAGCTCCAATTGCTACGGAAACAGCAAGTGAATCTCAGTATCGACTGAATCAGGGCGAAGATGATCGGCAACCCTTAATGACGACAGTGGAGAAAAGCCCTCGAGTCGTCCACTCCCCGATGCGTCGACCAATTTTCAACCCAAAAGAAACTACTCGTTATGGAATATGGAATGTACGGACTCTGTACCAAACAGGTAAATTGGCCCAGCTTCTATATGAATTTGACTCGTACCGTATGGACATCTTGGGCATCTCAGAAATGCGATGGGCAGGAAGTGGGAAGATGGTTAGTGATGGAAAGATGGTGCTCTACTCTGGCCATGCCCAAGACCATGCACGTGGCGTGGGCTTCATCCTCTCGCGACGTGCAACAACATCATTGCTGGCCTGGAAGCCCATTTCAGACCGCCTAATCTTGGCTCGTTTCCAAGCTAGGCATGTGAAAGTCACAATTCTTCAAGTATATGCTCCAACAGAAGAAGCTGACGATACTGACAAGGATGGGTTCTATGCAATGCTCCAGGATGCCATTGACAACTCCCTGCGTCATGATTTGCTGATCGTGGGTGGAGATTTCAACGCGCAAATAAGCAGTAACCGGGACGGCCTGGAATCGACTATCGGCCCATTTGGAATCGCAGCAATGACAAATGAAAATGGTGGGCGGCTGATCTCGTTCTGTGCGGCAAACCGGTTGACCATCAAGAACACCTTCTTCGGCCACAAGCGGATACACAAGGCGACGTGGAAGGCCCCCGGTGGCAGATATACAAGCGAGATCGACTACATCTGCATATCATCCCGCTGGGCATCCACCATTAGCGATGTAAGAGTGTGGCGTGGAGCCGACATTGACTCGGATCACTACCTGCTAATTGCCAAATGTAAACTTTACCTGAAGTTGGCTGCAGTGGTTATTATTATATTTACATGCTTCCAGCTCCCGTTTTTGCTCAATGACAACTCGTACTTTTCCTTTTTCTCCCTCCCTCGCTCACAGACACATAACGGGTATGACAGCCAATTCTCCCTGCAGCACGGACTACACTGCCCATCAGGCTACATTCTTTAGAGCTATACCTGTAGCATTCTGCCTGTTAGCTTAGCACAACAACAACAGCAACAACAAAAAGGCGCTCTCTCACCCAGGAAACGCGCAGAGAGAGAGTGTCACCCTGTAACCATGGCAACCGTAACGCTGCCGCCTGGAACAACAGAACGTAGCTGTCAAACAAAACCCAAACAGTCCTGACCCGCGACAAGATGAAACAGGAAAGTACCGTATGGGCTCAAAATGTGGTCATAAATATTTTGTACTTGTAAAAAAGATTTGTATGTGTAAAAAAGATTTGTGTGTGCGTAAAAAAGATTTGTATGTGTAAAAAGAATTTGTGTGTGTAAAAAGAATTTGTGTGTGCGTAAAAAAGATTTGTATGTGTAAAAAGAATTTGTGTGTGTAAAAAGAATTTGTGTGTGCGTAAAAAAGATTTGTATGTGTAAAAAAGATTTGTGTGTGCGTAAAAAAGATTTGTATGTGTAAAAAAGATTTGTGTTTGCGTAAAAAAGATTTGTGTGTGGACTTAGAAAAAAAAACCCTGCAAGTTACAAGTACGGATTTTTGACCCTATTTTTCTTCCCTTCATCTGATTGGTCAATGTCACATCAATCACAAATGTAACAATCCAATCAGAGAACAGATGGGTTTGGCTGTCGATGTCATGGTCCTGGGCCATGTGGGCCCAGTATCCTTAGTTCTTTGTATTTTTGTATTTCGTTCCTTATTTAGGCCATGTCTTCTGAGTTGCCCTGTTGTGTTGTTCCCTAAGTGTTTTCCCTTCATGGCTCTCTCCCCCCTGTGTGCCCTCTATGTATTGATGAGCCCTCGTCTCCCTTTGTGGTTGTTTCATGTTTCCCCAGCCCGTTATGTCTGTGTTTTCCCCGTGCTCTCTCTCCTCCTGTCAGAACCTCTGTGCCTCTACATGTCATGTTCAGTTCACCCCGCCCTGTCTCGTTATGATTATCAGTGTCACCTGTGTTCCCCGTGTGTGCCCACTTTCCTCGTTTACCCTCTGTGTATTTCTGTCTGAGTCTCCCTCTGTTCGGCGTCGTGTTCTCCCTCATGTTGTGTGGATCTCCCTGTGTCTCTCTGCGTATGTTAGTTTACTTTTCCCAGTTTAGTTTTGTATTTCCTATGTTCTGCCATTCCAGCATTAAAGCTGTGATTTTGAGTTCATCCCCGTGTCTGTGAGTTTTGCTATTGGGTCCTTCTCCTGCCTGCCACACAACGTATCATGACAGTCGAGGGGCGCTTTTTTTGAACTGCAGGTCTTTGAAGGGAATAAATGCCCTTTTACATGCCAACCCAGCCTTTTCCTTCATCACCACGAAGGAAAACAGTCTGTGGTCGTCCGAGTTTGGTGATTTTTGTGTCACAGGTCTACGTGTTTAATACAGGGACTTCCACAGCCTTTTCAACAGCGCTGCGGACCGCGGGGTGGGGGCGGGCAGTGTTTTGGAAATGACAGTCTTCATTACAAAGCTTTCTTCGTTATGAATTAGCATACATGTTTTTATTGAACATTTGAAGAACTAGCAAAAAAAAAACTCTTGTAGAGGACATAAAGTCAGAGATAGAAAAGACAAGGAGCAGGTGCATCTAGTACAGGTAGAGCTGCTGCAAAAACCCACAGAGCCCAGCAGCCAGCGTAACAAATTCTGGATCCTTTGCTTTTAGTTAGCATTAGCAGCGTATCCTGCATCCGATGTGAAAGGACTTTTATGCTGCGCACTGTGACTCACAGCAATGGTCCTGGGTCAGCCCTGACTTTGTGTTAAATTAATCCTAAAGTAATAATGTTATTTCTAACCACTGATATACCACAACTTTATCCTTTCAACAGCTACTGAAAGTTAGGGGACCTAGCTGCTATCGGATATTTATATAGCGATCCTCCAGCTTCAAACGGTATCACCCTTCAAGGACCTGCAGTTCAAAACAGCGCCGCTCCGACAGCCAAACCCATCTGTTCTCTGATTGGATTGTTACATTTGTGATTGACATGACATTGACCAATCAGATGAAGGGAAGAAAAATAGGGTCAAAAATCCGTACTTGTAACTTGCAGGGTTTTTTTTTCTAAGTCCACACACAAATCTTTTTTACGCACACACAAATCTTTTTTACACATACAAATCTTTTTTACACACACACAAATCTTTTTTACACATACAAATCTTTTTTACGCACACACAAATCTTTTTTACACATACAAATCTTTTTTACGCACACACAAATTCTTTTTACACACACAAATCTTTTTTACACATACAAATCTTTTTTACGCACACACAAATTCTTTTTACACACACAAATCTTTTTTACACATACAAATCTTTTTTACGCACACACAAATCTTTTTTACACATACAAATCTTTTTTACGCACACACAAATTCTTTTTACACACACAAATCTTTTTTACACATATAAATCTTTTTTACGCACACACAAATCTTTTTTACACATACAAATCTTTTTTACGCACACACAAATTCTTTTTACACACACAAATCTTTTTTACACATACAAATCTTTTTTACGCACACACAAATCTTTTTTACACATACAAATCTTTTTTACAAGTACAAAATATTTATGACCACATTTTGAGCCCATAGTACCGCAGTGTAATCCATTTATTTCAACAAAGTAACTGTATTCTGAATACCACCTTTTTAAACGGTAACTGTAACGGAATACAGTTACTCATATTTTGTATTCTAAATACGTAACGGCGGTACATGTATTCTGTTACTCCCCAACACTGGCCACCAATACCCACCACATCACTTAATTGAGGAATTAGAGTATTGTGATCTTCGGTGTCAAACGCAGCAGTTAGGTCAAGCAAGACAAGAACAACATGGTTACCAGAATCACATGCCAGAAGGATGGCATTAAAAACCCTTAATAATGCAGAATCGCCAATTACCAGAGTTTGACCCCCGGCGGGTGTGTCGCCGAGTGGGGAAAAACGGTTAGACACATGAACGGGTTGGTGGTGTACCTGGGGCTTCTGTTTAGGACTATGCTTCCTCCTCACCGTGACCCAGCCTCCCTGTTTCCCCAGCTGCTTGGGACCTGCCGGGGAACAGCTAGCGGGGCCTACGCTATTTTCGGCTGCACCAGCTACAGGGGCCTGGCTAGCTACGGGTGAATGAAGGGTGCGAAGCCGAGTCTCCAATTCAGTAATCCTGGCCTCCAGTGCTGCAAATATGCTACATTTAAATCATGTGTGTTTCTCTGGTGAAACAATAGTTTTGTGTTAATGTTAGGGCTGCACGATTTTGCATAAAATGAGAATCACGATTTTTTTGGCTTAGAATTGAGATCATGATTCTCTCATAACAATAAATAAACATAAAACAACAAATGTCTCACGTTTTGTTGTTGCAGCAAAATGTTGTCCTGCTTGAAATTCCGTCTCCACCGTTGCTCGACGCTGCGTGTACAGAGCAGGTAGTGCAACAATAGAAAAATAGTTGCGGGACGGCACTGTGTAGCGTTTGTCTAGGGTGTTGATCGTTTTCCTAAATCCCTCGTTTTGCACAGTGTTGATGGAGCCATATCTTTGGTCAGGTGATAAGTGATAGCCTCCGTGATGTCTTTGTGCCTGCGGGAGTTCGACGTGTATAGGGAAGCGCTGTATAAGGTTCCCGTTATTGATGTTTGGGTGGTTGACCGGCACGGATTTTCTCCTGTCACTTTCTCGTCATCCCTGACGTGCTCTCCGTTGTTTTTTCCCTGCTAATTTTAGCATCACACGGCACAGCTTCTGTATCACGTGGTATAAGGCTCCGCCCTTGTCATTTGTTGAGCAGGAAGAGTGAGCGCTTGTTTTCATGCAGAGTACGTCCCGGATCAAAATGTGAAGTTTTACAAATCACCACTTCTTTAGTGAATATCATTTCAGTCTCAGACAATCTCGTTTCTCTTACAGAGGTTGAATGCACCTTCTGCGGATGGCGGTACCACACAGTGTGCGTGGACTTCCCCTGCACAGACGGCAACTACAAATGCTGTGAATGCTAAATAAAGAGAAACAAATGATCCCTGTTGTCTTTGCTTGATGATTGGTTTGAGTCTTGACAATCCACATTGCTGGCGTTGCATCTTTCAATGGCAGCAATGGCAGGTATCAGTGCTCAAACCTTTTGTGTTTGTTTCCAACAAGTTGCCCACCTCGGGAAACAAAAATGTGTTCTTTTACTTGTCAGATGAACATATGAGACACTTTGACTCTTCAGTGCAGTGTGGAGCCTAACAAAGATCTGTTTTGTGTCCCAGCTGATCAGCAGGAGGAGGAGAGTCTGACGGAGCAGCAGAGGAACATTTTCAGCTACTTGGACTCAGCTCAGCCACTACAGAGGAAACAATGAGCTCAACACAGAAGGTGACAGACAGAGCAGGACCATATGACCAAAGATATTTATCACCATATACATTTGAACATTTGCCATAACGATGTAGCTGACGATAGAATTGACACCAGACAAAATACTTTACAGCTGCACAACTTTATTAAAAACCCATCAATGTATTTTCACTGAAACAAGCAGCTGTTGTTTATGTGCATTAAAGTTATATAAAAATGTAACAGTGCAAATGCAAGTTCCTCGCTGACAGTTTAACCAAAAGGCGTTTCCAGTGGAAACTGGCCGACACATCCTGAGCATAACCATGTATAATATCCACTAAACTTCAGAAGAGGTTATACAGTCGTGGCCAAAAGGTTTGAGAATTGCATAAATATTGGAACCTGGAGAAGTTGCTGCTTAAGTTTTTATAATACAGATTTGTACTTTATTTCAAATTGAACCTTTAAAGGGGCATTTCTGGACTTTTAAAGACCAGTAATGTACTTTTAAGGGAACATTTAAAAAAAATGTTCCTATAGGTACAAAAATGTTCTTCTCTCGTACCTCTATTAGAGTGTATCATGTAACACTATAGATCAACTTAGCTCAGAATATATAAAGCATATAAACAGTTACAGCAATATGATGCAACAAACACAGAAGCTGCTGATCCAAAATACTCAAAGCTTCATAGAACTGAAACCAACATTTATTTTGAGCTCCATTCTGCTGCTGATACAGACTTTAGGTTTCTGAACATTAAACTTATTGCTGCCTTTCATAGTGTGTAACTTGAAGGCCCTGAGTACTTTCTCCCACACTGAAAACACTGGGATGATCACATTATTTGAACATTACCTAATAAGATTGATTCAGCACAGACAGTTATGTTAAACTTTCCTAGCAGTCCTTCACAAACAGGGAACAGTCTGTCTATTCTCTCCATCTGTCAGCTGCTGCTGGCTCTTCCTCCTCCTCTTCCTCACACACTGCTGAGTTTGTCCTGGTGGATCATCAGGGCTGCAAAGCCTCACAGATGATGTGCAGCAGTGGCTCCCTCAGTCTGTCCTCACTCTGGACACTTGCAGTCGTCACACATGGAAATCAAATGTGTGATAAGCTGCAGGATTCAAACACAAGTGTAACTTATAAACACATGTTCATACTTTTATTCCACAATCACAGAGAAAGAAACACAGAGAGAGTGCAGGACAGACACAGGTGACAGTCTCAGGTGTACACACTGCTACACAACAGCAGCAGAGAAGCAGGATTTAGTGTTTGTGTTATTACGAGTGTAAACAAGAAGAGTTCCAGATGGTGCAGTGGACACATGTGTGACTGCTGTGATTAAAGCATCTTTCTTTCAGCTTAACGAGTGAACCGTCAGCTCGTTCAAACACACGTTAAAGTGCGTTTGGCTCGACACCAGCGAACAGAGGCAGCAATATAACACAGCTAACATTAACAGTGCAGTGGATCCTGCTTGTGCCGTGATGTTCAGGACTGCAAACCGAGCAGCATCACTGACTTTCAGCTTGTTGTGTTTGTGGATATATGACTGACTTTAATTATCCACAAAATCATCACATTCTCTGTCAGATTAAGGTCGACTATTGAACGGCGTATATTTTAAAGGCTTTAAAACCAAGTTAACGCTGAAAGTACAAACATCACTAATGTCACATAACTCTGCCAACAAGGCATAGCTATGGCTATGAAATGCTCTTTGTGTATCACTTCTTCATTATGAAAGATGTCATTAATGCACTAGTAATGTCTCATCTGGAGTATTGTTCAATCATTTGGTCAGCAGCTAATAAGACAGATCTTAACAGACTTCAGTTAGTCCAGAATAAGGCGTCCAGATGTGTGAAGATGTTCATACTATACTAATATTGATCAAATGCATAATAACCTTTCTTGGCTTCCTGTACAGGCTAAAATATTCTATGGCTTACTTGTAGTTCTAAAGAAAGCAATTCTGTTAAACACACCACATTTATTCTGCTCAGCTGCAGTATCCAGATGAAATACATCATCATATTACACAGTTTTCAACAAGCTGCAATTTAGTAAATGCTCGAGTTAAAAGTAACGTTTTGTAAAACTGTTACATTTAGAGCAACTTTTAAGTGGAATAAGTTGCCTTAAAAAATTAGAGAATTATTCAAAACTTCAATGAACACTTAAAAGCCGATTTACAGAGCTTTTAGTTGTTGTAAATATTGTAAGACATGATTTGTTTTTGAAATTTGTGTAATGTGCCTCAATGTTATTGATATTATTATTATTATTATTGATTGCTTATATTTGAACAATTGTGAAACCTCACTGTGGATGTAAGAGTGAAATTATGTGGATATCTTGAATCCAGTTTATTGTGTAATATTTTATGTGAGTATTTGACGGAAGACGAGCAAAATCTGTTGTGGAAGCTAACGGGGTTACTTTAGAATAAACAAACATAGGATTTATTATCACTGAATAATTCTGTATAAATCTATACAAATTATAGAAATATGTAATAGGAAAAAACAAAATAATCTAAATTATAAAATAATGTGTGTGTGTGTGTGTGTGTGTGTGTGTGTGTGTGTGTGTGTGTGTGTGTGTGTGTGTGTGTGTGTGTGTACAATCAGGAGTGATGGGCATGATTTTAGTGTTTGAACAGTCATGAATTATCTTTAACAGCAGGTTGGATGTAATGTGTTAGAACTACCAGCAGGTGGGGATAAGAGACCTTTAAGGTGTTTGGTGTCACGCTCCACCTTCAGGTTTAAAACTAGTGTTAATGGAGTTTGAAGGTTGAGTTTGTTCCACGACTGCATTTCACTCACTGCCTCTGTTTGTATCTCTGTCACTGCAGGACCAACATGGAGCCAGAAGTCAGCGCTCTCAGGAGGCTGACAAACCTCACAGAAGAAAGGGAGAGAAAAAACACACCTGTGACGAGTGTGGGAAGGGTTTTACTGTGAGGGCTAAACTAAAACAGCATCAGGTCATCCACACTGGAGAGAGACCGTTCAGCTGTGACTTGTGTGGAAAGTCTTTTTCCTTGAAGCGTTCCCTAAAAAAACACCAACTCATCCACAGTGGAGTTAAAGCGTACAGCTGTGATCAGTGTGGCAGAGCTTTTACTCGCAGTAGCCACTTACAGAGTCATCTAGTTACCCACTCTGGAATTAAGCCATACAGCTGTGACGAGTGTGGGAAGGGTTTTACTGTGAGGGCTAAACTAAAACAGCATCAGGTCATCCACACTGGAGAGAGACCGTTCAGCTGTGACTTGTGTGGAAAGTCTTTTTCCTTGAAGCGTTCCCTAAAACAACACCAACTCGTCCACAGTGGAGTTAAAGCGTACAGCTGTGATCAGTGTGGCAGAGCTTTTACTCACAGTAGCCACTTACAGAGTCATCTAGTTACCCACTCTGGAATTAAGGCATACAGCTGTGACATCTGTGGAAAAACTTTCAGCCGGAGAGGGAGCCGAAATACACACCTACGCATTCACACCAGACATGATGTGTACTGCTGTGAACAGTGTGGCAAATACTTTACAACAGACGCACAGTTACAACAACACGTTTACCCACACTGAGGAGAGACCTTGTCGATGTGACCTGTGTGAGAAGACTTTTAAATCTCCACATGACCTGAGACTACACCAACAGATCCACACCAGAAAGAGACTCTACAAGTGCAGCTACTGTGAGGTATGTATTTATATTGTTATCTTGTCATTTTAGCCTGACTGTTTGGAACAACTCTGCTCATTAAACTGTGTTAGCATGTTAGCAATTCTACTGCATGGAAAAGCAGCTCTGAGTGATTATTCAGATTTTCCTTTCAGTTATGATTTTAGTATTACTGTAGTATTATGGTGGTAGTATTGTAGTTATTGCAGCCCAGTAAACTGAGTGTGTTAACTGAAACAGTGAAATGTAGTTGGACGTCTGCATAGATGCTCTTTATTTCAGGCGACGTTCAGGATACAAATGTTGAAGGACTGACTTACACTGTCTTTGTGTCTTTGTTTAGAAGCAGAGCGACACAGATGGATCCAGTTCTCAACCCTGTCATCACTGTGGTGGTGGGAAAGACTTTCATTGTGACCTCTGTGGAAAAACTTTCAGTCGGCAAGCTGCCCTTAAAACACATCAACGTAGACACACTGGAGACAAACTGAAATACTGCAAAGAATGTGGGAGAAGCTTCACCACACCAAGTGATTTAAAACGACATGAACTGATTCACAGTGGGGTTAAAAAGCACCTCTGGGTCATCCTTCACCACTGAAGGTCAGCTTAAAACACACAAAGGAGTCCACACAGGAGAGAAACCACACAAGTGCAGACACTGTGAGAGAAGCTTCTCACATTCAAGTAATCGTAACATTCATGAACGTGCACACATGGAAGGAAACTACAGCTGTGACCAGTGTGACAAGAGCTTCAGGAATCTCAGTTCATACTCTGCACACAAACGATCCCACGTTACTAATAAACTGTTTCACTGTTACCAATGTGCCCAAACATTCACTTCATTGTTTGCTCTGTGCAAACATCAGCGTGATCACTCAGGGCTGAAATCACTCCCATAACTGGATCACAGTGAATCTGAAGACACAGAAAGATCCTCTGGTTTCTGTGTCAGACTCAAAAAGCTTGAGATCAGGCTCCACAGAGTTCAGATAGAATCATTTAAACTTGTGTTGAACTGAACTGGTTGCTGGGCTGAACTTCTACATAATACAGATCTACATGGGATCTTCTTTTCTGTTTTTTACTGAGTCAGTTTTGTCCACAGAGTTCAGATAGATAGATAGATAGAAGCCATGTTGATGTATTACCTATATTGGCTGAAAATGTTCATTTGCAGAGAAAAGACACAGGCAGACTATACTTACAGGATCTTACATGTTATTATGTGACGTTACTGAAATCATCATGAACAACAGGAGTGGTGATTCCTGTAACTTTGTGTATATAATTTGGCATTTCTTACTGATGTAGGCTGTCTTAAAGGCTCACCTTCTAGCACATTCACTTCACCAGATGCACCTTGTTTCTTTTCCTCACCTTTGATTGGGTGTGGTGCTTGGCCTTAATTGCACTTACCTGTCACTCGTTATAGAAGGACTGCACTCACCTACCTCTCACTTTTTCTTCACTCCCACATGGGGCGGCAGCTGAGAGAGAGCAGTCCATGTGTGTCTTTCTTTCCTTTACCCGTTATACAATAAAACGACAAAACCTGCAAATAATGACTGCTTATTCTCATTCTAATCCGATGAGCCCATGATGATGACTACTGAAACCCTGAACCTTCCTTCCTCCAAAACATGGTCCTTCGAGCCGGAGTAGCATTAGCGTCATGGATTCACAGCAGCCATTGACTGAAGATTTGAGACGTTCCGGTCGTGATAGTCGACCTCCTGCCCACCTGCAGCAGTATGACGTTCAGTATCCTGGAAGTAGAAGTGCTCGATGTGATACAGAGAGTCAAACAGAATGCCAGCATAGTGATACAGACACACATGGGCTGCAGGATCCTGATGGGGAGTCAGGAAGTCTACCAGAGACATCGCCTGCTCCTTTACCCACCAATCAAGATGAGGTGATGAGGGAACTCCTGATGACAATGAGGGAGATTAGGCAACTCCTGATTCAGTCATCTCCTCCCCATTCTCGCAGTTCCTCCAGATCTTCAATTCACACTGTCTCTGATGAAAGCAAATCCTCTGTTTGCGGTTTACAAGCCATTCCCCAAACACATCAGCAACATGAGCAGTTCCCAGTGATTGATCCAGCAACATGTCAATCACCCTCTCAGCCCCCCCAGTTTAGCCGTCACTCTGGTGCAGTTCTGGCTGCTAGCCCTCCTTTCCCCAATTCAACAATATTAGATGCTGCAGTTCCTTCAAGTGGTTTGCCTAGACCAGTTTTCAGCCTCACATCACAGGCTGCTGGCTACAAGCACATGACCACAGTGACTGGTTTCACTGGTGTCTGTCCCAGTCTGTGGCAGAGATACAGGAAGTCACAGACAGCCTGCACACAGCGTTTCGTCTGGAGTGTGTTTCACACCCTGTTTGTGTTTCTCACTAACATGTTGTAGTTCTTCCTGCACACAGCAGCACTTTGATCATTTCTCCTGCTTTTCTTCCTTTTCTAGCTTTTATACACTGACAGTAACACAAAACTCCAAAGTCATCATTTGAGGAGCTTCTTAAGAGTTTCTGTGAGTTTAGTGAAGTCAGCCTCTCAACAATAAGTGTGTGTGTGTTGATTATCTAATGTTCAGAGAGGACTGC
This sequence comes from Rhamphochromis sp. 'chilingali', assembly GCF_963969265.1. Taxonomy (NCBI): domain Eukaryota; kingdom Metazoa; phylum Chordata; class Actinopteri; order Cichliformes; family Cichlidae; genus Rhamphochromis; species Rhamphochromis sp. 'chilingali'. The sequence goes on from NC_137929.1 coordinate 11,191,614, forward strand.
ACTGATGTAGCATCCAGGTGAGCAGCTTATGAGCCAACAGGGGAAATTTAGCTGTATTATTGTTGTTTAAATGTAATAATTTATGATTTCATGTTCCAATATTTCACTTTTCCCAACGTTTTGTTATCATTTGGTCTGAAAACCATGACAAACAGCAGTGTTACAGTTGTTAGCATTAGCTGCTATAGAGCACTCAGTCGCTGTATTGGTGTTAGCGACATGAACATATCTGAGCTAACTGTGTGTTCCAGATGTGCAGCAAACCCAACTGTCCCTGTGTTTTCCTGCTGTAGACATTATCCCCATGATGCTGACGTCCTCTGGTGGGACGAGCTCACACGTTTATGGATTCAGATGCTAACTGGACCAGACTGGTGTCAACCTTTGTGCTATAGAAGCAAATCAAAGAAGAGCCAGTTGAACCTGAGCTGTCTGTAGTGGTGACACCAACACCATGTCACCTGCACATGCTGACCCAGGGTCAGTGTTGAACCTATAAGCTGTGTCCTCACAGTTCAATATGTTTTCACTGCACAGGTCAATGACATCAGAGCTGTAATGTTGTTCCCGTCTCACTAAAACTTCTGGCATAAGGTGACTTTTCTGGGTGATTCCTACTCCAGGGTCACCAGTTTGAATCCCTCTGTTACTGCTGGGAACGTGGTGCTAAAGTGCCCTTGAGCAAGGCCACGTCCAGCTTATGAAGCCAACCCTGGGCTCTGCTTGCTGGCAGTGACAGAGTAGATGAAACAGCTCAGTGGATGCTAACTCACAGCTAACAGCGCTCTGTCATGGATAAGTGAAATAAAGCTGACTGACCCACAGCTGCACACAAACACCTCCAACACCTACAGGTCAGCAGATCCACTGCTGTCTCTGATGGGCCCAAACTTTGCTTGTTCAGCGTTTGCTGCTGCTGACTTTGAAAATCACACCAAACATGGAATCAAATATATCGACTCAGCTTAGACTACAGAGAAGCTCGGCACTGCTCACAAAACCCAAACACAAAAGGCTTTTTAAAGACAACAATCACTTTGACAGACACACAAACACGACTGAGTACAGAGGAGCTGCTGGTTTGAAGCCACAGAAATGTTCAAATGTTTAAACACACTGCAGCGTTGCAGCCGTGATGCATTTGTGCTGCTAAGGCCACACACATCAGCTGCCTTACATTTTAGCACCAGTTCATCTCTGACCATGGCAGCACAGTCTTTCCAGTACAGTGATGTTGGTGGGGACAGTGGGGACTGATTGTTCATTGGCTGTAAGCTGGTCACATGGACGTTTAACTGGTGCTTTGATTGCTCTGTAGTCTGTTGTGCCTGTGAGCTGCTCCTAAAATGAGACAGATTATAATTGTCACCATTCTGTTAATGACTCGTATTATGTGCGCTCTCCTCCACTGTCACACTAAACACATTAAACCTTTATTTTTGTGTAAAGTCAGGATTTATTGGCTCTTCTTAAAAGCGTCATGAAGTGCAAAACTCAGCAAACATTATACAAAAGTAGATTTAGAAGCTGAACAGAACTGAAAACATTTAAAGTGACAGTCAGCACAAATCCAGCTGACATCTCCATCCAACCCAAGTCTTCATTTAAAGTCATTATAACTGTGACACACGTTTGTTACAGTATTGATCCTGCCTGATGCTGCAGGGCGAACATCATGAAACAGGCTCAGCATTTATTTCCATTATGAAACTTTATCATTAAAAACAAACCATTGTTCTGCAGTCGTCCCAGGACTGTCGGTCAAACGTTCTCTCCACATGTTTAAGGCTGAGCTCACTTTATCGTCTGCCTGAAGGAGGAAAGCAGATGTTACTAAACATCACAATAAAACATATGAAATGGGTGCACATGAGGAAAGTCTGCACTGTTAAAGCCATGCAAACATCTTCACACATGAAGCAGCAACACCTCTCAGTTTAGCAGCAGCTGGTAAAAGCCACAGTGATCCTGGAGCCTCCCTGAAGGACTCGTTCATCAGTAACTGTCAGGAGGACGATTAAACCTTCTGCACACGTCCTGTAGTTACACACTCGGGAAGAAAGACGACGTCCTCGCTCTGCAACATGATCTGTGTTTCATCCAGGACGCTCAAACACAGATTGGTTTCCAAATATTAGACGCACTGGTTCTTCATGCGTTTCTACCTGAGCACTCAGAGTCATTTCTACAACAGGCCTCCTTCACCTGCTGGTGCCTCTGTTTCTGTGTTTGGCTGTTTCCATCAGTGCCTGATGTTTGTGATCTTTGATCTGTTCTGAAGTCTCTCTTTGTAACACAAATGTTGTTTGGCTTCTTTTGCAAACAAGGCAAAAGAACTTTAATGGATTCATTTGCTGATCTTACTTTTCTGATGCAAAGCCGTCCTTTCAACGCTTTAGAAAGAAAACCAAACAATGTTTTTAAAACTTTCCCAAAATGTAAAAGCTATTAAAACCATAAACTTCTGCTCCTTGATCATGTGATTCTTCTTCTAGACTGTCTGTAATTGTTATTGCTGATTGTCAATAAAGTTGTTTTTTATAAATTATGTTGTAAAGGAAGCTTGTGGCGAGGGAGGAGGGGCGACTAAAAGCAGGTTCATATAGTGCTCACTAGCAGCGTGCTAGTGAGCACAGGTGATATGTCTTCAGACTCTAGGCAACATATTGTTTTTGATATACTTCATTTACTGTATAGAATCAAACACAGAGGGATAGAAGTGGATTTCTTATGGCTCCCTGTGAATATCGGTGTTGATGCAATGAACAGGACGATAAGTTTAAAAAGGTGCAGCAAGAAGAAGTCGTGCAGGTTTGACTATAAAATACAGTGAAAGTGAGGTGAAGAGTATAATGAAGGTAAAGATGAAGGACGAGTGGCAGGCACACTGGGACAGAGACGGGAAAGGCAGATATTATTATACAGAAAACAGTCGTGTAGAAGAAGCTGCAGCAGAGACCAGGATGGAATCTGGAGAGTCAGAGTTGGTCACACAGGCTTGAATAGCACACTTAAAAAGGTAAACATGACACAGGAAGTGTGACTTCTGTGGACCAGAGGAGACGTTTGACGGGTTGTTAGCGTAGTCAGGATGCTGGATGGAAACGCTGTGCCTGATAGGATGATTACAGGCTGGACTTTGTCTTCCTGTTACAGATGGATCCAGGCCCTGGATGCCTGCTGGACACACATGACCCACACTAGGCTGCCTTCATCCATCCTTTCCTCCTTCACTGAGACTCAGAGTCAGCATGTATGTATTTATCAGTGATTTGAATCCTTTCATTACAGAGTGAAGTTAAAGTAGACGTGTGAACACACTAATAAACACAAAGGGACACAACTACAACTCCATGATGTAAAGCTGAAGTATTACACAGCTTTATGAACCTCCTGTTATCCTGGTAGACGAGTACAGCAATAAATCTTTTACTTGAACATCTTCTGGCTGCAATAAGCTTTGAAATGTGACCATGAAGTTAGAGACACACTGACTGAAACCCACAGCTGTGACTGTGGATCACATCCACACACAGTGTAGCTGCTGTCTCTGTGTGAGCCTTTGCACTGCTGCTCGCAGCACCGTTATATCACTCAGCGCTCGCTGCTGTTATTGAATCCACTTTTTACTGTCCATGCAATCAAGCTCCTCTGCAGAGCTAGAAAATATCTTCGAACCAGTTTATGTGTTAGGGGATCCTTTGCAGTTGTGACTGTTGCCTCTGTTTTTGTCCTTTGGTTCCTGGGAGCCTTTTACATTTCCATCAGCAACAAATATCTGAACAGGCTTTATTGTAGGAAATACAGGATTAAATAGTTGTCATTATTTATTAGATGTTGTTAAAGATGATCAGATGCTTGTTTAGTTTAATGCTGTGGCTTCAGTCAGCATCACTGTGCTGTATAGTTTTATTTTTCTGATCCTTCTGTTAAAGTTGCTGAATAAAAGCTGGTTGGTCTGCACCTCACCTCTGCCTCGAGCCTCCTTCTTTAAAGCAGCAGAGGCTCTTCATTCAGGTATCACAGCTCGAGTTGTTCTGCAGGAGACCCAGAGTACTGTCCTTGGTCCATAATGACATTAACTTTGATTCATGTCAACACGAAGCCTGAACGTCTGTGATGAACACACTATCAGCATCACTGACATATTTCATCATTTAAAAACACTTCCTGTCACTGTGGTGGTTACAGTGACATCATGCAGTTTGTGCTTTGACCTCCAGAGGGCGACAAATCAGCACAGACAGAGAGCTCCATTCAAACTTTGCTGCCATCAGGAATAATTCTTCAAATATAATCATCAGTGTTTGAGCAGTTATGATATCAGGGACAATCTAGACATGTGTGACAATACTGAACATGACACACCTCAAACATCATGTGATCCACTCTCAGTCTGCACTTTCAGTCATGACTTCATGAATTTATGATCAGTTTACTCCTGAAATATTCAAATGCTGCAGGGTGAAGAACAACAAAGTGCTGACACGTTTGTGTTTCAAACAAGAAAACCAGCAGAAATAAATCATCTTTGGACAACATGACAGAGATTAGTGAGTTTCCAACTTGCACTTGAATGCAGCACAGACAGATTCTGATGTTCGTGGTTGTAAACGTGTCCTCAAACGCCGCTCTGACTCTTTCCTTCCTGCTCAAAGTTCCTCTTTTCTGAACTTGGTGTTTGTGCCTGACGCTGATCGTCTCCGTGTGGAGCTCCGTGCGAAGGTAACGTTAGCAGTGTGTAATGTTTCCTGGCTAACATCAGCTGTGTGCAGCTCAGTTCCAGCACAAATCTGCCGCTCCATAGTTCACGGTAACGGACTCATGAGATCGACCGTTAAACGCTCTCCCGCCATTTTGTCTGTGTGCGCGGATGTGTACGTTTTTGTTACCACTGTCATTTCATCAATAGCCTATTTGTAAAAGATCTCTGTTCATAATTTAGTTGGATTTTAAAACTCTGTAGTTGGACAGTTTTATTTTGGACTGATGCTAAAATTCTTGTTGATTGTTTCTGTCGAGGTTTTGTACTTGACATCCGCCATTTTGGATGTGATAAGCTGTAGAGAGTGCGTCCAAAAAGAGAAACCAGAAAGAGAACCTGTTTTATTAATAACCTCTTGCAAATAGAATAATATGAAAAAAACAACAACAAATAGGATAAAAACTTTAAATTACTTGAATTTTTAAAATCACCATCATCTGTTAACACAAATTTGATCATTTCAAATTTTTGTTTTCATTTTCTCTTCCCAGTTACTTCTTTCTCATTCTCTTCATTCGCCTTGTCACCTTACGTCTCACTCCTTAACTGAAGTTGTAGTTCTAACATAAGAAGTCCCACCAACGTCCTTTATTTAATCTCTGTGTTGTCACAGTTATTATCATCAGATCAGACATGAGACCCAGACAACAACATAAGTTTACAAGCTAACATCATGTCAGCTAACATTAGACGATAGCATCATAAACTTTAAATTACTTTGCCTCTGATCAACAGTTTGATTACATTCTCACATCACAGGTTTATTTGCTAAGTGTGAGTCCGCCCACATTAGATCCACTTTTCAGCAGGTGGAATAATTTGTATTACTGCTGTGTTTAGCAGCATGTTTTGCAAATTACTGCATTTTGTTTGACTTCCTTGTGAAATCCAACCCCCCTCCCCCCCCCACAATAAAATTACATAAGGTATAAATAAAAGCCAAATAAAAGAAAGAAAAAATAAAATCCTCCTGGATCTCGGTACCTCCAGGAGCAGCTGGTCAGCTGACCTGAGACTGACACGGTGTGTGGAGATGAAGAAGCTCAGAGAGCTACAGCGGGGCAAAACTGTGAAAGCATTTAAAGACAAACGGCACAAATTTTAAAATGAACTCTAAAAGACACAGGCAGCCAGTGCAGGGAGGCCAGCACAGGGGTTATATGCTCTCTTTTACAAGTTCCTGTTAGGAGTCGTGCAGCAGCATTTTGAACCAGCTGCAGACGTGAGAGCAATGACTGACTGACCCCCACATAAAGTGCGTTACAGTCCAGGTGGGAAGAAATAAAAGCATGGATCACTGTTTCAAGATGCTGCTGTGAAAGAAAAGATTTGCCAGTCGCCTTAAATGATGAAAACTGGACTTCACCACTGCTCTGATTTGGTTCTCCAATTTCAAATCATGTCCAACTTAAAACCAAGATCAGTAACAACAGATTTAAAATAGACTTCCAGGGGTCCCAAATCTACAGAGGAGGACTCACAGGGACCACTGGGTCCAAACACCAACAACTCTGTTTTCTTTTCATTAAAATTTAAAAAGTTTAGAGCCAACCAAGCTTTAATGTCATCTAGGCATGTCATGAGAGGTTTTATGCAGATGACACCCTTCTGCTTCAGTGGCAAATGAATTTCTCAGTCATCGGCATAACAATGAAATGCGATCCCATGCCTTCTAAAGATGGAACCCAGAGGCAATAAATACAGTAAAACGAGCAATGGCCCTAAAATTGAACCCTGTGGGACGCCGCATGACAGAGGAGCAGAAGATGATTTGGAACCGAGAAGGCTGACAGAGAAAGTTCTGACAAATAAACCTAACCAATTGAGTGCAGTGCCACCAACAGTTTTGGGAAGGTTAGTTTTAAAATGTATTCCATTACAGATTACAGAATACATGCCCCAAAATGTATTCTGTAACGTATTCCATTACGTTATTCGATGAGAGTAACGTATTCTGAATACTTTTGATTACTTAACATATTATCATGCTGTTTACAACTACATGATGTTAGGTAATCTTACACGGATGGATTAAGTGGCAGAAACACACACGGGCACAGGATAGTTGTGATGCAAGTTTATATACCAGAATAGGGAATATTTACAAGGAAGGGGGCTATATACAGTGACAGATAAAAATGTGCCAGGAGAGTAACACCGAAGAGATGAGACGAAGCCGAGGTATGCAGATGACGCACCGGAGCTACCTGACAACGAGGAACAAAACTGAGTTTACGGAGTACCGTTGATAGCCGAAAGTTAAACAAAAGTGGACGGGGAGAGTTGGAGAGCTTACTTGAAACACAAACTACAGCTGCAGCAGTGATGACAGCCTGATGGAACGTAGCTCTCCATCGCGGATCCACAGTAGCCAACACCAAAAACGAGGCAGGCGAGCAGGAAGCGGAACAGGCTAAAACAAAAGAGAAGCAGGCAAAAAGTGGATCCTTAAAACATGCAGCTCCACAGCGTGGAATCAGCAGATTCAGCTTGCACTAACACGTTACCACTTGTGACAGCAGCAATACTCCGACACCAGACGTCCGTGACTCGGCTCCATAAAAGCGCTCACTGATGACGTCCGATGTGCCGCAGGTGTGCCGGAATGCCATCAAGCCCCGCCTCACCTATCTATGCCAAAAAGGAAAACAAAACCCAAACAACAACAATACACCTACCCACCACCTCCTAACACATGAATGTACTATTGCTGTGATTTATTACTATTACTGAAGGTCCGCGGCTCCGAACCGTAGTAAAGGGACCTCTGGCTAATACGGCGGGTCCCTGTCGGCTGCAGTCTTACTTAGACTTAGTTCCTCCTACGCCGAGCGGCGCATCGGGCAGCTAGTGATCTCCATCGATGTCGGTCAGCAGCGACTGCTTCAGCTTCGTCCCAGGCAATGGCGACAGTTCTCAGATCGTCCATAAATGTTCGACGCCATGTGATCTTTGGTCGGCCTTGCTTTCGCTTGCCAGTGCGTGGACGCCATGTCATGGCAATCTTAGCTGGGCGATGAGGGGGTAGGCGTAAAATATGTCCCGCAAAGCGAAAGCGCCTTTCTGCAACAACATCGGCTAATGGGCGTGTGCCTGCTCTTCGTAGGACCTCCTCATTTGTTATTCGGTCCCAGTAGGAAATTCTCAGGTTTCGCCTCAAGCCACGTTGTTGAAGCACGTTCAGGTGTTGAATAATTGCACTTGTTGAGCGCCAGGTTTCACTAGCGTAAAGTGCAGTAGGGAAGACTATAGAGTTCAGTAGTCTGATCTTGACCCTTACATTCAGGAAGGTCGAGTTCCAAATAGGTTGGAGACGTCGCAGGACACCAACTGCCTTCCCTACTCTGGCGTCGACATCCCGATCAGAGACCCCGTCATTCGAGATGATGCTGCCAAGATATGTAAAATTCTCCACCTCTTCAGCACATTGTTGGTTGATCATGACAGGAATGCGGGCACGTGCATAGCCAACTCGGAGTACCTTGGTTTTTTTGGCGCTGATTCTTAATCCAACTTTCGTTGCCTCCCTCTGCAGGGCCGCGGTCAACTTTTGGAGGTCTTCCTGAGTCGAGCCCAGCAGAGCGATGTCATCTGCGAAGTCCAAGTCAGTGAGATTACGCGCTTCGTGCCAGGGCACACCGATGCCAGCTTGGTCAACTGATCGTCGCATGATGAAGTCAATTACCAACAGGAAGAGGAAAGGGGATAGCACGCATCCTTGTCGGACGCCAGTATTGATATTGAAGAAATCTGTGCAGCCGTCATCCGTCCGGACGCAGCAACCGGAGTTGGAATAGAGACAACGAAAGGCATCTACAAACTGCTGAGGGACTCCATAGTGGCGTAGGATAGCCCATAGAGTCGGCCGGTGGACGCTGTCAAAAGCCTTCTCGAAGTCAATGAAATTAATAGAAATCTTCTTTTGGTATTCCAATGTTTGTTCAATGATCATGCGGAGGGTGAAGATTTGCTCGACGCATGACCGGCCACTCCGAAACCCAGCCTGCTCTTCTCGCAATCGTTCGTTCACAGCTTGTTGTAGCCGATTCAAAAGAGCGAGGCAAAACACTTTCCCGGGTACCGACAGCAACGTGATGCCCCGCCAGTTGTTACAGTCACCCAAATCACCTTTTTTTGGAAGTTTGATAATGGTGCCTTTTGTCCAATCATCGGGTACATGTGATGTTGACCAGCAGGCGTTTAGGAGTCTTGTAAGGGCGGCTTCAAGATGGGGTCCGCCATGCTTCAGCATTTCGGCGAGGATTTCATCCAGGCCTGCGGCCTTTCCACTCTTGAGGAGTCAGATCGCTGTCTTGACTTCAGTGATGCTGATTTGTCCGATATCGACAGGAAGAAGATCCATGGAAGGTGCCAGGTCTTCGGCCTCGAACCGTTGGGGTGGTTCAGGTTGGTTCAGAGTATCGCGGAAGTGTTCGACCCATCGTTGTTCTTGTTCAGCTGCAGTAAGGAGGACACGTCCATTTTTGTCTCGGATTGGAACACCGCGGCCACCACGAGCCCCAGTTAGATCTCGTACAATGCGATATAAGGTTCGGGTATCGTTCCGATCGGCTGCTTCTTGGGCTTCGATGCCTTTAGCTTCGATCCATTCACGCTTGTCACGCCGGCAGCTGCGTTTGACCTGTCGGGCAAGGTCTTGGTAGGTGGCCATGGCCCTCTCACGCTGGTCAGCAGAAGCATGTGGGTCAAAGGCCACCTGGTCCCGAACTGACTTTGCCAAGCGACGTTGATCTATAAGTTCCCATGAACGGTCAGAGATCCAGCGCTCCTTAAAGCCGCCCCGTCGGCGACCAATCTTCGATTCTGCTGCACCGACCACAGCCTCTTTTAGCTCCAATTGCTACGGAAACAGCAAGTGAATCTCAGTATCGACTGAATCAGGGCGAAGATGATCGGCAACCCTTAATGACGACAGTGGAGAAAAGCCCTCGAGTCATCCACTCCCCGATGCGTCGACCAATTTTCAACCCAAAATAAACTACTCGTTATGGAATATGGAATGTACGGACTCTGTACCAAACAGGTAAATTGGCCCAGCTTCTATATGAATTTGACTCGTACCGTATGGACATCTTGGGCATCTCAGAAATGCGATGGGCAGGAAGTGGGAAGATGGTTAGTGATGGAAAGATGGTGCTCTACTCTGGCCATGCCCAAGACCATGCACGTGGCGTGGGCTTCATCCTCTCGCGACGTGCAACAACATCATTGCTGGCCTGGAAGCCCATTTCAGACCGCCTAATCTTGGCTCGTTTCCAAGCTAGGCATGTGAAAGTCACAATTCTTCAAGTATATGCTCCAACAGAAGAAGCTGACGATACTGACAAGGATGGGTTCTATGCAATGCTCCAGGATGCCATTGACAACTCCCCGCGTCATGATTTGCTGATCGTGGGCGGAGATTTCAACGCGCAAATAAGCAGTAACCGGGACGGCCTGGAATCGACTATCGGCCCGTTTGGAATCGCAGCAATGACAAATGAAAATGGTGGGCGGCTGATCTCGTTCTGTGCGGCAAACCGGCTGACCATCAAGAACACCTTCTTCGGCCACAAGCGGATACACAAGGCGACGTGGAAGGCCCCCGGTGGCAGATATACAAGCGAGATCGACTACATCTGCATATCATCCCGCTGGGCATCCACCATTAGCGATGTAAGAGTGTGGCGTGGAGCCGACATTGACTCGGATCACTACCTGCTAATTGCCAAATGTAAACTTTACCTGAAGTTGGCTGCAGTGGTTATTATTATATTTACATGCTTCCAGCTCCCGTTTTTGCTCAATGACAACTCGTACTTTTCCTTTTTCTCCCTCCCTCGCTCACAGACACATAACGGGTATGACAGCCAATTCTCCCTGCAGCACGGACTACACTGCCCATCAGGCTACATTCTTTAGAGCTATACCTGTAGCATTCTGCCTGTTAGCTTAGCACAACAACAACAACAGCAACAACAAAAAGGCGCTCTGTCACCCAGGAAACGCGCAGAGAGAGAGCGTCACCCTGTAACCATGGCAACCGTAACGCTGCCGCCTGGAACAACAGAACGTAGCTGTCAAACAAAACCCAAACAGTCCTGACCCGCGACAAGATGAAACAGGAAAGTACCGCAGTGTAATCCATTTATTTCAACAAAGTAACTGTATTCTGAATACCACCTTTTTAAACGGTAACTGTAACGGAATACAGTTACTCATATTTTGTATTTTAAATACGTAACGGCGGTACATGTATTCTGTTACTCCCCAACACTGGCCACCAATACCCATCACATCACTTAATTGAGGAATTAGAGTTTTGTGATCTTCGGTGTCAAACGCAGCAGTTAGGTCAAGCAAGACAAGAACAACAATGGTTACCAGAATCACATGCCAGAAGGATGTCATTAAAAACCCTTAATAATGCAGATTCATTACTAGGAAGGGTTTTAAAACCTGACTGAAAAACCTCAAGGATGCCGTTATCATCTAGTCATCTTTCAGTTGACTAAAAACAATTTTCTCTAAAACCTTGGAAACTAAAGGCAGCTTGGAAATAGGCCTATAATTAGCTAAAACGTTGTGATCAAGGCCAGGTTTCTTAGCCCTTTGAGGTCCTCACCAAGAAAAAAAGCAATGTAATTTTCTTTTTTTCATTTCTTATTGAGTTGGGTGAGTAATAACCACAATCATTTTTTTCAATAGACCCTGCAGTTTTTAAAATATTGATCTGTACCGAACGGTTGAGTGTCATGCAAATACAAGTACATTAGATAATACAGTTGAAAAAAATTAAATAAAGTGCCGAATTAAAATTAAATGAATAACAAAACCTATCCAGGGCATTGGATACAGTTTATTTCTAGCAGCATGCCAGTGAACATTTCTGTTTTCATTCCATCAAAGGACAGTATAATATCAAACAACAAAATACATAGTTTTTTCATCTGCAAATGTGAAAAATGTGATACAGCACAAAATACTCACATTCAGGCCACTTCTGATTGAATGCTACTGTGCAAAATCATTTATGTTTTTTTAAAAAAAGAGAAAAAAAAACAGTGCAAATCAAGCACATCTGCTTGTGGTTTTGGTCATTGGGGTCTTAGGGTGTAGCATTTATTCTGTGGTCTTGGAGAGCTGGATCATGTTAATCAAATTAACACTTAATTTGATTTATCAACAGCAATGGGTAAACAATGATTTTATAGCAAATAATCAACATTAATAACATTTAGGTTATGTTAGCATTAGCACCATGAAGGGACAAATCAACTGTTCGGCTGACCACTTTTTTAAAAAAAAAATTAAATATTTAATTTCACTTTCTTAATGCTGTCAAGTGACATACATCTGTTTAGTAAGTCCTCTAACACTATCATATATCAAAAATTATATCTTCCTATCTTAGTTTAATCAAAAACACTGAAAATATGTTGGATGTTTTTTTTTGTTTCTGACTTCCTGTTTGGGAGAGGTATAAGAAGAGCCAACCGTTTACATTCACAGCGCCTTCTGGTGGATTTTTTTGGCATTACAGATGTAAACCAGGCCATCTGTCAGCTCTTTGTTACTTCGGAAACATGGCTTAAACAATTTCTCTTCCACGACGCAATCCGATAAAAAACGATCTCTTTACCCGTCGGCTTCCTGTGGCTGTCATGCGACTATTGCACTTAATAATACAACAGCTTCTTGCCATTCTTTGTGTGTCTTTTTATCGCTGTGTGACTGTTTTCATGTGAAAGCCTGCTTGCACTAGTACCGCTTGCCACTCGTTCCCAGAATCCTTTGCGCTTTTACCCTGGACTGACGTCACATTTTCAGTCTCTATAATGGCAGTTGTTGATGGATGTGGCTCTGATGCAGCCGTGGTAGCTGCTGATAATCACGATGCTATCAGGTACTGGCAAAAAGGAGGAAATCTGTCTTAGCACATTTGCGCCGCTGTGTGTTTTTGTGGTCTTCTTTTGGAACTATTTCAGTGAGTTTTAGTCGGAGTGCGGTGAAACTTGGTGTTTGGAATCGGTGATAGCTCTGGGAGCTAACTAGCCTTTCTTTAGCCGGTTACATGAAGTCTGTTTGGTTTTGTTTGTTTATGGACTTTTGAGCATTTATGTAACTACTCTTTTAATCATTGCTTGTTTCGTGTGTTTGGTGGTTGTAGAAATGTTTTCTATCAGACTTTAGCAGAGATTTCTGTGGATACCACACGTCTATTGCCCCCGGTACCGGAGCGTGGGGCTTATTAAAGTAAATTTGTAAGAATCAGCAATTTATTTAAGGCAAGGCAAGGCAAGGCAAGTTTATTTGTATAGCACAATTCAACAGCAAGGTGATTCAAAGTGCTTTACAGAGACATTAGAAACAAAAACAAATAAAAAGCATGATTTAAAATTGATTAAAACAAGCAAATAAACTAACTAACTAATTAACAAACAAACAAACAAAACAGTATATAAAATCAAAACAGATAAAATCAGAACAGTAGATAAAATCAGTAGTTAATGTAAGTTTTGAAATTTAAGCTTAAAAGTGTGGATTTGGTGCTTTATTCAAATGCAGCTGAGAACAGGTGAGTCTTCAACCTGGATTTAAATAAACTGAGTGTTTCAGCTGATCTGAGGCTTTCTGGGAGTTTGTTCCAGATATAAGGAGCATAAAAGCTGAATGCAGCTTCTCCGTGTCTGGTTCTGACTCTGGGAACTGATAAAAGACCGGATCCAGATGACCTGAGGGATCTGGAAGGTTCATACTGGGTCAGGAGGTCATTGATGTATTTTGGTCCTAAACCATTCAGGGCTTTATAGACCAGCATCAGAACTTTAAAGTCTATCCTCTGACGGACAGGCAGCCAGTGTAAAGACCTCAGAGCTGGACTGATGTGGTCCACTTTTTTGGTCTTAGTGAGGACTCGAGCAGCAGAGTTCTGAATGAGCTGTAGTTGTCTGACTGATTTTTTAGGTAGACCTCTAAAGATGCTGTTACAGTAATCAAGCCTACTAAAGATGAATGCATGGACTAGTTTTTCCAGGTCCTGTTGAGACATCAGATCTTTTATCCTTGAAATATTCTTGAGGTGATAGTAAGCTGACTTCGTTATTGTCTTAATGTGTTTTTCTAAGTTTAGGTCTGCATCCATCACTACACCCAAATTTCTCGCCTGGTTTGTGGTTTTTAGATGTATAGATTGAAGTTCTCTGGTGACCTGTAATCGTTTTTCTTTGGCGCCAAAGACTATTACCTATTTAAGCTTTTCTCTCTTTTTCATTTTCTTTTGCTAACTGTGTTTAACAGGAACGTGGTCATTGAGAGCATCACATTAGATGCTGCTGTTTCCTGTGTCTGTACAGTGTTTGATCTTCAGCACATGATGTTCGTCTGTCTCTGCATCTGTTTCTCTGACTGCAGCTGTGTTTGGAACATCCAATCCTCCAACACCTCAACTCTGCTGATCCTCTTTGAATCCTGGATCAGGAAGTTGAATATTTGGTCTTTAAGTTTCTGTCTTAAACTCAGTCTTACTTGGAGCTTTATGAGTGCAGCTCCTGTTCAGACAGGTGTTCACTGAGACAGGTATTAATGACCTTCCTGTTCCACATGTGTAAATGTGCACACTGCTGTTTGTGCCACGTGATGCTGCAGGATCTGTTAACATGATGGTAACATCTGTTCTAACAGCAGCTGTCACAGAGTGTTTGTCAAACGGCGCTCTGGCTGTTTCCTTCCTGTTCAAAGTTTACTTTCACTTCCTGAACTTTGTGTCTCTGACTGATGCTGATCGTCTCCGTGTGAAGCTCCGTGTTGAGGTAATGTTAACAGTGTGTAATGTTTCCTGGCTAACATCAGCTGTGTGCAGCTTAGTTCCAGCACAAATTTGCCGCTCCATAGTTCACGGTAACGGACTCACAGCTGAACCAACGAGGCCGAGTGTGTCCGCCATGACCTGTTAGTCTGTGATCAGAGTCTGAATGAGAGGAGCAGAGTTAGCTGATGGTCAGCAGCTGAACTCCGAGTCATTGTTACTTCCTGATGACTGAAGGCAGTTTTTCCTGCCTCCATCAGTCTGTGGAGGAGGTGGAGAGGAGTCCCTGCTCTCCCCTCACTGACTCTCTGACTGTGGCCTGAGCTCGATGGAGAGACTCTGAGCTCCGAGTCTTTATACCCACAGACTCACAGAGAGGTCACAGCTGGTTTGATAGATTATTTATCACAGGTGGAGTTTAGACACAGATTAAACACGTAAACGTCTGATTTTATAAAAACTGCATCACAAAGAGTTGGCTCCGCTCCAACAGGAAGTGACATTTCCACCACAGAGAGTCATGTGACTCAGACTGTTTCCTCCAGCAGACGGCTGCCTGCTAACCAGTGTAGAAACCAATGACTGTATAAAAGATGTACGACGCGACCCCGCCTCCTCCCATTGTGTATAAATGAAGCCAAAATATCCCACTTCTGGAGGCTGCCATCTTGCAAATTTGGAGCCAGAGTCTGCGCAGTAGTGACTTGAGGTGGAGCGACTGTGTAACGCTCCCGCCCACACACCCGCTGGATGTGACCGCAAACACGCCCCCCTACACTTTCTACGTAGCCCGGCTGCTCGAGTATTTTTGCTGGTTTACCACGACTGAGAACTCGTCTAATTAAGGTAAATACAACCATGTCACTGTTATAAAAAAGACACACAGCTTATCATCGTATAGTTCTAAAATCACTCTGTTGTTAATTCGTTAGTTAGATTAGCCTCTAGCATACGCACTGTGTTGGAGGCTTGTTGCTAGCTAGTTAGTGATGCTACACACCTGCTACTCCTAATAGTCTTCAACACTTATGTTTTTTTTTATCCATTTTTAGACAGCGATGAGATCAGCTGCACACTCCACAGAGGCCCAGAGTTACTGTTAATATCAAAAATATAATGCTGTCCTTTGAGATTTTAACATAAGAGTTTAATGGATCTAAAACTGTTTAAATCTCGAGTCTACAGCCTGGTAACATAGAGACTTTAAAAACATCAGCAGAACGTTTCAGTAGTGTAGTCTAATTTGTTCTTTTCATTTAATAATAGAGTCCATATTATATCAACAGCTACATTCACCCTGGAGAGAAACTAGTGAGGGAGACCATCAGGACCAAGCTGGGTTTCCTGCGTCCAGAGGTCTGGAGAAACTTCTTCCCTTTCTTTCATCACAGCTCCTGTGCCAGAAGTTCTGTTGACCCACTGAGAGAGTCTTCATTTAAGAAACACCAGGGGCCCGTTCTTCGTACCTCGCTAAGTAAGTTAGCTGGATTAGATTGTTGACGATTTCGCGTCATCTTGGATCGTTCGGTTCCCCGAAGCTCATCCGGGACTTGCTGTCATAGCAACAGAGCCGTAAGCGTAAACCTGCTCGGGAGCAGGTTTACTTTATGTAAACAGGATTAGATCGCGGCCACGCAGGTATGTCCGCTTCATTTATACGAAAGCAACAGCGATATTCCACCACTGTTTCACCATAAATAAATAACATCAATGTAACTAAAGATAATGCAGCACTTGATCCATTTATTGATGTCACACAGATACATACAGGTCATTTCCTAAAAAAGGGAAATGTACTATTAACATTCTATTACATGTATGTGATTATTACAGATGTAATTCATATTTCAGAGTAGTAATTGTAAATTACTTCGTGTAATCAAGATGGGAGACCACGGCTATAAAAGTGAAGGTGGATTTGGGAAGTCTGTCGCAGCCATGTCCTGTCTGTATACGCGAGCCACCCATTGCGGAAGGTGCAAGATTGATAAGGAGAGTTTTCAGGATTCAGCGTATATTGCGGGATAGACAGGATCCTTTAGCTCAGCGCGACAGTGTGCTCATTGAGAGATATCGATATTCCCGTGAGGATATTATTCACTTAACCAACTTGTTGACGAGGGGGTGCAGGACCACCACCTGTCTTTTTTTGCTCTGCCCCTTTTCTTGGTTGCTGTTATAAACAAACAAACAGAGTATTTCAGGGTCTCTTTCCAAGAGACGAAAAGCAATATAAGTGATAAATATTACCATTCTGTAGAATATTCTTATATTTCACTTTTACTTGTTCCCATGTTCTAGTGGGTCCTGTTGTGGCTCTAATGTGAAAGGGGATATACTATAACAATATAATGTAATATAATATTGGATAATATAGTGTAATATAATAAATCCATAAATAAATAATAAAGTGACTGAATAGTGGTATTGTCATGCGCTTTGGGTGCCTTGAAAAGCGCTATATAAATCCACTCCTATCAATCCACTCCATTATTATTGTTATTATTAAATTACTTACGAGTTTAATTTGTCAGCAACTTTCTGCCAGCCCTCTCTCCTTGCTTTTGCAGCCTTTGCAGTGTTCCCTTGCGTTCTGATTAAACTCTGAAACTCCTGAAATCCCTCACTCAAGAGTTCTTGCTCTGCTGCCGAAAAATACCAAACGCGCTCCTTCGACATTTTCACCGACCAATCAGAGGGTTGCCGATCAATGTTTCTACTATCGATGCGTAGCCCCTTTTACGACACCCAGTGATGTCACATTACTGCGTCCAGCTGTACTAATCGTCAACAGCAGGTGTGTTCGGGGAACCGGATTAGCGAGCTCACGGTTAGCGCGATGGTTTGGTCTTGGATGTGTCATTTGATCTTGGATGTAGTAAGCGACGTACGAAGAACGGGCCCCAGGAAGACTGAAGCTCATGTTATTGATTGTTACATCCTGTGAGGCTGTGGGAGTGTGTGGGCGTGGTGTTGTCTTCTCCCTCTCCTCCTCCTTCTTTCTTACCCCTCCCCTTGTCTCTCTCTGCCCCTGCCTTCTCCTTTAGGACACACCTGCTGCTCATCTGCCCTCGTTTACCACCAATTACCCTCAGAGGTGATATAAGCTGGAGAAGAGCAGTGTGGATGTGGGAGAGGCTTCTGGTGGAGTTCCTCTGTGCTGGTTAGTGTGTGATACTGGTCTAGGTATGGGAAACGGCCTGCTGTGTGTGACCAGCCCTGCTGTGTGTGGCTCTTTGTGAGTAGTTCTTAACTGAGCGGTATTAAGTATTATTAAGGCCTCCATTATTTTGTTTGGCCTGCCTGGTAATTGTTAATAGCAGTGTTGCTGTCGTTTTCTGTTGAAGCCTTATAGTTGTTTTCTTTTGTTGAAGTGGTCACTATCTCTTTGGGTTGACCTGTCTGATTTATCATTAAAGCAGCGGTGCTGTCTCTTTTTGTTGTTACTATTTATATGATTATTGAGTTAATTGATTATAATAAAGATATATTTTGTGTTAACTACCTCTGCCTGGTGTTCTTTTCATTTCACCCGGATCCAACTGTTACTGTCCCCCACCCTCTTCGCCTAGCTTTTATGTGGGGACGTAACATTGATCAAGCAGGACTCATGATCTTCACCAGTGATGTGACACAGTTACAGGTGTGATTAATCCTTTTGTTTTTTACTTTATCAATAAAACAGCTGCAGCTTTCGCTACAGCACATGTGGTGCTTTAACCTTTGCACTGTTTTCATCAGTTCATTTTGCAGTTAACATGTGAACATGTTGGATGATCTGTCTGCTGTCACTCGATGGTGCTGAGGTCTGAATCTGAGGGCAGCTCCTTTAATCACAAAGAGAGCAACAGTTTGACAACCCTCGGAGTATGTGGCAGGGACTAAACACGATCACAGACTTTAGAGGGAAACCCAGCACACCGCAGACCACGGCCTCTCTGTGTGAGGATCTAAACGTATTCTACGCTAGATTCGACACAGCGAACACCATGAGACCGGACAGTGTGCGCACCGCGGATGACGTCAGTGCGCACACTGTGTCTGAGGAGGATGTGCGGAGGTGCTTCAGGAAGGTGAACGCGCGCAAAGCTACTGGTCCGGACGGGATTCCCGGCCGCGTCCTCAAGTCATGCGCGGCTCAGCTGGCTGGAGTGTTCACACACATCTTCAACCTTTCCCTCTCTCTGTCTGTAGTCCCAGCCTGCTTCAAAATGGCCACCGTCGCTGTACCCAAATCCTCCACCATCTCCTCATTGAACGACTGGCGACCTGTAGCCCTGACCCCCATCGTGAGCAAATGCTTCGAGAAGCTGGTCAGGGACTTCATCCGCTCTGCACTACCCGACTCACTGGACCCTCTACAGTTTGCATACCGCCACAACAGGTCCACTGATGATGCCATAGCCCTGACACTACACACTGCCCTGTCACACCTGGAGAAGAGAGACACGTATGTGAGAATGCTGTTTGTAGATTACAGCTCAGGATTCAATACCATCGTTCCCTCGAAGCTGGACAGGAAACTGCAGGATCTAGGACTGAGCAGCTCCCTCTGCAGCTGGATCCTTAGCTTCCTGTCTGACAGACGCCAAGTGGTCAGACTGGGCAGCATCACCTCATCCCCCATCACACTGAACACTGGTGCTCCACAGGGGTGTGTACTGAGCCCTCTCCTATACTCACTCTACACCTACGACTGCACAGCCACTAACAACTCCAACATCATTGTGAAGTTTGCGGACGACACTACAGTGGTGGGTCTTATCACCAATGGTGATGAGACGGCTTACAGGGAGGAGGTCAGCGCCCTGACCCACTGGTGTCAAGACAACCATCTCACCCTCAACGTCGCAAAGACAAAGGAGTTGATAGTGGACTTCCGGAGGTGCAGAGAAGTACACACCCCCATCACCATCAACGGCGCTGCTGTGGAGAGAGTGAGCAGCTTCCGTTTCCTTGGAGTACATCTGGCTGAGGATCTCACGTGGTCAGTACACACAAACAAAACAGTGAGGAAGGCGCAGCAGCGCCTCTTCTTTCTCAGGAGACTGAAAAGATTCGGCATGAGCCCCCGCATCCTCAGGACCTTCTATCACTGTGCCATTGAGAGCATCCTCACTGGATGCATCACCACCTGGTATGGCAACAGCACCGCCTACAACTGCAAAGCTCTCCAGCGAGTAGTGCGGTGCTCTGAACAGATAATTGGAGGTGAGCTTCCCTCCCTCCAAGACATCTACAGGAAGCGCTGCCTGAGGAAAGCGGGGAGGATCATCAAGGACTCCAGTCACCCCAGCCATAAACTGTTCAGACTGCTTCCATCAGGAAGGAGGTTCTGCAGCATCCGGTCCCGAACCAGCAGACTGAGAGACAGCTTCTTCCACCAGGCCATCAGACTGCTGAACACTTCATAGACACCTCAGCTTCACTACTGGAACTTCAACATTATGCACTACACACTGTACAGTAATGCCACTGTTTTGCACATATTCAACTCTGTATATTTTTATATATTTTATTTTATTATTTTTTTACTATTTAATTTGTAAAAATGTGTACACACACACACACACACACACACACACACACACACACACACACACACACACACAGGATAATATTTAGTATACACATCCAGAATGCATACACTATTATATATTGTACATATATTTATTAGTTTCAGGTTGGCCATTCTTGTATTTTGCTCGTTTGTGTTGTTGTGTTTGCACATCTCTGTTGCTTGTGGGGCTCGCACACAAGAATTTCACTCGCATGTGCTGTGCCAGTGTGCCTGCACATGTGATGTGACAATAAAAGTGATTTGATTTGATTTGAGAACAGAACCATCAAACTCAGATATAAATTTTATCCCTCAATATTGAAATAGAGCTGATTCTTCTGTCCTCACACACTTAGGATCTGAAGTTCTTCTCTTACATTTTTTTCAGTATTACAGTACACTACAGTACTTTAATCCATAGTTCCTGATTAATGAGGAGTTACTGAAGTACAAGCTTTTAAATTTTTTTTTTACTGTCTTTACAGATGTGGCAAGAGACTGAAAACATGCTGTTGTTTGCACATATTTAATATTCAGCTCTGCACAGGAGCTGCAGCAGAGTGCAGCCTGTTGCTTACAGTATAATACTTGTAATAAAAGTACAGTAACAGTAATTAGTGACTGAGCAGCCAGGGGCATTTCTCTTGATTTCTTTAGTAAATTCATTCACCTGCACAGCTAAACGAACCCTGACAGCCGAGTGCTCATCTTAGCTAGCTAGGTGTCTGGAGCTAGCTAAGGATGGTAGTTACGGATTAGCTTACAAACACGTTTAACTTACCGAAAAAGAGCAGCGGGGCCTCGGGTCCTTCTGTCGGGTAGTCCAGTTTTCTGAAGAACACCTCAGGCTGTCAGGTTAAAACACTCGGTTGTGTTTTCGTAGCGTAAACGCTGGCCCTCCTCTCAGAGCCTACGCTCTATCTGCTATTCCCGAACAGAGACACGCAAGTTTCTCCGTGACTGCAGCTGTCAGTCAAAGCTGCTATGATGACGTTTCACCCCAATTTAACATCACCATGGTAGGAATTAGAATCAAATTTATGGGAGACGAGACCCCTTGAACATCAACCATCATCAGGGTGATGAGAACTATTGAAAACAAAAGAAAGAATCTTTGGAAAAAAAATTATCTAAGGAGACTTAATTTATTTTTTAGTCTGACCCCAGTGAAAAGTGCTTGAAAGTGTAACTGTATTTCATTCACCACAAATAACTATCTGATTGAATAGTTTTCTTGTCAGATAGAGAAATAAATGGAAGCTGCCTTGTGTCTGTTTCAACGTGTGACCCCGCCCCTCCGTCGGACAGTCGGGGATGAGTGCGCTAACATACCTGTAGGTCGCTGTTTTAATGAGTGTGTGATGGAAAACAACATGAGCGGAGTTTGCACTCTCTAGTCGCATGATAGATGCGTCCTAGTAAATAATTTTCCAGTACATGTATGTTACACACGCTATTTTTTAAAATTATGATTATTATTTTGCTATCAAACTCGCTGTAGAAATGATTGAAATGTACTGAGTGTGATGCAGTATGGCAGCGCTATTATGGAATATGCTGTGAACTTAGCTAACATTGCTTAGCAGTAATATGAGTTAATTTACTCAAGTGAAAGCTTTAAACATTAGCCCAATACATAACTAGCTAACTTAAGGCTTTCTGATTAACCCTCTGGGGTCGACGGACCCAGAGTCTCCATCTCAACTTGGGTCGAACATGCGGATTTCAAACTATATACCAGTTTTTAAATTGTGTTGATAGGCAACGTAAAACTGATGTTTTTTCTGAATAAAACTGGCGTTTCCTCCGGGAAGAAACGGTTAAAACGGCGTTTTCTAAGGAGAGTGCTAGCAAACACACTTTGCTTGTGAGTGAAAAAAGAAAAAGAAAAAACACTCCTTCCCTATTGGTGGAAAAATGTACCATGTCGACCAATCAAAAAATGATATGTCAAAATGTGGCATTTGGTTGTTTGGGAAGAGGCGGAGGTTTTAGGAGTGAGAGAGCGAGAAAGAGACAGTTTTGAGACATGAGAAATTTCTGACATTTTCCGTGTTTGGAGTCTCAAGTTAGTGTGTTGACGTTGTTTTGTTTTGTGTGTCAGTTCTACTAGTGAATGTCACATTTGCTGCCTTAAAGCCACCAAAGGCAGACTGCAGTGTAAACGCTGACACAGCTGCTGTCAGACCTGCAGGTTTATCCCTGTGCTGTTCTCCTCTGTGTCACAGTGACACAAACTATTTTTTGGAGTTGCATAAATCATTTGTATGTCTTCTTCTTTGATGCAGAACAGCTGATTGTTCTGTAAATAGTTTTGAATGGTTAAAAACGTCTGAGCCTCGGCTGCATTTTTAGGTAAATAGTACCAAATAACTTTGTTGTTTGCAAAACTTGTGCATATTTTTTAAAAATGTACAATTTCTATTTGCATTTCAAGTTATGAAAATGATTCGTTAAACATGTTTGTGGTTTTTTCAGTAAAAAATATCACTTTCTACTCGTATTTTAAATTTCGTCTCAATTTAGATAAATTGTGCTGACACATTATGTCAAAATGAGAAAATAACAGATTGGCAAGAGAAACAGTTTTTAAAGGTGAAATATAGAGAACAAATCAAAAGTAGTCAAAAACGGCCAATTATACCCTGGACCCCAGAGGGTTAAAGGCTAAAAGCAAAGGTTTTGCCATTTACTGTTTATATTTGTGTGTATTGCTGCAGCTTTTTTGAGTATTAACTTGGTGCCTTTGGGTGAAATAACGGTAATATGAGTGATCCATATGGTCACAAAGAATAGCCTCTTGTTTCTGTGCTACCAAAGTTTCATTCATAATGTGTTTGTGGTCAGCACCTGCACATTAAACTACTCAAACATTATAAAGGTCTCCAAGCTCACACTGAGGCCTGTGGGGCACAATCAGCCACAGAGACAGTTCACACATTTATATGAATATTTCATACTTTAAGTCTTCCTGATTATTTAAGTGGGATGAACAACATACATTGGAATTGTATATAATAATATCACAGATGATAAATTAAATAGATTTTAAGTAGATGCTTGTGCATTCTTAAAGTCGTATATGTTGAATTGAACTATGTGATGTGTTCAAAGCCTCCCAGTCAGTGCTGTTCTCCATGCCTGTCGGACATGATGTTATTAGCACAAACATTTTAAAGGTGATCGTTTTAGGACTTCAGTAATAATACAGACAGCAATGTAGTTAGCAATAAAACAGCTTTATTGGGAATTAACTTAAAAAACAAACAAACATCTGTCTCCTATTTTCTGTCACACAGGAAAGAAGCATCAATATCTGATGAGAAGACTTATTTATTTCTTTTTGGGGGGGTTTTCAACAGGAGAAGAATATCTAACAAGTTGATTTGTTCACATCTTAATTTTTAAGTGAAATGTGCATTTTGAGTTCATACACTCTGTATATAAGGCGACAGTTTCCTTTTGCAGTATTTTTGTGTGGAGTGTTTTTCTCTGTCTTAACAAAAAGGGAACAAAGATGTTTAAGTTCACCTAGGATGATTTGTCTTAACTTTCACATGGTCTTACTGAGGTGATGTGAATTGAAACATGCATTTTGTTTTGGCGGTGAGGGAGGGATGTGCTGGAAAAGTTTGAAAAGGGACCTTGAAAGTGCTTGAATTTGACCCTGAAAAAGGCATATGAACCCTGATCATTATCATTAGCCTGTGTAAGTCCTGAGTGTCCTCCAGTTCAGTGTCTTTGTCAGTCCCACATGTGTCATTTCTGTTCAGCTGGTCTTCCAGTCAGTCATCCATCTCAGGCTCTGTCATTCTGTCATAAACACCAGCCTTCACCACCTGTGAGTCCTGCGTTTGGGTCCTCTCTTCTCCACATCCACACTGCGATGCTGTGACATATACAGTACATAAAATCAAAATTCACGTTTTATGCAACTAAAGTGTTTCATTATGTAGGCTACAGAACATAATTCAGTTATAGACGATATATGAAACATGTATACTTACTGCATTTGAATCATTTAAACCATATGTGATATAAACACCTGCACGTGTGTTTGAAAAAACAAACGCTTTGATTTTGACACCCCAAGAAAATCTTCCTAGATCTGCACGTGTTCAGAGTAAGAGCAGAATAAACAGCAGCAGAAGCTGATTGATGAACAGCTGAATGACATATCAGCTGTAGCTGCAGCATCTGCACAGAGTTTGATTGGCTAACGCTGATTTGTTTGTTTTTTTAAACAGGACAGCAGAGAGAGAGAGGAGGAGATGAAGAGTGCAGCAGATTGATGAGACAGTGAAGAAGAGGTGAGCATCTGACAGAGCAGAGCCAGTTTAAAGGAGCCTCACAAGCTCACACATGACAGCTTCATCAACATGGAGCTCTGAGTGTTTATTAAAGGATCATTGGACGCTCTGACACAGCTGACTGCAGCCTTTAGCTGTGAGCACACAGTGTCTCACATTTACATTCACTTCCCTGTCAAACTCAATAACTTTAAACAGCTGCTGTTATCAGGTGAAGATAGCAAAGCTTTCAGGGCTGAGCCCCAGTGTTTCAGGATAATGGCCCCAGAGACCACAGTCAGATATGTGGGGAAGGATTTTAAGTTTAAAACTTCCTTTAAGCACTAACAGCAGAGACGCACAAAGTCGCAGACAGGGAACAAAGTATTTTAGGTTTGTATTGTCAGATTATTTAATCATTATACTGAACAAATATGTGAAAAAGTAAAAACCTCTATTATGATGAGGTTATCACTACATTCACATGTCATCGATGTGTTCTTTCACACAGATCAGTTTCAGTGTGTGTGGCCCGTACACTAAACCATGACACAAATTCATATGATGTGACACCCAGACTGTGTTCACTGTTTCTTTTGGTAAAATCATCTTCTCGTGTTTTTAATAGCAAGATGATGGAAGAACCTAAAGAACAGCCAGCCAAAGCAGCTCCATCAGCAGGTAGGAGATCAGTGCTTTGTATGATGAGACGTATGGATGTATAGACTTCAGGCAGATTCTTTTTTGTAACTGTGATAAGTACATGAAATTCACGAGTTGTAACCTGTCCTAATCTTTGCCTTAATCTTTCTGTGGGACATTAATATAACATGAGAACTTCCAGTCTAAGGAGTTTGGCAGAGAAACAACTGGACTTTTTTGTACTTTGAACCCACATATGAGGTTAAAACGATGCCACCTTAAAATGAAACTGAAAAAATATTGAAACTGAAACAAATGTATTGAAAGTGAAAAAAAAAATGATAGTGAAAAAACATAAATATAGAAATTTAAAGAAAAAACTCACTGTTCATGTGGTTTTCACACTTACATCGTTTTTTTTCCACGTACAGTTATTTTTTCAGCTTCAATTAGTTGGCACTGCTTCGGCATCTGAGGGTGCGCTTGAGGAGCGGGGCTTCAGAGCCACATATATGAGCCACATATGTTTGCGCACATTATATTGCTGACCAGTGACTGTAGAAATCATGGACGACCTAATATCTGCAGCAGCCGCAGTCATGAAGAAACTTGCGTATCTCTGAACGGCACGTAGAGCCGGGACGCTGAGAGGAGGTCCAGCGATTACCGACTGTTTCAAACTGACAGACTCAGGTGTTCTTCAGTATCTACCTGACAGAAGGACCTGAGAGCCGCCACAATATTTTTGGTAAGTGAAAGGTGTTTGTAAGCTAATCTGTAGCTAACATCCTTAGCTAGCTAGCTAAGATGGGCACTCCGCTATCGGCAAAACTTGTTTTGTAAAGTTTGTTAAGCTAACCTATGCAGGTGAACGAAATGAACAGAAACGCACCGGGCTGCTCAGTCAGTAACTAACCACAGTTACTGTACTTTTATTATGAGTATTACACTGTAAGAGCAACAGGCTGCACTCTGCTGCAGCTCCTGTGCAGAGCTGATTATTAAATATGTGCAAACAGCAGCATGTTTTCACTCTTTTGCCACATCTGTAAGGATATTAACACATATTTTTAAAAAGGCTTGCACTTTAGTAACCCCTCATTAATCATTAATTACATATTAAATAGCAATGCCTAATATTTATGTACTCAAACCAAATACTTCTGCTTGGCAGCTTAAGTTAAAATGTGTGTTTCATTTTTCCTCGGATTACATTTTTAGCACTGACTCTGTGTATTGTTTTTACTAAGTTTGTTTCAAATATTCAGGTTTAATAAAACAGTCTGAATCATTCTTATTGAGGTAAGTTCACAAAGTTACATGTGCAGTACAGCTTACATCCTTTGAGAGGGAAAAAAGCATTAATATTTGTTATGATACCTCTGTATGTTGGTGACCACGGTGCAGCAGCAGACTGAACCAGGACTGAAACCTGCTCCGTCTGCTCATGTATGCAGATTCACATTCACAAAGCACCAACAACTCAAAGGTTAACATTATATTGGAAAATCTGTTGGTATATACGGCTTTAAGAAATAAACAGCTCGTATGTAAGCAGAGCTGAAGAACTAAAGAAATGTAAGAGAAGAACTTCAGATCCTGGATGTGTGAGGACAGAGAAGGATCAGCTCTATTTCAGATTTGAGATAAACTTTATATTTCAGTTTGTGATGGTTCTGTTCTCTTTGTGATTACAGGAGCTGATTCAGACCTCAGCACCACCCAGTGACAGCAGACAGATCATCCAACATGTTCACATGTTAACTGCAGAATGAACTGATGCAAACAGTGCAAAGGTTAAAGCACCACATGTGCTGTAGTGAAAGCTGCAGCTGTTTTATGGATAAAAAAAAAGTCAAAAGGATTAATCACCCATGTATCATATGAATGTTGGGTTTTTCTCTGTATCTATTATTGTACGATCTACTGTACAATATAAAGCACCTTGAGGCGACTGTTGTTGTGATTTGGCGCTATATAAATAAAATTGAATTAAATTGAAATGTAACTGTGTCACTATATATCAGCATTAACAGGACCTCAGCTTGGTGTTTCACAAAGCTGCTGATCTCAGACCTGCACAGCTTCCATTTTAAACACTGAATGTACTCAGCTGCATGAAGAGCACGTTTGAGTTTCTCTGACACAATTAAATAAAACCTGATGAAGGTCAAAGGTCGTCACTTGTATGTCGAACTACAGACTTGTCATCTGGAATTCTTTCACAGGTTTTTTATTTTTGCCAATAGTGTGTTATTTACCATAAAGTGATTCAGAGTCATTCATACCAGAGTAACCAGAGAGGATAATATATTTTTAAATATAAAACTATCCACAGGACTGAATATAAGATCTCTAAGTAAAAGTCCAGAGACTCTGAGCATTATCCAAGTATTTATAACATTACACAAAGCAAAGTTCTCCATCACACAACGCTCAAAAAGAGATTTCTACGCCGAGTATGCATCATTCTCAGACTCCTCTCATACTGCCAATAAACTCTTCCAGCTCCTCCTCCCCTCCAGGAGGCGCTACAGGAGCCTTCAGACTAAAACCAGCAGGTTTAAGAACAGCTTCTTCCCCACAGCTGTCGCCCTACTGAACTCAGTCCCCGCTGAGCCTTTCCATCCACACTCACCTAACCCTTCTACACTCCTCCTCCCAGTGACCATGATCCTTTCATTATCAACATTCACCACGTTGGTTACTGCTGTAGTTTTAGGACACTGACATGGTGTAGTCTCTGTTATAGTGTGTACACTGTTATAGTCTGTTCAGAGAGCTACGCTTCCACTACTGTAGATATTTTCATAGCACTCTGTAGATCTGTTTACCTCACAGTGCTTCATCCTTATATATGTATATTTGTTCATAGTATACTTGTATACCTGCCCGTCTGTATAGCAATATAGAACAGCTGTATAGCAATACAGATCATCTGTGTATCGGTTACAATATTATTTTTCAGTTTCAATTTTTTCTTCAGTTTCATTTTAAGCTGGCATCATTTTAACCGCACACACCCTAAAATTTAGTATTTGTTGATGAGATGATGAAGTGTTAATTCAACAAAGTTAGAATACAGTGGAACCCCAACTTACGAAATTAATCCGTTCCGGTCTTTCGTAGGTCGAAAATTTTCGTAAGTCGAAGCACCCATCGCGCCTTTTAAGTGAGGCGATGCTGAACGATAGGCTTTAGGCTAATTGCTAACTAGAACAACAATACGTCATTCAAGTGGAACAGCGAAGCACGAGTACGGAAGCCAAGGGGTTGTCACATGATTCGGAAGGCATTGTGAGCATTGTAAGCTCAGCCAATCAGAGCCAGCGGATTTCGTTACACGGGCATTTTACCATAACACGGGCAGAAATATTGCCGTTCATTGCCCTCGTAACTTGGATTTTTTGTTAAATGGGGTATTCGTAAGTCGGGGTTCTACTGTATTTTTCACATGATTTCAACTGAGAAGCATGTTTATGTCTCTTTCTTCTTCCTGTAGAGGAGGAGCTTGCCAGGGTACGGTCAGCCTTTGTCTGGAGGGTAACAACAGAAATCCTCACACAGCTGCTTGAGGCCCTCGTATGTGACACTGTCTTAAATGAGTTGGAGAAAGAATCGATACTGGAGAAGAACCTAGCCAGAGCAGATAAGGCACGCAGCTTCATCGACACAGTGAGGAAAAAAGGAGACAAAGCATGCAAGATAACAATCAAATATCTTCAGATCAAAGATCCTTCTCTTTTCTCTCAGCTGCGTTTTAACTCTGATCCATCTGCTCAACAAGGTGAGGTCATGCATCATATACCATGAATAAAAATGGTCACCTTGCAGTTTGTTGATATGTGAAAGTGAAACCTCAGAATTCATTGTAAGAAAAAGGAGAGGGCAAGAACGTCATTCTACGACGAATGTTTGGATTTGTTACATGCCTGCAAATGTATTTTCTAAACTACATGGAGGAATTTTGATGATCGTCATAAACGTGTGAAACTACTTAGATCTAATGTGAGCTGTATTTAATTAAACACAAGTGTTCTTTACTTTTAAAAACCATGCAAACTGATTGCCTTAAAAAAGACAAGCATCAGTCATTTGACTTAAATGTTTAATGAAAAAAAATGCCACATTTATATATAATAAAGTAAAGCACATGTTTTGTGTGGCCAGAAACGGTTTACATTGTCTTTCGCCATTGTAATATATGACAAGAATTAATGAATCTCTCTCAGATGCTTCTTTAAATAACATAGCAGTGGGGAACATTATGACACTTCAATGTTGTTTTTTTTGGTTACAAAGTTTGGAGAAGAGGCACAGAAAGCAGAAACCTGTTTAGCCTGCACATGTTGGAATCAGGTACATATGAAAAGCCGCAAAGCAATGCAGATGTGGAGGTTCAAAACATTTAATGTGGCTGTTTTCAGGAAATACATTTAGGAATTCCTGTAGCACCTTTTTGATGAATTTCTGGTAGAATGAGTATATTAAAAACTAAAATGTATGATAGGCTCAACAAGGCAAAGTATGTCAGATAGCTCCTTGAGACCAGATTTGTAGTTTTCCTTCTTTTTTCCTTTTTTGATTCAGATGCTCTTCAGAAGTGTCAGCCTAAACTTAAGTCTGTCTTGAAGAAGAAGTTCCAGTGTGTGTTTGAGGGCATCGCTAAAGCAGGAAACCCAACCCTTCTGAATCAGATCTACACAGAGCTCTACATCACAGAGGGAGGGACTGCAGAGGTCAATGATGAACATGAGGTCAGACAGATTGAAATAGCATCCAGGAAACCAGACAGACCAGAAACAACCATCAGACAAGAAGACATCTTTAAAGACACACCCAAAAGACAATACCTGATCAGAACAGTGCTGACAAAGGGAGTGGCTGGCATTGGGAAAACAGTCTTAACACAGAAATACAGCCTGGATTGGGCTGAAGGCAAAGCCAACCAGGACATCCAGTTCATATTTCCATTCACTTTCAGAGAGCTGAATGTGCTGAAAGAGGAAAAGTTCAGCTTGGTGGAACTTGTTCATCACTTCTTTACTGAAACCAAAGAAGCAGGAATCTGCAGCTTTGAAGACTTCCAGGTTGTGTTCATCTTTGATGGTCTGGATGAGTGTCGACTTCCTCTGGACTTCCACAAAACTACAATCCTAACTGACCCTAGAAAGTCCACCTCAGTGGATGTGCTGCTGATAAACCTCATCAGGGGGAAACTGCTTCCCTCTGCTCGCCTCTGGATAACCACACGACCTGCAGCAGCCAATCAGATCCCTCCTGACTGTGTCGGCATGGTGACAGAGGTCAGAGGGTTCACTGACCCACAGAAGGAGGAGTACTTCAGGAAGAGATTCAGAGATGAGGAGCAGGCCAGCAGGATCATCTCCCACATCAAGACATCTCGAAGCCTCCACATCATGTGTCACATCCCAGTCTTCTGCTGGATCACTGCTACAGTTCTGGAGGATGTGCTGGAAACCAGAGAGGGAGGAGAGCTGCCCAACACCCTGACTGAGATGTACATCCACTTCCTGGTGGTTCAGGCCAAAGTGAAGAAGGTCAAGTATGATGGAGGAGCTGAGACAGATCCACACTGGAGTCCAGAGAGCAGGAAGATGATGGAGTCTCTGGGAAAACTGGCTTTTGATCAGCTGCAGAAAGGAAACCTGATCTTCTATGAATCAGACCTGACAGAGTGTGGCATCGATATCAGAGCAGCCTCAGTGTACTCAGGAGTGTTCACACAGATCTTTAAAGAGGAGAGAGGACTGTACCAGGACAAGGTGTTCTGCTTCATCCATCTGAGTGTTCAGGAGTTTCTGGCTGCTCTTCATGTCCATCTGACCTTCATCAACTCTGGAATCGATGTAATAGAAGAGGAACAAACAACAACCACCATATTTTCTAGCATATATAACAAAACAAAACTAGATTTCCTTCACCAGAGTGCTGTGAACAAGGCCTTACAGAGTCCAAATGGACACCTGGACTTGTTCCTCCGTTTCCTCCTGGGTCTTTCACTGCAGACCAATCAGACTCTCCTACGAGGTCTGCTGACACAGACAGGAAGTAGCTCACAGACCAATAAGAAAACAGTCCAGTACATCAAGAAGAAGCTCAGTGAGAATCTGTCTGCAGAGAAAAGCATCAATCTGTTTCACTGTCTGAATGAACTGAATGATCGTTCTCTAGTGGAGGAGATCCAACAGTCCCTGAGATCAGGAAGTTTCTCCACAGATAAACTGTCTCCTGCTCAGTGGTCAGCTCTGGTCTTCATCTTACTGTCATCAGAAGAAGATCTGGATGTGTTTGACCTGAAGAAATACTCTGCTTCAGAGGAGGCTCTTCTGAGGCTGCTGCCAGTGGTCAAAGCCTCCAACAAAGCTCTGTGAGTACATTTGTACTCATGTCTTTACTTTTAACATCCAACTGTGTCAGTAATTTATTTCACCAGGTTTTCTGTCTTTGTATGAATTTGTAAAGTTTTGGGATTTCTCCAGTACAACTGTGACCTCTTTGATGCCTCCAGAACTCGAGACGCTGGATTCACCATAAACTCTGATCATCACTGCTGCTGTTATGTTATCAGTCTTTGTTTTAGCACTTAGGCTGCATGTGCCTGATGTTGTGATACTTTATATTCACATGCATGCTCCTAGATACATTTCTACTGCAGGTCTATTTTAGTCACAAATGTTGGTGAAACACTTGCTTTTACATGCATGGTGGGTCCTGCATTAAAGAAAGCATTTGAATTACTCAGTGAATCCTGGCAGCCAGAGAAACATCCTTAGTTCCACTTTAAACTAAACTCTGCTTCGGTCTTCCACAGTGTGTTTGTTGTTTCTTTGTTGTTGTTGGCCTGCTCTCTCCTCTCACTCCAATCTGGTTGCAGCAGATGTTTGTCCCTCCCTGAACCTGCAGACTTGGGTGCAGCACCTCAGTTCATCTTCAGTCTGAAACCAGCTGTTGTAGCTATATCCCCTCAAGCACAGCTTCCCTGGTTATCTCTGCTGTGGTTGCTATAAAATTTAATCTTGATTATAAAAAAAAGAACAAAAAACCTCAAGTCAGACTTGATGCCATTTGTTGGCAGCATGGTGCCTGTTTGTCTTTGATGATAAACTGCAGCACAGTCTAAAGAAAACCTTCTGACTTTATTGACTTTATGCATGTATATATTCTTCCTGTTCACCTTGGACACACAACAGCTCTCTGTTTGTTGTGATTGGATCTAGAACAGCCAACATATCCTAATCTAGATGATTTCTAAGGTGGTATCTGGGAGGAAAAGTTAAAATCAGCTTGGATGGCCTGTACTGTATGATGGCCTTGGTTGCACCACATTGATAGCCATGCAGGGTGGTTCACTCCTTGGGCAAGAAGACCGAGGAGTGAGCCACCCTTGGTCAAAGCTTGGTCATTCAAGCTCACTGTTTTCCCCTTGTTGCTTGATGATAGTATTTTTTTTTTTTGGCTTATAGTCATCATTGTCTTCAAATTAACTCACACACTGCTGACTGCTGTAGCTTACCTGGCTGAGCAGGTGACCCATGCACTGAAGGTTAGAGTCGTGACTCCAGGGCCTGGTTTGAGTCTGCCCAAGACCATTTCCTGTGTGTTATTCTCCTCACTTCTCCCTCCCTTCCTGTCTTCTTTGTCCTATACAGTGAAGACAAAAGGCCTCAAGTTCTGAAAACTCTTCCCCTTCATCATCTTCCATCTCTCTCATCTAAAATCTCCAGTATTCTCTGAGTAGAGAATCTTTTCACAATCTTGAATGATAAGGATCCAAGTGGGTAAAGTTATTTATTTGTTGTGTTCCTATTTGCAGCTGGGATAGATTAAAAAAAACTCTCGGCTGCCCAAATTACATCCAGTTTAGAAGACAAACATTGAGTGAAGTGTTTGTTTCATCATCCTTCACAACTCATCAACCAGGTGTCACAAACTGCAGCAGGACAGTACAAAGCATGTCATACTGGATGGCTGCAACAACCAGAGTTTTACCTACCTTTGGTATTTCGTGACAGCATGAGCGTAATATTTACTGAACAGAGTCGTCTTCTGTAATCTTTTCAGATTCAGATTCAGAACACTGTATTTATTTTCAAGGGGCAATTAGGATACTGAGCTTTCCAACCGTACATACGATACACAAACATCACACTGGGGAGACAGGTCAGGCTAGGTAGCTGGCCGGTCAGCCGCTAGAGCAGCGACCCGGAACCGAACAGCAGAAAATGCACAACATCAGGAAAGATGAGGAGAAAAAAGAACTCCTCCCAGACTGAGCTCCAACAGGGAGATCAGTTTGAGAACAGACAAAAAAAATGACCTTAGCGCAGAGCACATGAAAACTCTTAATGCGCCATAGAAACACATGACAAGTAACAGGGATGGGTAAAAGGTGAGAGACAGCCGGTGTAGACAGCGCATCCGGGCCTGCAGCATTTGCGCTGGTCCCCTCGACCCACCGTCTGCACCGGGAGGGGATAAGCATGCTTAGGATGGGAAGGAACAGTCTAAACACCGTCTGTTATCAGGGTGAGATTTGTTCAGCTCCAGCCTTGAGACCACAGCTGACGCCGGTATGTTAGCCGCATGAGATGATGGTGGCTTTCTTTGGTGCGAACAACTGCATGTCAATTTCACAGCTGATCTAACAGTCCGTCACTCGTCTCTCAATCTCCCGTTGGAGAGCCACGAGCTTCTCCGAGAGGTTATCGGTTTTGCGCTCAAAGAGCAAAGTCTGAGAACTCACGACCGCCATGAGCTTCTTCAAGATCTTATCCGTGCTGCGTTCAATGAGCCCATTTTGAGAAGTCACGACCCGTCCCATTGTTTCAGTCACAGCGGGCAGCCTTGTGGGGTTTTGAACAGCTGATTCTGCTTTCTTTAATCTTCAATAAGCCAGGGCCAAGCCAGCTCAGATCAGCAAGAACCCTTTGCTGCTGTGAATGTCCGTGCTGCTATATTTCAGGATCAGGCTCTAAATGTACAAATGGATCTGAGAAGATTTCCAATCATGTTTCTACTAGATTTACAGTTTGTTTTCATGTCGTCTGACTCAGAAGGTGGAGCAGGTGGAGCTTACAAGGAGTAAGTGCTGCTATAGAAGAAGAGTTGTGTTTTAATGAAGCTATTTAATTAACCGATAATTGTATTGCATGCTGGCATTAAAAATGTTTCATTTGACTGATTTAATTGTTTGTTTGTTTTCTTCCAGACTGAGTGGCTGTAACCTCTCAGAGAGAAGCTGTGATGCTCTGTCCTCAGTTCTCAACTCCCAGTCCTCTAGTCTGAAAGAGCTGGACCTGAGTAACAATGACCTGCGGGATTCAGGGGTGAAGCTTCTGTCTGCTGCACTGCAGAGTCCACATTGTACACTGGAAACTCTCAGGTCAGGATCCAAACATATCATTAAATGATATTATTGTACAAACAACCAAGCTTTATAGAATTGGCAGGTGAAGTTTTCTTTATCTTTGGATTGCTTAGGAGATTCTTAATTACTGTCTGAATATTTTTTACAGTCACATATTTTGTTTTAATGGTCAAACAGAATTATTGTTCAGTTCAATGAGCAGGTAGCTGTGAGATTCATATTAATGAGGTATATTTGTATTAAAGATGACTAAACTTGAACAGTAGCTGTGAGTTACTTTGTTTACTCATGTGTGCTGATGTTGTGAGTAATTTAAAGCTGAAGTAAACTTGTAATGAGTTTAATAGAGTTTCTGAAGTAAGTGTACTTGGAGACATTTATGTGTTTACTAAAGTCCAGGAGCAGGAGGCTGTGTGTAGCATAGAGGAACCCAGACCTCAGCTTTGTCTCCTGGTTTCTGTTGCTGCTGTTACAGTTTCCCCTCATCGTTCCTTCAACAGTCTCCTCACTGTAACAAATCAAAGTGTTACTGTATAGATTCACGTCTGAATGTTGCCATGTGCTATTAAAACTGAAAGCGATGTTTCATACACCCACGTGGTTCAGTCACACAGTAACTGATGGTAAATAATGTTTGTGTTGAGCACATCGTACAGGTCAGCTGCTCCACACAGATCTCAGGTTTACATGCTGGAACAGTTTGTGATCATGAAGGATAAACCTCACTTCCTCTTTGTTTCATACAGATGTGACATGAACAATAACACATTCATGAAATCCTTTTAGGAACACAAACACTATTGTAGCTGGAGAATATATTTGAATGTAGGATAATGTAGGGGATCATAAACAACAGCAATAACTAACCACCACCTCACCATTTGGGTTGGTAGCTGCATGTTGATTGATGAAGTCATTTTCTTCTTCCTCCATTTCTACCTTATTAACATCAGATTAAAAGCTGCACAGAGACAGGCCCTGGACATGTTTAGCCTAGCTTAGTACAAGGACTGGACATGGGGGAAACGGCTCTCATCACTGGATCAGAACATGAAAACAAATATGAAGTAAAGTTTTGTTGAAGTGAACTGTGGTGGTGCCCAATGTTCCCTCTAAGCTGCGCTCGTGCAACTGCGCGCTGCTGGCACGTCTCTGCGCACAGAAAATCTGTGTTGCACACACAAAAAAAAATCAAATCTCAATTTAAATTAAAATTAAATCTTCAACAATTCTGTTTTGCAGTGTTAGTCAGTGACTGGCTGCTCCCGTATGGGATTAGAATGATGCCACCTTATCCCATAGTCCAGCCAATCACGCGATTCACATTCGTATATACGCAGCTAATCAATGTCGCTGACAGGCTATGACAGCGTCCTTATGTGCCAACACCGGTGTTATAGCGAGCAAAGTGGCTGATGATGAGGTGAAGCCACGTTAATGACAACGTGTACAACCATTGGAGATGTGAGCAGGACAGACGTAACAACTGAGGGAAAAAGTGTGGACTTTATACCAGTTTTTAAATTGTGTTGATCGGCCACGTAAAACCAGAGTTATGATAAAATATCTGCAATGTTTGGTTTTCTTCCTGAATAGTATTGTTGTTTATAACAACGATAGTATTCAGTATTTATTGCAACAAACTTTGTTGTTTGCAAAACTCAGTTACTTTTTTGAAGAAGTAACTATATAATTAATTGCCCAACATTGGTCATTATATCCTGTATTTTGCAGACAGAGTTACAGACTCTCTCCCAGACCACAGACTCATAATACAAGTCAGAGCTTTATAAAAATAGAAAAAATAAAGTTGTTTTCAAAATTGGAGTTCAAGTTATTTTTACTTCCAATAGTGTTAACATGCTACAGGTCATGAACAAGGTTGTTTTTAATTTTCATTGTAAGTGGGCTAAAGCAGTTAATTAAAAGTAGTCTAACATCAATGTAAATGCTGTAATTTGATTACTTTAATAAACCATGTAACTTGGATGGATAAGATGCTGGCGTGACCACAGTGCTGTTACGTTTCGGTGTTGTCAGTGTTTTTGGCGTGTCTGTTTCCTGCTTTACTTTGAAAGTCTGTGTTATCTTACTGTGTTCAGTTTACGTTTCCCTGTCTAGTCAGTTCTGCGTTGCCCCAGCTGCGTTTCCGTCTTGTTGTCCATTTCCTGATTGCTCCCTACATACACAGGTATTTAAACCCTGTGTTTCAGTGTGTCATGGTCGCGATCTCCCCCCCCCCCCCGTTGTAAATAGTTTGGCGCCTTGTGTTGTTATGTAAATAAATATCGTATTTTGCTTTAAAATACGATAGACCTATATCTTTCACCACCCGCTGGAGTGCTTGCTGGAGTGCTTGCTGATCAGCATGTTCATGTTCTGCACGTTGCTGTAACTCCCAGGTAACCATGGTTACACAGCCACGCCCAGTAGTCTCCAGAGAGACCAACAGCTGGTTCATGTTGTAACGCCGTGGCTTTCGTAGTCTCTCCTTTTTCTACAGCTCATGTGTTCTTCTTGTGACGGTGCGTCTTGAGGCTCATACATGCCGTCATTTGTTGATCCTAAGAACGTTCCTCAGACCGACTTCTTCAACAACAGATAACTTTAGTTGTATCAACACTGCCTCCTGGAACAGTTTAAAATGAACATGTCAAAGATCTGTACCTGTCTCCATGTTTCTGTCCCCGCCCCTTTCTTTCTGTCCTGGGTCATGTGAGCGCTGCAGTAGTATTAGGCCCACCCTCAATGCTCCCATTGGCTGAGACGCATAATGACGCCCATTTCAAGCCAGCACTGATCAACATCCCTCCTGTGACCCATGGCTTTTATATTCAGAGCCAGTGAGCACTTTCACAATAATCATGATTTTAAAAACTGTGATTAAAATAATTGCTGACGTTAATCAGTTAATGAGTTAACGAGATAATAACAGGTTAAGTTGCCCTAATAATTAGACTTTGGTGACAAACTGATGTGATCTCCATGTTTCCTTTGTTGGACTGTGGGCGAGTGTCAGAACTGAATGTACTGAGTAACATGTAGAGTTTAAACATGTGTCAGTTCCAGTTTTAGAGCTCTAAAGTGCAGCTATCATGTTAGGAATATGTTAGGAATAGACAGGAACACTGAGCACACTGAGGTCAAATCTTTATTTTACCACTCGCTGCATTCTTGATGTTCATGAATTCAGCAGGTTCATGATTGTCTGCAGCATTAATCTCATATTTCCATTAAAAGTGTTGAATTTGACTGTTTGATGTTCTTTATGATCTCTGGCACCAGTTCATCTGTAGGCTGAGCTCAGTCCATCCATTTAGTGAAATGATGTTTAAAGGTCTCCTTGTTCTGTGAGCGTGCACAGATCCTGGAGCAGAAAGCCTGGGTTACAGAGAAATGATCATCACTGTGATGATGCTCATCATCTCTTACTGGGATTTGAGGTTTTGTCAAAGCAGCAAAGAAAGCCTGGCTATGTTGGACTGGGTGTGGCAGCAGCTCCCAGTTTGAGTTCAGGAGACAGACACCCTCTCTACTTTGAAGATCAGCTTCAAACTTTCCTTTTTGATAAAGCTTATAGTTCGAGCTGGATCAGGTGACCCTGAACCATCCCTTAGTTATGCTGCTATAGGCTCAGGCTGTTGGTGGACTTCCCATGATGCTCTGCTTTCCTCTCCCCTCTTTTCACTCCTGATGCTTTTATATGTCACTACTGCATGACCTTAACTTTTGTCTCTCTGTTTTGTTCTTGTCTCTCTGAGCTCATCTCTTCTTTCCCCTCACCCTGCAACCACTCATGGTAGATGCTCCTCCTGGAGCCTGTTTTCACTGGGAGGATCTTTGTGTCAAAGGGAGTTCTTCTTCCCACCATCACCAAGTGCTGCTCACAGTGGAGGCGGTTACCTTACACTGTTAAACAGCTTCAGATGACTGTTGTTGTCTGTTGGGTATTGTCACTTATAAATAAAGTTACAATGGATGGATAGATGTTATTGTGACAAAGAGAAAACAACTGATGACAGATAGATTGTTGTTTTGTGTGTCTGCAGTCTGTCAGGCTGTCTGATCACAGAGGAAGGCTGTACTTCTCTGGCCTCAGCTCTGAGCTCCAACCCCTCCCATCTGAGAGAGCTGGACCTGAGCTACAATCATCCAGGTCCCTCAGGAATGAAGCTGCTGTCGGCTGGACTGAAGGATCCAGGCTGGAGACTGGACACTCTCAGGTATGGAGAGAAAATCTGATAGAGGAGGAAGAGCTGGAAACATTTCCTGTGTCTTTCACTCACTTCCTGTTTGTTTCCTGCAGATGACACATGAACAATCACACATGCAGGACTATTTTCAGGGACAGACACACTAGTCTAGCTGGATAGTTCATGGATATTTATGTAAGGGGTCTCCAAGGAGTCTGTTTGGAGGAACATTTAGGTCACAGGTGTACCTGATATAGATACCAGTGTACCTAATAAAGTGTCAGCTAACATTTGGAAATGGAAGCTTAAATAATGACAAACTGTACATTCACAGCTGAATTCACAATAAATTTGTTCTCAAGTGCACATTTTTCTGTTATTGTTCTCAAACAACAGAATGAGAATGAAATATTGATTCTAACAGGGCCCATAAACAGCATTAGCTTAGCAGCATTAGCTTATCAGAGTTTCCATCATGGTCACACAAATCCTTAGCAGAGCAAAGTGGCCTACTTAGCAATAGCTGCTGAAGTTGTATAAAGAAAGGGAAAACAGTATTAGCATTAGCACATAATGCTAATTCACATCGAGTGTTTCTCGATAGCTCTTTCTCATTTGAGAAACAAATGAATTCTGTTATTAAAACCAGCTGTAAGGTTTATATTGTTGATTGTCATTTATGCTTAGAAATATTTACTCATATATGCTTAGAGTTTTATAATCGATTGCATGATGATAGAGGTTTGATCCTTAGTAGTCTGTAAAGACTCTGTGTACCTTCCAGAGTGCTCTGGCATGCACACAGCACTTGGGGCCATGAGAGAGGTCGTACCCTCTCTTACTGATTTATGGTGTAGGACAGAGGTCTCAAACTCAATTTAGCTGGGGGCCACTGCAGGCAGAGTCTGGGTGAGGCTGGGCCGCATTAGGTTTTCTACAAGAAAGGCATGGTTAAAAAATTCCAATCTTCTCAAATCTCTTTATTTTTATTTTTTAACACAAAATACGAAAAATAAATAAACAAATTAAGAATTAATAAGAAAATAAATCAATCTGTAATACATAAATAAATAATAATAAGATATTTTTAGTCAGTGAACTTGTGTTTTTCTTTCAGTCTTCTATATCTGCTGTATTTAGATTGAAATGTCTGTATTAACAGTTCTATAACCTTCTTCTGAACATGAATGGAACACTGTAGAAAATGAACTGTTCTTCTGAACATGGCTTCTCTTGCCTACTCCTTGCTGCTAGAGACCTGGCAGCGTTTCCTCTCGCATAGCCGAGCCAGATTTGGCCTGAGGGAGGAAGCAGTTGCGACCCTCAGTATGTCTTGAAGATGATCATCCGTAAGTCTGGACCTGTACTTGGACTTATTGAAGTTCAAAGTGGAGAAGAGCTTTTGGCACAAGTATGTGCTACCAAAAAGGCACATGGTCCGCTTGAACATTCGGGAAAGCCGAGGGAAGCTAGGGCTCAATTCTCTCAAAAATTGTCCAAGCTTGTCTGCTTTTCCACTCACCTCCCTGAACTTTGCTTTGAGTTCAGAGTTGCACTGCAGCTCAATGAGCTCCATTTGAAGCACAGAAGGGGCATCTTGCACATCAAAGGAGAAGGGGTCCGCAAAAATGTGAAAGGTGGCTCTGTGTGTCTTGAAGTCAGCAAATCTGTGATCAGATTCCTCCTGTAGCCTCAAAATGACATCAACATACTCGTCAGCACTGAATGGTGTGCCTGCATCCACGAGTGCCTTGCATGCTGGGAAATGGCAAAGGTTTGTCTGAGAGAGCTGAGCTTTCCAGAGTGCCAGTTTTGTGGAGAATGCTCTCACGTTGTCATAGGCAGCACTGACAAGTTGCCCCTGGCCTTGTAACGTCTTGTTCAGTACATTAAGCTCATGTGTCATATCAACAAGAAAAGCTAAGTCCATGAGCCATTTGGGATCAGTTAGCACAGGAACACTAACTCCATCCTTCTCCATGAAGGCTTCACTTCTGCTCTCAACTCAAAAAGTCTCTTTAATACATTTCCCCTGCTGAGCCAACGTACCTCAGTGAAGTCGAGCACATCCCCATATTCTGACTCCATTTCCTCTAAAAAAGCACAGAACCTTCGGTGCTTTAAGCCCCTGGATCTGATTTGGTTGATGCATTTCACAACAATAGACATCACATCGTCAAACT